>NW_016690360.1:948239-963027 GCF_001604755.1 Lepidothrix coronata
GGGCTATCCTGGCTGTTACGGGCTATCCAGGCTGTCCCGGGCTGTCCCATCTGTCCCGGGCTATCCCGACTCTCCCAGGCTGTCCCTGCCCGTCCCCGCATCCCTGGGGATACCCCGGGGCCCCTCCGGGAGCGCTTCCCTCGCCCCGGGGGTGTCCGTGCCCCCTTCCCGCTCCCATCCCAATGGGAAACGCTGGCGGCCGGGCCGGGCTCCGGCTCCTGCCCTGGACTGCCGGGAGAGGAGGGAGGGAGAGGAGCGGGAAGGAGCGGGAAGGAGCGGGAAGGAGCGGAAAGGAGCGGAAAGGCTCCCCCCGCCCTGCGCCGCCGGGGGCGGCTGCCGCGGGCAGCGCCGGGGGGGGAGCGCCGGGAGCCGGGACAGATGGGGAGGGGACAAGGAGGAGGAGGAGGAGGATGTGGGGGAGGAAGGCGGCGGGAGGGATGGAGAGGGGAGGGAGGCGGCGGGAGAGCCGCGCTCAGCGCCGGCCCGACAGCGCTGCCTCCCCCCGGTCCTGCAGGCAAGAGGGGATGGGAATGGCGGGATGTGCGATGGGAATGGCGGGATGTGCGATGGGAAGCGCTGGGATGTGCGGGGGGGGGGGCACCTCGGACCCGCTCCCGTGTCCGGCCCCGGCACCGGGCTGGAGGATCCCGGGCTGGACGATCCCGGGCTGGAGGATCCCGGGGCTGGAGGATCCCGGGGCTGGAGCCCCCCGGGCTGGAGGATCCCGGGGCTGGAGGATCGCGAGGCTGGAGGATCTCTGGGACCGGAGGATCCCGCAGCTGGAGCCCCCGGGGCTGGAGGATTCCTGGGATCGGAGGATCCCGCAGCTGGAGGATTCCTGGGCTAGAGGATCCCGCAGTAGCAGGGTCTCCGGGGCTGGAGGATCCCTCGGACCGGAGGATCCCGCAGCGGGAGGATCCCGGGGCCGGAGGATCCCGCGGCCGTGCCCTGAGCCCCAGCAGCTGCTTTGACAACAGGAAACAATGTGGAGTGAATGGAAAAAAGGGGGTGGCGCTGCCCGAGCGACTTCCCTTGACATCACTGCCCAAATAAGGAGCTTTAAACCAACCTTTTCTATTGCAGCGCGGCAGAAGATCCCCCTGGAGCCGCGGGGTCCAGCCTGGCGCCGGCACAGCCATGGGAGAGCCGCGGCTGCCGCGCGGGGGGCGAGTGCAGGTAACAGCGAGCGCTTCTCCCCGGCCCTGCCGCCCTGGGGTGCGTGTGCCTGAGAACACAGCTGGAGGGGGACTGTTCTCTCGGGGCAGTGGGCAGTGGGAGGGAAGAGCGGACGAGGCGTAGCTCAGAGCCCCGGTGGCACAAGGGCACGGCTCGCTGTGAGGTCACCGCAGTGAGTAACCGGAGTGACGGGCTGTGCGCTGGGACACCCGGGGCTTGTTGCTCTTGACCCGCCGCCAGCCAGCCCGGGGGCTGCCCCGGCACAGCCCCGACCCCGCTGGAATTGGCGGCCACCTCCGCTGGAGGGGCCGGGGCCGGGCACGCGGGCTGGCTGCAGGCTGAGCTGTCTGGCTGCCTGTCTGGGACGGATTTCCTCCTTATCACTCGCACAGGAAAGCGAGTGGGGAGCCGAGGGGTTGTTCTCGGGCCACACACGTGATGCGAGCGAGAAGCTGTGCCAGAGAAACCCCTGCGGGAGCTCCCGCCGAGGAGGATGCTGGATGTTCCCGACCCAGGGTCCAAAATACCTGCTGGGCTTCTGCACGAGGTTGGACCCGCTGGATGCCGGTCCCTGGGGTTAACCCTTTGGGAGTTTTCTCCCTTTTAAGTGTTTCTCGCTGCTGATTAGCACCTGCACATCAGCATAAAATGAGGCAGCTTTAAAAATGCATTAAGTCTGAGTAAATGAGTGCTAACGATTTAAGCTTCTTAATCCTCCTCGATGGAAATTAATAAGGCTTTTGATGCACCCAGAGGTGTGATCAGAAAGGCACTGAACTGCTCTATGCAAATGTGGGGATTGTTATTCCGGAAAAAGGCACAGGGTGTGATTTTATTTTTCCTCTCCTCGTTCTGGGCTCTGTGGATGTTGTGAGAGGGCCTGGCACTTTTACCCAGTTCCACTGTGGCCAGTGGAAATGGCTGGGGCAGCTGACAGGGTGATTTATGGTGTGAGCAATACAATCCAAACCCTGCTCTGCTGGTCGTGGATAACCTGCAGCTTTCCAGGCTTTCAGTTTCCTTGGTGCTGAAAGATTATTCATTTCAGCACAGGGAGCCAGGGTTTTTGTTGGGGTTTTTTTTGTGGATGTCCTGATAGCCCCTCTGTGGAGCTCCCACCTCTTAACTCTATTTGGCCTCAGTGATCCCCCAGGAAGGTGTTTGTGCTTGTTGGGTTCTCGTGTGTTTTTCTCACAATCTCAGTGCTTCAGGAACTTTTCACTTGGATTCTTGTGTGAAAATGTTCCCAGTGCCATCAGAGCGTGTTTCCTCAGTGAGAACAGCCGGGATTCCTGGGGGGTGGCATGTTGTGATTCTCACTTGGCTCACAGGTGTCAGAAGGCTCCAAAGCCCCTTGCAACGTGTCACGTTGTCCCCATCCCCTTGCTGCCTTGCCCTTCTTAGCAGGTCTAACTGAAGGAGTCATGGAAATCTGAATTCTTTCATCCCTGGGGAAGTCTCCTTCAGTGGAGGGTGCAGAGATGCTGCTGCAGGAGGTGGGGGGTTGATATGTGCTGTTCTGACTTGCTTCTGAGAAAACAGTCTTTGCCTCCCAGGCTTGCCCTGGGGCTTCTTGGACTGGTGAAGGATTCGCTGCAGTCCTCGTTAAGGAAGGAAAAACAAAATCTGTAGAGGGCCTGTGTGGACTGTTCATCACAGAAAACACTTGCAGAAGTTACTGGTTGATTAATTAATGAATGTGTTACCACCAGACTGCTCGCAGCAGGGCTGGGCTGTGTCCTCTGGGGCACTTTCAGCACAGCACAGGTGAGGTGCAGCCCCTGAGAAACACCCGAGGAGCCTCTGCTGCCCTGGGGAAGCTCTTGGAGTGTAAAGGAAGGGGGTTTTCTCACTGTGACCGACCATTTTCATCCTAATCCACCCTGGGCACTTCTGAGTTCTCCCTGTTGGCCCTCAGCCATTTCAGGAACGTTTGTGTGTCCCGCTGCAGCTTCTCCACTGTGCTTTTAGCGTCGGAACAAAGGACCCTCACAAGATTTCTTCCCCCCCTGCCCTGCTGAGAGGCTGCCCCAGGTGCACAAGAGCAGACCACAGGCTCTGCTCCTTTGGTTTTCCTGGCTGAGCAAAAGCACGTTCAGAGCAGACGGGGGGGTGAGCAAACCCAGAAATGTTTGGAGTTTGCTCTTGGAAAATACCGGGCAGTAGAATAGCTCAGTGTTCAGCCCGTGCCGCGTGAGCGGGGTCGGATGCGGGGGATCCTCAGGGGACCCTCTGGGGTCAGTCCCGGGAGGGAGGATTTCGAAAATAATGTTTATTCTGAAGCGAACAACAGAAACACTGTTGAGAAAGCTCCGCCGAGCTGCAGGGCCGGGGCATCGCTCACGGCGGGGGTTGAGCAGCAACAGGAGAGAGCAGGGAAGTGTATCCCGGGGGGGAAGCACCGGGGCCATCCTCGGCATTGGGTGGCAGGTCATTAATGAGGGGCTCCGGGGAACTCCCTCCCTGCACGTCACTGGCACAGCCCCATGGCCACGTCTTCCTCCTGCATGAAGAACCCTGTCTTTCCTGGGCTTATCCTGCATTGGGAACCCTGCCTGTCCTGGGCTTATCCTGCATTAGGAACCCTGTCTTTCCTGGGTTGTTCCTGCATTAGGAACCCTNTCCTGCATTAGGAACCCTGCCTGTCCTGGGCTTATCCTGCATTAGGAACCCTGTCTTTCCTGGGTTGTTCCTGCATTAGGAATCTTGGCATTCCTGGGGTTCTCCTGCATGAGGAACCCTGGCTTTCCTGGGCATATCTCACATTAGGAACCCTGCCTTTCCTGGGTTATTCCCGCATTAGGAGTCCTGGCTTTCCTCATTTCCTCCCTGTCCTCTGCTCCCCGAGGTTCCTGCTGACTCTGTGCTTGCAGGAGCTCTGCTCTCACAACTTCTGGCCACGTTTGGCTGCACGTGTTGACTGCAGAGAGTGTTTCAGCAGACTCCTCCTGGCTCTAAAGAGCCTCAAAGCATTTGGTTTCTTGGCAATGGGGGTCAAATTTAGGAAAAAGAAAATTACCCTCTGGAAAGGAAAGCAATTTATTTAAAATATACATTCAACACCGTTGTCTCTGACTTTAAAAAGGCTGCTTGTTAGGAGATCTTTATGGCTCTGCTGGGATCTGCAGGAAGCAGGGCTGCTTGGGATGCAGGGAAATATTTATTCTGCTTTCCCTCTGCCTGTTACACTTGCTGAATTCTTCCCTCCCGCCTTCCCCTCATTAATCCAGAGCCATTTCTCAGTGGTGCTCCCTCTCCCGGGCTCTGCCAGACCACCTTGCAGGAGGACAGTTGGGATTAGTGCTCCCGCTGTGCCAGGGCTTGAATTCCACAGAATGGGCTTTCCCAGGCCGGCTTAGGGATCTCTGGGAGTCCCTGGAACGGAGCAGCAATCAGAAGGGAGATTTTTATCCCTCCCAGCTCTAATTACGTGCCTGCATAAGGTGAACCTTCTAATGAGCATCAAAAGGCTCATTGTGTGTGAGGGAGGGCCCGTGGGGAAGGGACCGGGGCTTATTCGCTCCTTCAGAAACGTTTGGTGAAAGCAAACGTGCCAAAAATCTCCCTTGTCCTCCACGTGGCTTCATTTTCTCTGCAAAGCCCTGAGCTGAGCCCAAGCCTTCCTTCCTGGGAAATCCAGGCTGGGAGCAGCTCCTGCAGTGCTGGATTTTGCTCCCTGCCCACTTTTCCGAGCTCTAGGAGAAGGTGAGCAGGGTGAGGTGAGGAAACCAGCCCTGCAGAGCTCAGGGAGATGGGCAGAGACATCCCCCAGTGTTTACTTGTGTGGAAACCTTCTGAGAAGCCTTTTCCCTCAGAGGAACAGGAACTAACCCATTAAATACCTAGATGGTATTTTTGTAACTTTTTTTTTTTTTCCAGTTGTACGGAAAATTGCAGTTTGGGGACACTTTCCTTCCTTCTGGGAACTGCTCAGCAACTTTTAAGCAGGGATAACTGAGGGGAAAACATGAGATCAAGTTTTCCTGCCTTCCCAAAATGGACTTGCTGTAAGCAAGGACTACTTGTTCCTCCTTGCCTCGAAGCCATGTTCCATCTCATGTGGGCACAAAGTGGGACAAATTCAGAGCAGAACATCTTTAGCATTGGGGAAACCTGGTTATAAATTGATATCCAAGTCTTTTCTGTGCTAATGGGATTTTCAGTTTCAGCAGCTCCTCAGTCTCCAGATCCTAAGTTGTCTTTTCCACGCCGCTCACCCAGCCCTTCCCCTGTTCCTTCCTTGGACTTTGGAGGGTTTCCTGCTCGTTAAAGTGTTATCCAGGCTTGGCAGCCCTGGGAGGCTTTGGGCTTTCAGTTATTTTGCACTTCTTCTCCATTAGTCCCACAGATTTTAGGCAGGAAGGAAAGGTATGTCAGAAATGGGCAAGATCCAGCTGAGTTCAGACCCAGGGTTTGGGTTTCTCCACTAATGTTGCTCTCAGGTGCACCGAGACCTGGCAGGTTTGCTGAGCCCCCATTTGGTGGGGCAGCTCAGAGGGGAAACCTCAGGAGGACCCAGTAAAGTTGAGCCTGGCCCTTTTCCCAGCAAACTTGGTTTTAAGTTCCCTGAAGTCTTTACTGTCCCAGTCCTGTGTCCAGATTGAACCCCAACTTCAGCCTGGCTGAGATGTCTCTCGTGAAGGGCAGTTCTCTGATCCACAAGGTACAAACCAGACACAACCCTTCCTTCTGTAGCCACCCGTTGTCACTTTTCATAGGAATTAGGAGTAGATTTAAGCCTCAGGTGTTTGTGGACTGCCCTCCTTCATCCTCAGGTGTGTGATTATTCTCCTGATGGTCCCATCTCTCATAATTATCACAATGAACCAGGAGCCAGGGGGGTTGAAGGGGTTCGGGGTTGTTGTGTTGTGAGCTGGTCGTGTGCCCAGTCAGGGCAGGGAACGTTCTCGGGGTCGGGAATGGGCTTGGGATAAAAAGCCAACTGGAGAAGTGTGGGACTGACCCCCAGCTAGGGAAGCACCTGGAGGAGGTGGATGGTGGGTGTTCTTTGGGGGTTCCCAAAACAGGCTGGGAAACCTGCAGAGCTTCTGGAAGCTTTGCAGGGATTCAGGACTGGACTGAGCTTTGGGCCCTGGGCTTTTGGCTGATTCTCCTGCTGGGAGATATCCAGGGAGGTGTTGGATGGGAAGGCTCTCCCCATTCCCTGCTGGGAGATATCCAGGGAAGGGGTTGGATGGGAAGGCTCTCCCCATTCCCTGCTGGGAGATATCCAGGGAAGGGGTTGGATGGGAAGGCTCTCCCCATTCCCTGCTGGGCAGGGGAGGCACGAGGAGCCCGAGGGAGGAGTTGGTGACCCGGGGCCAAAGCAGTGGCTTTGTCACTGACAGGAATGTGCTGCAGAGTTTTCCATGAGGCATCGCTGACTCTTTAAATAGCTGCCCACGGGTTTCCTGTGTTCCCTCCTGCCCTTTATTCAGTGTTCTTTGGGCTTGTTCCCTTCTGGGGAGATTTACTAAATACATTTATAAATTTCTTATTTCTCATTATTTTATTATTTATTTTATATCTATATTTCATATTTTAATTTTTATTTTATATTGTTATATAGTTATATTTTTATTTTATATATCATTATATTTTTATATTTTTATATTGTATATATTTTATATTGTTATATTTCTATATTTTATTTCTATATTTTATTTTTATTTCTATATTTTATATTATTTTATATTTCAGATTTTTATTTTTATTCAGATTTTATAGATTATATTTTATATTTTCATATTCTTTTATTCTTATATTTTATGTATATACATATTTTATTTATATTTACATATTTATATTATTTTATATTTTTATTTTTATTTAGATTTTATAGATTATATTTTATATTTTTATATTCTTATATTCTTATATTTTATGTATATTTATATATTTTATTTATATTTACATATTTTATATTATTTTATATTTTTATTTAGATTTTATAAATTATATTTTATATATTTGATATTCTTATATTTTATGTATATTTATATATTTTATTTATATTTACATATTTTATATTATTTTATATTTTTATTTAGATTTTATAAATTATATTCTATATATTTGATATTCTTATATTTTATGTATATTTATATATTTTATTTATATTTACATATTTTATATTATTTTATATTTTTATTTAGATTTTATAAATTATATTCTATATATTTGATATTCTTATATTTTATGTATATTTATATATTTTATTTATATTTATATATTTTATTTATATTTACATATTTTATATTATTTTATATTTTTATTTAGATTTTATAAATTATATTCTATATATTTGATATTCTTATATTTTATGTATATTTATATATTTTATTTATATTTATATATTACATTTTTATATTTTTACATTTTTATTATTTTACATTTTTACATTTTTACATTTTTACATTCTTTTACATTTACATATTGGTTTATGTTTTTTATTATTTATAACTTTAAAAAGTGATAGACATTAGAGCCATTGCTTTATAAACTAAAGCTATAGGAAAACTTAAGATGGGGCTAAAATAAGCTGAGCAGAAATGAAAAATAAAAAGGCTTGCCAGAGTTCCCGTGGATGGATTGAGATGGATGCTGCTGGAAAACCCTGGGATGGCACCTGTCACCTGGGAAGCAAAAGCAGCTGCTGGGCTGGCTCAGCTGGGATTTGGTAACAGGCTGGAAATTTATAGTTGGCACCTTCTTGCCAGAAGGGTGTAAATCTGATAAACCCCCCTGGGGACACGAGGGAAGGTTGGATTTAAGGGCAGTGAAGCTGTGAGGAGGGTGGAGAGGTAATTCCTGTTCCTTAAGGACGTGCACCCTCGGGAGCACTGGGGGTGTTTCTGGAGTGACTCCTCGAAGAGCTGCTGATTCTTTGGACAAGTAAAAATAGCAAAGGGATTTCGTGACTCTAATTTGAGGTCTCTTGGCATCCCAGCTGGAGTACTGGTCCGAAATGGGAGGTTTCTGGGCAGGACAAAGCTTTTTTTTGGATATCTGAACCCACTAAAAATGTTTTAAAGAGGAAAATGCAGTTTTGGTTGTGTTTAAAAGAGAGATGCCTTCAGCTGGAGATTTGACTTTGGAACAAAACAGAGCAATGGATGGTCAGGCCAGAACCAAGTGCAAAAATAGAGTCCCAGATATCTGCAGCAAACGTGGAGTTTGTCTGAGTTGGAAGGGAAGCTGAGCTGGGTGTTTAATTACCTCCCACAAACTTGCCCATAGTGCTTAGGCATTTCCTTCATGACTTTCTCAGGCTAAAATTAACAAAACCTGAAGAGAAACCACTCTTCCCCAGCATTTCACCACTCTGTTTACGTGAGAAAATTGGCTGGGACACAACAGTGTGGCCACTGTAGTCTGGAATAAGTGTGTGCTTCTTCTGCAAGTGAGGAGGATCCCTGCTGGAAGTTCTCCTGCAAGAACTCAAAAGGCTTTCTGCCCAATATCCCTCTGTGGAAAAGTGCATGCCTCAGTTCCCACTTCTGTAAAACGGGGTTAAAAATACTCTCCCTCCCTCCCAGGGGCATTGCCACACTCCCTCCACAGCAGTTTGTAAAATACCACAGAGTTTTTTCCACCAGTGTGAAAAACACTAAATAAAAATAAATTGATGCTGGTTTAAATAGTATTTTAAGTGCTCCACGTTAACAGTGAACGACTACAAATAACCGTGATACACCTCACAGCATCCCAGACTGGGTTGGGCTTAAAGGGAAATTAAAGCTCATCCAGTTCCACCCCCTGCCATGGGCAGGGACACCTCCCACCAGCCCAGGGTGCTCCAAGCCCCATCCAACCTGGCCTTGGACACTTCCAGGGATCCAGGGGCAGCCACAGCTTCTCTGGGAAACCTGTGCCAGGGCCTCCCCACCCTCACAGCCAACAATTCCTTCCCAATATCCCATCTATCCCTGCCCTCTGGCAGTGGGAAGCCATTCCCTGTGTCCTGTCCCTCCATCCCTTGATCCCAGTCCATCTCCAGCTCTGCTGGAGCCCCTTTAGGCCCTGCAAGGGGTCTCAGCTCTCCCTGGAGCCTTCTCTTCTCCAGGGGAACCCCCCCAGCTCTCCCAGCCTGGCTCAGCCTAACTAAGGTCAAGATTCACAGTCAGGGTTCAGGAGCACTCTGGGCTGGGACAACAATTATTTTCCAGCACTGATGGCCCAGAAGCAGCTCAAAAACCTGCTGAAATGAGGAAAAAAAGATGCAAGAATCACTTCAGATGTTCCTCACACCGTGTGAGTAGACCCAGACCAGCACAGGCTGGAGCTTCGCATCTCCCATCTGGAGCATCCTCAGTGGTGACTCAGTGCCTGATGAGTTTACTGCCGTGGTTTGTATCATTCCTAAGGTTAATCCCTTTTAATTCTGGAGTGTTTGTTAAGGCCAAACCCTCCTGCTTTTGTGGAGCTGCTTTGAATGGCGCCGTTTGCACTCGGGAAAGTGGGAAAGGCTGAACCCATCCCTGCCGGGCTGGAGAGCTTTTCATAACCCCAGGGCTGTGCTTGTGCTGAAGAAAAAAACCCCTGCAGTGTTGGTTTTATTATACATTATGCAGGTTTTAGGGCTTTAAAGAAGTTAAGGGGAAGTCCCAGCTGAGGTGTTGGTTGCCTCAGAGTCTCCGTGGAATGGAGCTGCTTTTTGATTCTCTGTAATTCATTGCTCTGGACACGCTCTGCTGCCTTCCAGTTTTAATCTGTCATCCACCTGTGGGGATTTGCTGCAAACTTAGAAAACACTTTGCTTCATATTTGCATTAATCAGAGCTGGGAATTGATCAGAAGGCAGGAGATGGTCCCCAACACGTGAGACGTGCAGTTCATTTTTTTTTTTTTTAAGTAAACAGGTGTAAAAGCAGAAATGAAGTTTGTGAATATAAATAACAGAAACACCCCAATCCTATTTATTCTGAACTGGAAGTAAGTCTTCCCTGGTAGTTGGGGTGTATCTGGCTTGGCCTGGGAGGCTTCTGGTTGTGGATGTGTCACAAAACTTCTCACCAAAAATCTAAAGTGGACATTGTTGTTTCAGGCTTGTTTTCTTTTTGAGCCCGTTTTTGCCATCCTAAATCCGAGCAGCACCTTCCAAAGGGAGCAGGAGGTTGGTCAAGTGCTTTAATAAATGCAAATCAAGGTGCTAAACGTGGTGCTTTCTCGTGCACAGAAGTGTGTTGGGTTTTCCCAGGCAAAACAAAGCTCTGAAAGGACCTGGGGACAGAGAGCTAAGGAGGAGAAGATGCTTGTGAGGGTTAGGGGGGGGCAAAAAGTTGGGTTTAAAAAAAAAACCCAACAAGCTGATTTTGTTCTTTTCTTAAGAGCAGTAAACCAGGACAGAGTTTGAGGCTGGTGAGGGCACTTGTTGCAGGAAATAGCTTTGGAAAGGGGTTTGCTGGGAGCTGCCTCTCTCTTCTGGGAACTAAGTGTGGGAAGTCAGCGGTGCCAGCCCAGGCACAGCAGTGGTGGAGATGGCACTGCCCACAGAGCAGGGAATGGGAGCACTGCAGTGTCCTGGGAATACACACCAGGATTCACACGGATGGAAACTGCAGCTTTCCCACCAGAGAGCCCAAAGAACTGAGGAATGGGAGTGCTGAGGGGGGTTAGAGCAGCTCCAACACTCGGCCCTTTTCCACCCTGCTGTTGCACCAGGTCTGTGTGAGAACTAAAATCTCCCTCCCCGAGGCATCCCATACCCCTTGGAGTGGCCATTCTGTCCCACCTCGCTGGGTAAAACACTGGGAATATTGTACTGTGGGAGGTGCTGTGGGATGTGCTCGTGGATTATCTCCCTGTTCAGGACACGTGTGTAGGGAGCACCTGCCCTTGTGCCATCACCACTTCAAAAGTGATTTTTTGGCTCCATCTCCATTTGCATTTTCCCTGGGGTGGCTGCTCTGGGCTGGGGCTGTCACTGGGAGGAATCACCCCCAGTGCCTGGGAGCCCTCTCACACTCCAAGGGGGTGTCACAGAGTGAGTGCAGGGGATGTTTTCCATTTAACTGTGTTATTTCTGGCTCTGCTGCTTTTTCTGTAATCACTGTGGAAACTGTTGTGCTCGGGGGTTCTTGCAAGGAAACTCTGCAAGTTCTTCCAGGGAGAAATATCTGAAGCAATTGGCTGTGATACTGGTTTCATAAGGGCTCCCTTTAATTGGGAGCAGTGTTTGCAGGAGGTTTTTACTGCCTGTCTTTCTGAGGGAGGCGAGGAACAGCTGAAGGGAAATGGCAGAGAAGAGCCCCCAGGGCAGTGGGAAAGGGCTGCTTTGGTGTTGGCACTCTGGTGCTGCCTCCTGTGGTGGGGTTTCAGGTAAAATACTAATAAAATCAGACAGCTTTTATTGTGAAGAGGGAAAAGGTTTGAAGACAGAGGGGATGGTCAGGTCTTATTTTGAAGTGGGAAAAGGTTCCAAGATAGAGGGGATGGTCTGGGCCCTGTTGTAGGGTAATGTGAGAAGTTAGAGGTGGATGTGATTTATGGTGATAGGGGTTCATTAGATCCAGTAATGGGTGTCCATGGCCACAAATGGCTCTGTTACAGTGGAATAAAGTGGCTCCACCACGGCTGAGGCTGGATTTGGGATGATGACATTACTACATGGATATAGTAAGATGCTGTTCATAAATTGGGAAGCAACTCCCATGGAATTATTTAAAGTGATTTTGTAGGTGCAGCACAAAGCAGAGAAGTCCTGAGCACGTGGTTTTGTGCAAACATTATTTACCCTCCCTAAACCCCAGTTTGAGCTGTTAGATTTCCCCAATTCCTCCTGGGATGTAGAAATAACCCTAATATTTCTCCATTGTTTGTGCTTGACATGCTGAGGGATCATTAGTCCTTGCCAAGGAGCTGATCTGACCCAGTCCAGAGACTGGATTGTTCCACTGCTGCTGGTGGGAGCACAAGGACCTGACACAGAATCCCAGAGTGGGGCAGCCACAGTGGGGTCATCTGGTCCCAAATTCCTGCTCCAGCAGGGTCATCCCAGAGCACATTTCCCACCCTGGATCCCATCAGTGCCCCCTGCTCAGCACCCTGAGCCCGGAGGATGCAACGAGCTCTGCAACACATCAACTGTGGGATAAACTTCTCTCATTCTGAGCATGTTCATTGTCGTTAAACACTTATTTACAATCCCACTGTCAACATCACTTACGAGAAATTGCTCTTATTGGAAACACTGCCTGCCTGCTCCTACAGCCGGGGAGTTTTATGGCAGGGAAAACTCGGAGGAGATAAAGTGTGGACAGGAGGAAGAGAAAGGGTTACACGAGGTGGCTTTGCTTTCATGTGTGTGTTTTATTTGTGGGACTTCAGGGGGCTCTTTTTCATCAGCATTTGTGGAGAGGCCGACACAGGAAAGAGGAAGGGAGGTTTTATCTCTGCTATACATATTTGATGTTTTGCATTTTAATAATTACCTTAATAAGTTACTCCAGCTCACCTCTCACTTTATTTGGGGCTCTCTGAGGGCTCTCTGTTTGCTTAACACTCCTGAAGTCATCCCAGCACTCACCAAGTGATTTATTGCTATTGATTCCTGTGGCATCCAGTGCAGGGGTGGGCAGGACTGATGTTCTTGCAGGACCACTTCTCCCACCGCTGAAACAGAGACTCCCCTGATTACCAGGAGAGTGCAGAGCGAGATGGACACATTCCTACAATCTGATGACCTCAGCAATTAATTATTTATCGAGCTTTTAATTTTGCATCCATCATTCTGGCTCTGCCTCCCCTGACTCTCCGAGGAGCTGCCCGGGGAGGTGAAGCATCGACAGACACCTTCAGAGGGGGAGGTTTGCAGGGCTGTGCCTGGTTAACCCCTGAGGCTCCAGAGAGAAGCTGATGACAGCTCCTTTGCCCCTTCAGGTCCCCAGAGCCCCTCAGCTCTCAGCCCAAAGAGCTCCTGCCAGTGCTCTGTAGGGCAGAGGATGCTGCTCATCCCTCCTGGCCCTGGAGCTGGGTGAGCAAGAGCCTCTTTTTCCTCAGGCTGTGCACAGAGAGGAGTTGCCATTTTTCTTCTCAGCATCTCATATCATCTCTAGCTCAGCAGGAAAACTCTGCTTTCCCTGGGTCTTCTAATCCAGGGCTTTCTGCAGATCCCTGCAGGGAGCAGCAGGGTGGTTTTCCTAAAAGCAGAAGCAGCTGAGGATGTTTTGTCCTGCTTTTTGCCTTTTCTTCCCTTTTTTGCTTGAAGGTTCAAGGGTGGCCTGGTAGCAGGGCACTGATGTTTGGGATGATCTGGTGCTGTCAAGCATCAGTTTTCACGGGTGTGGCTGTTTCCTTCCTTGGCTGGGTTGTTTTGCTCATGGACTCAGGATCACTGTCTCTGGGACCCACAAGGAGAGATCTCATGAGACACTCCTGGGATTTTCTTCTTCCCTCACAGCCACTTGTGGGACCTCTGAACACGTGGTCACTTCCAGAACCTCTGGGATATATGGAATTGTGTGCAAGCCCCAGAGCTGCTGATTCTCCTTGTCTTGTGCTTGTAGTTACTGGCTTTGATAGAAGCCACAAAGAAAAAAGGTGTGGGATGGGAGAAAAGATGATTTTCTGTTCTCATCAAGCCCCCAGCTGGAACTCTGTAGAATCTGGGCATGGTGGGAGCAGCAGAGGGTGTTGAGCAGCCCCAGTCCCTCTTCACCCCCTGAAAGCATCAGGTACCTCTGTCCCTCCAGCCCCTGGTGCCTCCCACTGCTCTGCTGGGACCAAGAACAGCCACAGGGCAAAAAAAGCTCAAAGCTTTAAGGATTCTCCATTAGGTGGCCAGATCCTCCCACCAGGCTGGGATTGTTCCTGAAAGGTCTCTGCCATGGGAAATGAAATGGTGAATAAGGAGCTGTCTGCAGTGAAAGGGTTGTTCTCCCAGACTGGAAGGTGAACTGGTGGGTCCAGTTCTGTCCTCTGCTCCTAAAGGGAAAGGCTGGGAGAGGTGGGAGTGTTCAGCATGGGGAAGAGAAGGCTCTGGGGAGACCTGAGAGCCCCTTCCAGTGCCTAAAGGGGTTCCAGGAGAGCTGGAGATGGACTGGGGACAAGGGATGGAGGGACAGGACAAGGGGAAACGGCTTTAAAATAGAAGAGGGCAGATTTAGATTGGATATTTGGGAGAAATTCTTGGCTGTGAGGGTGGGGGCCCAGGTTGCCCAGAGAAGCTGTGGCTGCCCCTGGAATCCCTGGAAGTGTCCCAGGCTGGGTTGGAGCAACGTGGGCTCGTGGAAGGTGTCCCTGCCCATGGCAGGGGGTGGGAGAAGATGAACTTGAAGATCCCTTCCAAGTCAAACCATTCTGTGATTTTCTGATGCTGATGAGCCCTGATGAGTCCAAGCAGAAAAAAACCCAATCCCCACCCTGGGCTCACCCCACTCTGGCCCTCAGGCTGGTTCAGATCCGTGGCAGTGCCCTGAACAGCCCTGCAGGGCCCCTGCCTGGGGCTGCAACATCCACCCCAAAGCTCCCCCCACACTGGCATTTCCTCCTGCAGTGTTTTATTGATGAACTGGGCTCCTCAGCTCCGAAAGATCCACTTTTCAGCCTGTGGGAAGAGCTGCTGGGAATGGCCACAATCAAATTTTAATTAAATGCCAGGCAGGACTTTGCA
>NW_016690360.1:964907-967335 GCF_001604755.1 Lepidothrix coronata
AGCCTTCTCTTCTCCAGGGGAACCCCCCCAGCTCTCCCAGCCTGGCTCCAGAGCAGAGGGGCTCCAGCCCTGGAGCATATCCAGGTTCTCCTCTGGACTCTCTCCAGCAGATCAGCATCTTGTGTTTGTCAAGCTGTTAAAGCCTTAAAACCCCCAGAAGGTCCTGGTTTCTGCTCTGGACCCCAGGGGGACTGCACAGACCATGGCAGAAGGTGTCAGCTCTCCCCTTGCTGCTGGTGGGGTGGGGAGGGTGGTGTGAGATTTCTTGAGAGGAACCTGGATATTTGTGTTTTGGAAGCTGGAAAGTGAAATTTTTCACTTTTCACTGCTGGGAAGATTAAGCAAAGGTTTTTATCTTAATGAGTCATTAGTACAGGTGTTTGAGGACCTTATATTTTGCTGAACTCGCTGCCTTTATGACATTTTCTGCTCAGAGATGGAGGCCAGTGGCCAATGTTCTGCAGAGACATTCTGGGGTTTTTTTAACACTCTTTTCTGTAACTCATTACATCCTAAACTTAAGAGCTGCTGGTTCAGTCTCAGTTCACAGCCTCGCTCCACTTCCTTTAGTTCAGCCAAGTACTTTTACTCTGCAGAAGTGTCAAAAACTTAAAGTCCCTCACACTCCCCCGGGCCTGTGAATCTCTTTGCTCCTCTTAATGATTTCTAAAGGCAAAGGTCATCTTGAACAACTTCTAAGACACCACACGAACAAAATAAACCCAACAGGCACCAGAAATGGGCCACATGAATAATGTCTGTTGTTCTTGGTGCCCTGTTGGGGTGGCTGTGGGGAGGAGGAGTGAGCAGAAGCTGCCACAGACACTGTCAGGCTCAGCAGCAGATTCCTTTGGAGAACATTGTGTTTGTCCTGTGCATTCAGAGCTTGGGAAGAGGGGGCTGCAGATCTCCTGAGGGTCTTCTAGTCAAGTCATCCCCAGAGTTGTGATGCTGCCGCTCTTGGCTGCATCACCTGGGCAGGAGATCCAGTTTGATGGATCCCTGCCAGGCTGGAGAGGTTGGAGCTGCCTGGAGGAGCCACATCAGGGAATCACACAGTGGTTTAGGCTGGAAGGGACCTTACAGACCACCCCCTACCATGGGCAGGGACACCTTCCACTGTCCCAGGTTGCTCCAAGCCCCATCCATCCTGGCCTTGGACAATTCCAGGGATGGGGCAGCCACAGCTTCTCCTGTCTCCCCTACAGGGAGGTGACTAAAGGGGTTATATCCCACCCTTTCATCCCACTTTTTTACTTGGCTTGCACTTGCAGCAGCCTGCTGAGCAAAAGCCCAGAAGATGAGAAAGACAAGACCTTCTGCTCTGCTTCTCTTACAAAAGGTGCCTGGAAGTTCATCGTTTGAGAGGGATTGTTAAACTGTGAATAACAGCAGAGTTTGACAGTGACTGACCTTATGAGAATATGGAGCCTGATAAGGTCAGAGGTGTATACTGGCAAGAGAATCCAGATAAACTTCCTTCTCAGCTGCTAAGCACTGATTTCAGAGCACCAGGGACAGCTGGACTTGTCTTTCTTTTTCATACTTGTTTGTGGCTTGCAGCATCTTCAGCTTGAAGTGCATCTCCTTGACCTCAGTCCAGAGCTTCAGGCTCTTTGCTTCCTGCCTGGAAAACAAATGGTGCTGGGTTTGTTGGAGGTGCATGGGAAATAAAAACCAGCTTGGGGAGACTGTCAGAGTTTCATGAGAACAAGATATTTGTGCTCTCACTTGGGGCTGGTTTCACCCAAAAGCACCAGGTCCCCGTGGGTGAGCAGAGTCAGCCCAGCCCTGCACTGTGGTCAGTCCAGCAGTACGTGGGCTTTGCTTTAATTCCCTGGAAGATGACAGGAAAGTCCTAGTTAGGCGTGATCTTAATCTTGACATTGATGTTAATTAATCCTGATTCATTGTTCTAAGACTAAGAGGCCAGGCAGGAAATGAGCAAAAAGCATTACTGAGAAAAAAAAAAAAAATCTCTGATTTCACACTTGAGGGTGTGGGGAGCAAAGCTTTGAAGATGCTGCTCTTGCTGCAGTGTAATATATTCACTTTTTTTTTCTGGTTTTGGCTCATGAAGTGCTCTTTTCCCTCACCCTTAGAAGCATCGGATGCAATTAAGCTCAGAAGCAATGGCCCTTTCCAGCTCTTTCCTGTCAGCAGGGTGAAATAGCACAGAAATGGGAGACTTTTATTTTTTTTTTTCATATGAGTGGGTGAATATCCACTACAGAAACTCAGCTCCTTGGTGCTGGTGCCTCCTGAGAACCACAGCTTTGCTGGGACCTGTTCTCAGCTGCTCCAAGACCCTGCGTGGTTTCAGCTGCTGATTTATTGCACAGAATGTGCTGAGTAGGAAAGGTCCCCCAAGGATCATGGAGTCCAACCCTGAGCCCTGCACAGGCCCAGCCCCAAGAGTCACCTCCTG
>NW_016690360.1:967501-973636 GCF_001604755.1 Lepidothrix coronata
AACCAGCCTCTGGGGGAAGAACCTTTGCCTGAGATCCACCCTGAGCCTGAGCCTGCCCTGACACAGCTCCAGCCGTTCCCTGGCTGCTGTCCCTGCTCCCCCAGAGCAGAGCTCAGCCTTTGCCCCTCCTCTGCCCCTGCCCAGGCAGTTGGAACTGCACTGAGGTCTCCCCTCAGTCTCCTCTGCTCCAGCTGAACACACCAAGTGCCCTCAGTGTCCTCACACGGCTTCAAATCCAGGCCCTTCCCCACCTTTATGTCCTTCCTGTGCACACTCTCCAGCGGCTCAATCCCTTCCCTACATTGTGTCCCCCCCCAGTATTGCAGGTGAGGCCACCCCAGGGCAGAGCAGAGCAGGATTTGGCTGCATCTTGTCCCGTGAGGCTCTTTTTGGGATGCAGCTCTGCTGGGGGGAGATGGGATGAAAGCCCGGCTTGGGATCCTCCAGGATCACTGCCCTGCTCAGAGTCCCTGGGAAGGGGACTGGCCACATCTCCATATGAGGCTACTTCTGTGGTTTAAAAAGTTCTTTCCAACCCCAAATAGAGATTTTTCATCTCAGTGGTTTTGCAGGCTTTTATTCAACGGGGAAGGAGGAGCAGCGAGGCCCTTCCCCGCCTGAAGAGCTGCTCAGGGCCCTGAGCTGTGGCTGTGCCTTCAGAAGGTCACAGGGGCTGGCATCCTCCCCTGGCTTAGAGGGGGTGGTAGCAATTTTTGGGAATTCATATCTGTGGCTGGGATATGAATTTTTAACTTGTGTTCAGCTGCTTTCAAAGGGTCACTGCCTGGAGGTGGAAGTTCTGCAGCCGTGCTGGGGAGGCTGAGAACACTCACTTCATCCCAAGTGCCTGGACTGCTCTTTTGTAAATTTTTTTTCCCCTTTTAACCTGATATTCTTTGTTCCAAACCCACAGTGAGCAGATGCCTCCCAGTTAAGAGTGATGGAGCTTATCAGTACAAGTCTTTGCTACTTCATAGTGTGATTCTGAACCTAACTGGGGTAAAGGCTGGAGCTCCAGCTTCTCAGAGCCGGTGCCAAGGAAATCTGCTTGGATGTTTATGCATCAGCAAGGGCAGTGTTTATTCCCATTGGAATTCCAGCTGCTCTTTGTGATTAGAGATGCCCTGCAGAAGCCTCAGCAGCAGAGGAGTGATGCAACAGCAATTCTGTGCTGCAGCCAGGGCAGCTTTCACTGGGAGCATCACTGTGTGCTTGGGAAACGTTCTCTTGATTCATTTTTTATTTTTCCTATTAAAATGGAAATTCACTTCTCTTAAAAGCATCTCTAATGCCTGTTCTGGCACCGAATTTTCCCAGATTATCCACAGCCAGGTGGCAGTGAGGGCTTGATGATCAGGGAATCATGGAATGGGTCGGGTTGGAAGAAAACTTCCGGATCATCTTGTTCCAACCCTGCTGCCACGGGCAGGGACACCTTCCACTAGCCCAGGTTACTCCAACCTGGCCTTGGACACTTCCAGGGATTCCAGGGGCAGCCACAGCTTCTCTGGGCAACCTGGGCCAGGGCCTCACCACCTTCACAGGGAGCAATTTCTCCCCAATATCTCTCCCTGCCCTCTGGCAGTGAGAAGCCATTCCCTGTGTCCTGTTCCTCCATCCCTTGTCCCCAGTCCCTCTCCAGCTCTCCTGGAGCCTTCTCTTCTCCAGGTGACCCCCCAGCTCTCCCAGCCTGGCTCCAGGGCACAGACCCCCTTTGCCAGCCCTGGTGTGGGGCTGTTGCAGCCTCTGCTGCCCCTGCCAGGCTGGGAGAGTGGCTGGTGATAAATCTATTTTTGCACTCCCGGAGAATTGCTAAAAATATTTGCCTTCCCTCCTGAGCCATCAAAGCCCTGCCCTGCAGCCCCATCGAGATTCTGGGCAGGTGAGGAGAAATCAGAGCTCTGAGCATTTATGGTGCAGTTGCTCACCTGCCAATGAATATTCTGCATGCTCTGTGGGAAGGCACATTTGGGCAAAAATAAACCTGTTTTGAGATCCTGTTGTGTGCTGTCACATGCAGGGCACCTGCAGATGTTGGAGTGAGACCTGTGTTGAATATACTTTAATTTTTCTCTAATTAGAAGGGTCATTTTGGGTTTGCCCCACTGGACAGGGCTCCTCTGCCATTGATGCAGACCTTCTGTGTGACACTGGAATGTGGCTTGGACTCTTCAAGGCTCTGTTTCTTCTCCACAATATTGATATAATAATACTTCTCCCCCCTACCTGGTGTGTGTAGGGAGATCCCACTGCCTGCCTGGATGAGGTGGTGGATGGGCCATGGCCTCAGCTGTCATGATGTGGTTAATTAATTAATTAACAGTTGGGTTATATAAGTTTATCTGGGCAGTCACTGGGTTGCTTCCTAAGCGTTTTTTTACCTTTGGAAACAAAGAAAATTAAGAGTTCCAGTAAAGCCACCTCTCCATGCCTTTTCCTGGTGGACTGTGCCTTGACTTCCCTGATCCAGGGAAGGATCCACAGGAATTCACAGCTGCCCTTGACTTTCTATCTCAGTGCTTTCCTTCCCTTAGTCAGGAAATAAATACCTCCCAGTTTCTAACCTGTGTTCCTTGGTGCAATTTAAGACTATGACACCTTGTGCTACCCTTGGCAAGTCTAGAAGACAGTTTAGAAGACAGTTTATTCCTCTCTATTGTTGCCCCCTTAGAGGACCATGATGGTGCCTCCCTGCTGTCTTTGCTCTTTAGTGCAGATGATGAGTCCCCACCCTGGCAGAGCCACCATCCCTGGGGGGCTTCAAAAGCCATGTGGAACATGGGTTAGTGGTGACCATGGTGGTGGTGCTGGGTTGGACTTGATGAGCTTAGAGGGCTTTTCCAAAAATAATTACCCACTGTGAGCTGATATTTCTTTCCCTCGTGACCCTGTCATTGCTTATTCCTGTCTTACCACTGTTCACCCCCCATTCCTGAATTGCCTTTTTCTTTTTCTTTTTTCCAGACCATTTCTACAATTTATCAAGACCATTTTGAATCCTAATCCTGGCCTCTGAAGTACTTGCAGCCCGTCCCAGCCTGGTAGCAGCAGCAATCTCAGTAAGCATGTTATGTTCCATCCTTCAAATCAGTGTTAAATGTGCCAAACTGTGCTCCAGTCTGGGTGCCTTGGTCACCCACTCAACAGGTCTTTTCCTTTGGCAGTGGGGAATTGGAGCTGGACTTGATGATCCTTTTGGGTCCCTTCCAGCTCAGAATATTCTGTGATGCTGATTCTGTGTGCACTTTCTGGCAGATCCTAGAATGCTGCACTTGCCTTGCAAAAGGTACAAAAGGCAAAGCAATTCCTTGGGCTGATGAGATTTGTGTCTCAAAGCAAGAGATTTCATCAGCCCCTTGGAACATCTCTAATGAGAAATAAGTTTATTTGTCGCATCAGTGCCTGAACAAGATGGGTTTTATGCAGGGACAGGAGTTGGAAAGAACAGAAGCTGTGCTTTGATGTTGGTTGGATTTTAGGGAGAAATCCTTTCCTGGGAGGGTGGGGAGGCCCTGGCACAGGTTGGGCAGAGAAGCTGTGGCTGCCTCTGGATCCCTGGAAGTGGCCAAGGGCAGGCTGGAGCAACCTGGGCTGGTGGAAGGTGTCCCTGCCCATGGCAGGGGTGGGAATGGATGAGCTTTAAGGTTCCTTCCCACCCAAACCATTCTATGACCCTTCTGTGCTTTCTTAGAAAATCAGCAAGTGACTATTCCCCGAGTCCTCCTCCCTGAAAAACCCACCTGCCATTGTCACCTGTTGGCAAATCCTTGTTCCTTAAAGAGTGTTTGTGGCTGAGACCCAGAGGGCAGAAATGCAAACCCAGTTTGTGTCCTGACTTACAGACCCAGGGGGCAGCTGGGGGTGATGGGGGGATGTGCTGGACCTGCTGGGTGGCAGCAGATCCGTGTCCCAGCAGATGGTCCATGTCCTTCCCTTGGATTTCTGCCCTGGGGCTCAAACCCTGTGTGTCTGTACCATTGGACCAGCACACAGGTTCATTTTGGTGGAGGTGGAAGGGGTGTGAGATTCCAGGATTTATGATTTTCCGTGGAGTCTGCTGAATAAACCTTTACAGACCAAGCTTATATTTACAAGGCAAAGGGGCAGAGCCATGTGGTGCCCACAGAGACCAAAAATCCAGTGGAGAGCCACTGTTTGTGTCCCTGGGACTGCTGGGGTTTAACAAACAAGAAATGAAAACAAAACCTGTGCGTGGACCCCAAAGGTAATCAGGTGCAAAGCAGTTCTCAGACTAAACAGACAATTAGTCCCTTGTTTGTCTCTCAGGAGGAACACAAAGCTGGGCTTTGTTGTTGGCTGCACCTCAATGTGTTTGTCAGAACAGCTCCTGGTTCAGGCCTCATCTTCTCTGGGGCATCCACTGGTTCTGGAAATTTAAGCTTAAGCAAGGAAAGTAATTTCTCCTTGTCTTTCACTTCAGACTTCGTAGAAGTGAGAGGGAATTAGGATTTCCAGCACTGTTCTCATGTTGCAAAGGGGGAAACTGAGGCACGGGAGGTCAATATTGTGTGAGGGTCCTACAGTGACCCCGGGTGGGAAATGCTGATTCCCTGTGACCTCTGTGTCTTTCCCAAACTTACAAGAAATTTAAGACATTTACAATTTAAGAAACAAAGTTCTGTGAGCAAAGACTTGCGATTTGATATTTTCAAGGACTTTACCTACATAAAACTGATTTACTTGGAGGGGAAGAGCCTTAAATATCCCTGCAGAGAGTACATAATGTGAATGATTCTGTATTTTTTCCCTGCATTTCTCTGAGTGCATGAAATCTCTCCCAACCATAATGGAATTCTATTTGGATGTGCTCTCTAGCATGGGGGTGTTAAAAGCAGGTGCACAAAGGGAATTCTCTTTGGAGAGACAGGGAGAAAAGCTCGTGGTGCCAGTAAATTATTCTTAGCACTGTAATAATCCTAATCAGGTTAATTAGGATTAATTAAAATTTCTGGCTTTTATTTATGTGAGATAAAAACACATCTAAGGACTTCAGGGTTTTTATGAGTTTTAGTAATATTTTTGAGTTCTTTCACCTGGTACAATGTGTAAATCTCTGGCTGGTTGGGCTTTTAGGGAGAATTATGCTGCACCCAGCATTTAGCCATTAGTTCTCCATCTCCTCTTCCATCTTTTGTTGTCAGTAAATCCACGTCCTGCCCCCTTTCCCATATTGTCCATCTGCAGGTGACCTGGCTCCTCCTGTGCTGATGTCTTCAAACATGTTTCTTCTCAAAGCTTCTTTTTTTTTTTTTTTTTTTTTGAGAATTGTACCA
The DNA here is from genome assembly GCF_001604755.1 of Lepidothrix coronata. Classification (NCBI taxonomy): domain Eukaryota; kingdom Metazoa; phylum Chordata; class Aves; order Passeriformes; family Pipridae; genus Lepidothrix; species Lepidothrix coronata. The sequence goes on from NW_016690360.1 coordinate 972,796, forward strand.
AATCTCCCCTCTGGTTTTGCCCCGATCTTCTGGCACGGCCAAAGCATCCTTGTCCCATCCCACACGTGGCTTTTTCCCCCTGGAACAATCCTCCTGGAATTTTCCACTCGGGTGTCTCACCGAAAAGCTGCAATTTTTTTTCCTCACTTGCATATGCCACCGACTTCTCCCGGCACTTCTTCTTACTGCATCTTTCCCTCACTGTTTTCCATCTGAGAAAAGCTGTTCAGATTTTCACCAAACAAATCTGCCCAGCCTTGCATCTGTGCGTGCCCAGATGGAGCCACGCGGAGCAAGAGCTGCCAAACGGGGGAATTTTCCATCAGCTTCATCCCTCTCCTCTCTCCTTTCATATTTATCCCTTGGAAAGCTTCAGTCAAGAGATGAAGATGGCTTGGGGTTTTACAGGTGTGAGGGAGCAGGAGGTTTTCCCTGTGGGAAGGGCTGTGGGGATGCTTTGGCCGTTCCTGTGAGCTGGGAAGGGCTGATGAGGAGCCACGAGCTGCAGCCACGGGCCCTGACAGAGGCCTCTGCAGAGGCCGTTCCTCCCCACTTCCAAACCTTTTTGTTGTCACAGAATCAGAGAATCATAAAGGTTGGAAAAGACCTCCAGATCATCCAGTTCAGTCTTTGACCCCCATGCCCACTAATCCGTATCACAGTGTCACATCCACATGTTTTCTGAACAATTCCGGGGCTGGTGACTCCAGCCTTGCCCTGGGCAGGCTGTGCCACTGCCTGACCACTCTTTCAGTGAGGAACTTTTCCCTAATATCCAACCTGACCCTCCCTTGGCACAGCTGGAGGCCGTTCCCTCTCCTCCTGTCCCTTGTTCCCTGGG
>NW_016690360.1:976068-979334 GCF_001604755.1 Lepidothrix coronata
GTGGGCATCGGGCACAGGGGGGATCCATGGGCTGGGAGGGCTTTTCCACCCTAAAAGAGTCTGTGATTCAATATCTTGGGGGAACAGCTTCCTTGCTGTAGCTCCCAGCACATGGGCCAGATTTGTTCTTTTTAACATTAAGAAGATCAAGTCTGTGCTGAGCTGCTCATGGTCACCCTTGTCTGGCCAACGGTGGGAGCAGCTTATAAAGAAAACCTTTGGCCTCTTGTCCAACACCAAGATGCGTCATCTCCCAGGATTAGTGCACACTTAGAGATGATTTAGGGATTGTGAAATAAGGAGAAAGAGCCAAAAGAACTGAAGGGGGCAGAAATGGCTCAGGTTCCCTGAGCAGACTGTTCAAATCCCTGTCAGTAATGGTGGTTCTGTTGTAGGACCACGGGAGTTGCAGGATCTCAGAGCTGTTGTGTTTGAAAGGCCAAACAACTCGAGAATTGTGACTTTCAGCTTTGGGACAGCAGTACTGGCCAAAATAATCACTGGACTGAAGGCAATGCCATCATTTGCTCTTCCTGGAGGTGAGGAGCAGAGCAGCAGAGGGCTTGGCTGTGTCTGGTCACAGGTCACCTCAGCAGGGCTCATGGGCAGTAGGTGACCCAATGGCCACGGGTTTGTTACCAAGGGCCCAACAGCATCAGGGGATAAGAGAACAGCTGGAGGGTGTTCACATGAACCATCTGGGACCCTGGAAGATGTCAGGTCACCTTTACTCCATCCAGAAAACTCGCTCATGTGCTCCCAGTGATGTGTCCAGCGCTAACAAGTCAGGTCGTACTCGGCTCCTTTCTCCTGCAAGAACAAGCCAGTGTGTCCTGTCCCCTCCCTGGTGCCCCTCAGCAAAGGGAAGCATCACCTGAAGCCCTGTTTGCAGCTGAGATGTCCAGTCATTGCTCAGGGGGATCCACCACCAAACCTGGTGCATGTCCAGCTCAGGACACCTCAGCAATCCCACCATGTGCCCACCACTGACCATGGGAGATGGCCAGATAGCCCTGGCCCTGTGGAGATTGCACATGTCCCTGCTGAACACCAGGAGAGCAGATCAAAGCAGTTAAAGGTTGTGTGATGATGTGCAAAACCCCACAGTCTGACCTGTTCTTGGTGAGCTCCAGGCCCTCTGGTGTCAGAGGCGTTGGGCTGTAATCTGTCACCTCCTCTCCTCCCCGTGTGAAGGTGCTTTTCAGAGCATCACAACAGCCCCAAGACCTCTTGTTTCCAGCTTTCTGTGGTGGATTAACCTGCAGCAGGTCGGTGACAGGGGCAGTGTGTTCTCTGTGGCACACACAACATCCTCTTGCCCTCCTGGAAGGAGTGAGGAGGTTCCACCACACAATCCGCAATCCGAGGGCAGGATTGCAGCAGGGGGGGAGTGGGAGGGAAACGTTTGCAGTGTGGTTCTTTAGAATGGAAAAAGAGAAGCTTATCATGATAAAAGGAGGCAAAACAGGACGTCTGGGCTGAGCTCTGATAGCAGCTTGTCATGCAACGCTCCTCCAGGAGCCTGTTTTCAGCTGAAATACGGGAATGATGCATTTCTATTTTTGAGAGGCTGTCTGGGTCTCACTGCTGTGGGATCCTGGGATGACACACACTGCTCAGTAAGTCTGTGAAGTTTTGAACTGGCTGTAGAGACCAGGAGCAGAGGGTCAAATTGGGCCTAATTCTGATCTTACTTACTGCTTCCTCAGAGAAGAAAAACTGAAGAAAATCAGAATTGTCAAGAAAAAAGCCAGGCAGAACCTCTGCTGAGGCTGAGCAGAGGTGCGTTTTTTGCTTGCAGGGGTTTTTGATATGGTGCTTCCTTCATTCATCTTCATTAAGGAAATGACAGAGTGAAAAGGGAACACCCCAGGGAAATAAAACCCCTCCAAGTGTTGATGAGATCTTTCCAGCACTGCAGTGCAGCTCTTTCAGAGGAGTTTGTTCCTTATGTTGCCTCATGGTGAAGGGAACAAGATCATCCCCATCCCCTGGAAGTGTCCAAGGCCAGGTTGGACGGGGCTTGGAGCCACCTGGGCTAGTGGAAGGTGTCCCTGCCCATGGCAGGGGTGGGACTGGATGAGCTTTAAGGTCCCTTCCAGCCCAATCAATCTGCGATTCTATGAGTTGGACTCAATGATCCAACTCAGAATATTCTGTGTTTCTGTGACTCTGTGTTTCCCTGATCTGCAGAGAATCAAAGCCAGCAAAAGGGAAAGAGATTGAAACTCTTGAAGAAGTGGGAAGAGCCCTGATCTCACCTGTTTGTGCTGAAATTAAGAATTCCCTTTACCTCAGCAGGACGTGGGGGTATCAACAGTAACGTCTGTGCCCCCAGTTCTTGGTCAGACTGCTTGGTCAGGGGTTGAAGCAGAGCAGGGACTGGGGGAAGTCCCAGTGCTGCTGCCAAAGCGTTAATCCCAACATAATCATCTCATTCTCTGCGGAGAGGAGTCTCTCCGTGGCATTCCAGCCTGCAGGGCCCGGGGTGAGCCCCGGGATTGTGTGTTCTGGCAGCGGCTCTGCTGTGGGAAATAAAGAGCCCGGGGATAATGGCCCTCATTGAGCTTTGTGCCCGGAGCTCATCCCGGCACAGGAGCCCCGGGCAGGGGCAGCTTCCTCCTTGTGCAGCTCGGCAAAACATTTGTGCAGAGCCTTCCAGTAAACCAGCTCCTCTGGGCTGCTGAGGGAAGTGGGTCCGGAGCTGGTCTGAATGGCTGACCTTGCTCCGAGTTCCTCCCAAAACAGCGAGCACAGCTCAACCTGCCAGATGGAGCTGCCACCGAGTTTGCATCCCTGTTACGGGGTGACTTTTTGAATTGCTGTAATAGCCCTGCGGATTTAGTGTTGATTTAAAGAACCAGAACATGGCTCTAAGATCAGCCTACGTCCCCAGTCCCTGAGCCATACTCTGGGGGGCTCAGAGGGAGCTGCAGGGGCTGCTGGTTGTGTTGAGCTTTGAGTTTTGGGTGCTGTGAACTCTGATATCAGGCCCAGCATCTCAGCTGGGGGAGGGAGGGGATTGTCCTGCTCTGCTCTGCCCTGGGACGGCCTCACCTCGAGTTCTGGGGGCAGTTGGGGCACCAAAATGTAAGAAAAACCTCAAGCAGTTAAAGAGTGTGGAAAGGAGAGACGTGAGGATGGGGAAGGGTCTGGAGGGGCCACAGGAGGAGCAGCTGAGGGCACTTGGTGTGTTCAGCTGGAGCAGAGGAGACTGAGGGGAGACCTCAGTGCAGTTCCAATTCCTGGGCAGGGGCAGAGGAGGG
>NW_016690360.1:981724-986951 GCF_001604755.1 Lepidothrix coronata
GCAGTGGGCACAGCCCCAAGGCTGCCAGAGCTGCAGGAGGGTTTGGCTGATCCTCTGGGGCACAGGGGGGGACTCTTGTCACTCCTGACCCCTGTGCAGGTCTGAGGGTTGATGATTCTTGTGGGTCCCTTGTAGTGACTCTGTGATTCTGTGGTTTGGGGGTGAGTGGGTCTGGAAGGCTTTGGGGCTTTGTGCAGCCCGAGGGATGATTCAGCATCTTCCACCCCAGCTCAGGGCAGGCTGGTGCTGTGCCTGCACCATTCTTGCAGCACCACCTTCTGTCCACAGCCCGGCTGGCGGGGGCAGCCCCGGGGGATGCGGTGGGAGCTCCATGAGCTGCTGGTGCCTGCGAGGGGAGCAGGGGAACTCCGGGGTGGCTCGTGGCCAGACACCGAGGTGATGGAGGAGTTCTGGGGAAATCTAACAACCTCCGAGCTGCGTTTTTCTGCAGGGCTTCCGAGCCCTCGGGGTGCTGGTGGTAAGTCGGTGTGGGACCACATCCTGCTCTGCTCCGGGCACACCCCACACACCCAGAGCCTCGGGCTGCACACAGCAAACCTGCACAAAGGAGGGCTGATCTTGCAGAGCAGCAGAGACAGGAGGAGATCCAGTAGCTCCCTGCCCTCTCCCACCATCCCACAGGGGCCTTTTCTCCTCCTGCAGCCCATTTTCCCACCCTGAGAGCTCCTCGTTGCTTTTAAGGACTTGCTCTTGCAAAAGTCCCAGTGTTGTTGAGCTGCCACGGGGCTGGTGGGGCTGAAAGCTGCTCTGGGTGTTTTTACTGTGTCAAGTGGTCTATTTAAAGACATGAACTCTTCCTCCAACCCTGCCCCTGCTGCTCTGCCTGAACAAGAGCTCTCCCAGTCACCTCCTTAACCAGCAGAGCTGCCTGTTCAGGGCACGCAGGAACCTCCACCAGCACCTTTTTGGAGCCTGTCCCCCCCTGTTTTATCCTTGGAGTGACAGAACTGTCCTGGTGCTGCTCAGCAGACAGAAGACACCCTCTGTATGTGGTGCCTGAAGGCAGTGTCTGCACAGGCAGCTCCCCAAACCAGAGCTCCCCCGGCACCCCAAGGTGTGCTCTGTGCCTGTCAGGGCCTGTAGCTGTTCTTTATTTTTGCCTGCTAATGCTCAGGCACAAAGTAGGAATGCTGGCCCCTGGAGAGATTATTTTTTGCTGGTTTGTTTTTGGTTTTTTTTTTAACCTTTCCCAAAGAGGCTGGAGGCAATTCCAGACTTGCCTCGTCTCCAAACATTGTTTTGCACATTGAGGGGAAGGTAAAGCCACAGGTCTCGTTCCAAGCCTTGCTGCTGTGCAGGGTGCATTTAACAGGCAGTTGTGTGTCCCTGGACCCCAAACCAGCTCGCTGTGAATTACTGAGGCATCTCTGGGTTAAGGCGGAGGTACTTTGGGCTGGTTTTCAGTAGCCCTGTAAAGAAGGAGTCACTGGTTGAATGTTCAGGGCTGTGCTTGGTAGATGCTGTTGGAAAAAACAAATAGTTGCAGTTCTGGGATACAGCAGAACAGCCCATTGTGAACTCAAATGTGAGGATTCCTGGAACTAACCAAGGCATCTGGACAAAAATTGGAGTGTCAGGACTGTCAAAAACTTCTCGTGTTATTTCTCTGGCACAGTCAGGGGGAGGGATGGACACTGGCTGAGGATCCGTCCATCCAAAACCTCATGGTTTTAAGTGCTTTTATTTGGTTTGTTTATTTTTTTTGAAGTAGCCACTTAATCTAAAGTTCAGTTGTGATCTTCAACTGAGGAATTTCTTGCTTGCATTAAAATAATGATTTTTTTTTTTTTGTGAACTCTTTAGCTGTTCAATCGGTGATTTCATCTTAGGGAGGTTTTTTAAACATTCTTCCTTTTGAGGCTCTGCAAAGCAGGAGGCTTTTTGGATCAGTAGCTGAGGCACATGAGTAATTTCTGGCTCCGGGTTCTTTGCAGGTTTAAGATCTGTTATTTTAATTTCTTAGAAAAAGGTAACCTGCATTCAAAGAAATAGGTTGGATGTGTTAGTGAAAATCTTTGTCCATTTTTTCTTGACAAAAACATTGAAATTCTTTAAAAAAATATCACCAAATGAATGTCTTGAAGCCTATTTTTTTTATTGAGCCCTGTGCTAAGCAGGAGAAATATGATCTCAGATTTCCTGGCTGTCTGTGCATATGGATATATCCACTGTCTTTTTTAGGGATGTGGGGCCAGGCTTGAAAAAGTATTTATTTGCCTTGAAATCTTTAATGTTTGACCTCCATATCCTTTCCTTAAAGCCATTCCAGCTCAAAGCCCTGATGAGCTAAGTTGTGAAGTGCCAAAAGGTATTTTAGAAGTGTCTCTGGTCACCAGCCTGAACTCATTTTTAATTAAACAGAAGTTCACACTTTATTTCATTAGAGGCATGAAAATAAATGGACACATAATTGGCTGATTCTTCAGCCACAAGCTCTTAGAAACAAATTCCATGAGTCTGGTAGGATCAGGAAGTGGAGCTTTGTGTCCCTGAAGTGCCACTGGAGTGCTCTCGTTCTCCTGCTCTACATTCAAATGTCATTTTGCTCCCGGCTTTGATATGTTTGGATAATTTATCCGGTCTCTGGTTGTGACAGCAGCATATCCAGTTTCTGCTGAGACGTTGCCACGAGGTTGGACTGTACATGAGAGCAGTTTCCCTTTGATTTGGGGTGAGCTGTGTAACTTCCCAGCTGCTTTGGACCAAGCTGGTGACTCTCAATGTCCCCTCTCGACTTCCCAGCTCCATGTGCAGGGTCCTGCACCAGGCAGGTCTCAGGGGTCAATAAAGATCATCAAAACTGAGTTGCTTCTCATGAATACTGTGGCTGTCCCATCCCTGGAAGTGTCCAAGGCCAGGTTGAACAGCACTTGGAGCCACCTGGGCTAGTGGAAGGTGTCCCTGCCCATGGCAGGGGGTGGCACTGGATGATGGGCTTTAAGGTCCCTCACAACCCAAACCATTCCATGATTCCATGACTCTATGACTGCATAACTGCCTTACAAAATTAAACAACTGGATGTAGCAAAAGAAATGTTACTGGTCAGCCCTTCTTTTTGATGTCTTTGGGTGGCCCCAAATGAAGGTCACCAAAGTCATTCCCAGGCTGTGAAGTTCAGATGTTTTTGCAGGGTTTGCTGGGAATGGGGTGAAGTTGGAGGTCTCTTCTGGGCTGGATCCTTTTGCTTATCCTTCACTTCAACTCCACACACGACCTGCAGTTGTTGGATGTTTTGGCTTTGTCCTCCTGGTTGCATCCTGAAGCGTGTTCCTGTTTGGAGCTCTCAAACCTTTGCAGACATCAAGGGAAGGAAAATATGGAAGTGGCATTGTCTGAGACAACCTGGAGACTCAGAGCAAGGAAGGGGTCACACCAAGGCTGCTTGGGTTTGAAATTCAGAGAATCACAGAATATTCTGAGCTGGAAGGACCCACAAGGATCATCAAGTCCAACTCTTAAATGAGTGACCCCTGTGGGGGATCAACCCCCCGACCTTGGCGTTATCAGGACCAAGTTTTTAACCAGCTAAACTAATGTCAAGTTAGCTGTTAAACCCAGGAATGTCTGCTCTAGCTCAGGCACAGCCAGGAGTCTCCAGGGGCTCATTTTGAGAAATAATTGTTGTTCTTCCTGCCTCGGTATTACATGCTCAGGAGATTTGTCCCACCAGAGTGCAGAGCAGCTTCCCCACCCAAAGCCACCACAGCAGAGCCACCTCCATCCAAAGCCACCTCAGCTGTCCAGCAGAGCCACCTCCATCTAAAGCCACCTCAGCTGTCCAGCAGAGCCACCTCCATCCAAAGCCACCTCAGCTGTCCAGCAGAGCCACCCCTATCCAAAGCCACCTCAGCTGTCCAGCAGAGCCACCCCTATCCAAAGCCACCTCAGCTGTCCAGCAGAGCCACCCCAGCCCACTGGAAGCTGCAGATGCTGGAGCCAATATTTGGTTGAGCTGCTTCCCTATGGAGGAGTCAGGGATGGAGAATTTTTGATTGATGTGTTGATGCAATGGGATTAAAAGAGTGGAGACTCTCTGGTGCTGAGGAGATCCTGTCTGGTGTGGTGAGGATGTGGAAAATCCTGCTCTGGGTTTTCTCTCCTCGCCCCAGTCAGTGCTGGTGCCGTGGATTCCTGAGGAACAGGTTTATGAGGGATAAAACCAGAATAGATGGACACACAGCCAGTGGGGTCCCTACATAAATATTTGCATTCATCTACAAGAAGTATCTGTTAAGAAGAGGCCAATCACCTGGAAATTACCCAAAACACATTCTGGTTCTCGTTAAATCCTGCCTCGTTCCACTGGCACAAGGTGGATTTTTGTATGTGCATACAAGGGAGTTTTGTGGAGCCTGTGATGACAAGGAAGCAAACACTGCCCAGACTTGATTCTTTTCTTCCTACAAAGCCAACAACATTCCCTCCAAACTCAGTCATGTTTTTTCTTCCTCTCCTGTTAAACAAATGTATATCTTGATTTCACATTATTGGTGCTTTGTGTGACTTGGCCTGGCAGCACTAAAACGTGAGGTTTCCCTCTGAGCTGGGGTGAGGAACACCGGGGACTTCCAATGTCTTCACACCCTTTGGAGGTGTCTGCAAAGAGCTGGAATTTTTATATATAATAATAATAATTTATATATATATAATTTTTATATGTAACATAATTTTTATATATTTCTATATAACATGATTTTTATATATTTCTATATAAAAATATCTCCATATAATCCTTTATAGTGAGGATTGGGGCATGTTGTGGGAAGGAGGAATTGCCTGAGCTGCACAATCTCCTGCAGCTGGTTCTGTGGTCTTTGGTAGATCTGCATCCTGGACGTGTCTTCACACCCCTCATAGGGGTCTGCAAAGAACTGGAATTTGGCTTGGAATTTGGGATCAGAAATGTGCATGGTTGTGTGTGTGCACAGCCCACTGCAAGATGGATATAAATACATACATATATCTATATAATATATAGATATTATCCTTTATAGTGGGGTTGAAGCATGTTGTGAGAAGGAAAAATTGCCTGAGCTGCACCATCCCTTGCAGCTGGTTCTTCATCTTGGACGTCTCTTCACACCCTTCATAGGTCTGGAAAGAACTGGAATTTGACTTGGAATTTGGAACAGAAATGTACCTGGATGTGTGTGTGAGAACAGATACTGCAAGATATATATATATATATATATATATATATATATA
>NW_016690360.1:987246-992789 GCF_001604755.1 Lepidothrix coronata
TGGCCATGGTTCTGTGTTCCTTGGTGGATCTTCATCCTGGACATGTCTGGGACATCTTGGCCATGGTTCTGTGTTCCTTGGTGGATCTTCATCCTGGACATGTCTGGGACATCTTGGCCATGGTTCTGTGTTCCTTGGTGGATCTTCATCCTGGACATGTCTTGGATACATCTTGGCCGTGGTTCTGTGTTCCTTGGTGGATCTGCATCCTGGACATGTCTGGGACATCTTGGCCGTGGTTCTGTGTTCCTTGGTGGATCTTCATCCTGGACATGTCTGGGACATCTTGGCTGTGGTTCTGTGTTCCTTGGTGGATCTGCCAGTGCTGCCAATGCCCAGCAATGTTCCAGCAACGCCTGAGAAAATATTTCTCTTGAGCAAAGTTGTGGTAATTAAAGCAACTCTTCCCCCAGTTCCCCTGAAACGTAAGGAAAACACAGCCCAGTCTTTCTCCAGGCAGGTTTTCAGGCTGAGGGTGGCACTGGGGACAGGCAGGGACTTGCTCTCTGTGTCTGATACGTGTTTCTATTTTATTCACCATTTCTGTTGGGTGACAGAATATAATGAATTTCAGGATATGCTCCCAATGAGTCCAGACTGTCTCTAAAGAGGAGATTTCCAACCTGGAGATGGGATCAGAAACTTTGGCTTTGCCTATGAGAATACAAGGACCATTTTCTTCTCTTTCTGGCTTTTCTTTTCATTGAGGAGAGGAAAAAACCTCATTGCCTTTGGGCCTAAATCACTGGGGGAAACTTCCTTGTAGAATTATTTCCACTGAGATTACAGGGTTGGTGTTTTTTTTTCACTGTCACTTAAATCTTTCAGCATCTCCACTTCGTGTTCTGTTAAATAAGATACAGACTGGCAGACTGGCCTAATACAACACTGTGTGTTGATGCTGTGTCCAGGAAGTAGGAAATCTGATTTCTTTTTCTTTTTTAATTTTATTTTTTTTATTATTTTTTATTTTTTACTTTTTACTTTTTATTTTTTACATTTATCTTTATTTATTTTTATATTATTCTTATTTATTTTTCTTTATTTTTCTTTCATTCTCAGTAATCCCCCCACCTGCATCATCCTAATTCAGAGAAGTAATAATGTATTTGTATTTCTACAGTATCTTACTGGGTATTAGAGCTTTTGGGAACTTGGTTAACTCAAGACAACACTTCCAGAGCTGGAATACTGTGCGTGGAGAGAGGGCAGCTGGGTGAGAACATTCAGCAGCCTTGGATGGTGCTCCAGGGCAGCCAGGGAAGGAAAAGCTCCTGTCCAGCAGTGTGGGAATTGCAGGCTGTGCTTGCCCAGAAGACCTTCTGGCATCTTTGATGGTCAGGCCTCAGATTCCAACCCCAAACTTCCCCCAGCCTGGAGGCATTGCTGTGGCTGCTCCTGGTGGGGAGGGCAGCTGGAATTCCCTCCAGACTTCCCAGCAAAGAATCCACGTCTTCCAGGCCCTGCTGTGGTCAGTGGGGTCTGGGGAGGCCACAGCCTGGGGTGGGGCAGCCCCTCCTCAGGAGCAGGGATCACCCCCTGCAGTGGTCTGAGGAAGAGGGGGGGAAAATAAAAGCTTGGGTTTTGCTGCATGGAGAGAAAAAGGTGTTTTCCTGTGGCTCAGCCTCTGGGTGAACTGCAGTAACTCCCCTGAGGAACAGGGAAGGAGCCTCCGGGTGCCATGGGATGGGTCTGCTCTGAGGGAGCTGCTCCCAGAATGAGGAATGTCACAGCAAGACCCTGGAGTGCAAAACTTGGGGCACAGGATCATGAAATTACAGAATCACAGAATGATTTGGGTTGGAAGAGACCTTGGATCCCATTCCACCCCCTGCCATGGCCAGGGTCACCTTCCACTAGCCCAGGTTGCTCCAGCCTGGCCTTGGACACTTCCAGGGATGGGGTAGCCACAGCTTCTCTGGGCAACCTGGGCCAGGGCCTCCCCACCCTCCCAGGGAACAATTCCTTCCCAATATCCAACTTAAATCCCTCCTTTTAGTTTAAAACCATTCTCCCTTGTCCTGTCACTCTCTGCCTCTGTAAAAAGTCTCCCTCTTTTTTAGGAGCCCCCTTTAGGCCCTGAAAGGTGCTCTGAGGTCTCCCTGGAGCCACCTCTTCTCCAGATCCTGGCTCTGGGTTATAACTCAGTCTTTTGTCAGCCTTGATCCCTCTTTTCTTTACTTGAGTGAGGAGAAAAAGATGAATAAGCTGAGAGGGCAAAGCTTTCCATGTTTTCTGTGGAAACTTCCTGCTGAGTGTGTGCAGTTGTGCTGGCTCTGGGGGGATGGAGTGGGGAGCAGCCCATGGGTCACCTCCACAGGGAGCTCTGGAGGTTGTGGCCCCTCTTCTCTTGGCTTGTGTCAGTGTTGGACATGTCAGAGGTGATACTCTGCATTTTCCTGGCTGCCTTTCCAACACCTCTCACCTCCACCAGTGCCTGGCATTTAAACTCTGGAAGGATGCAGCCCTTGGCACATCCCAAGGGTTTGCTAAAACCCTGTAAATTCACTTTGTTTTCTCAGAGAGGGAAATGACAAAACCCACAGATATTTCGAGATTTATTTCTTTTTAAAGTATAAACCAGAAAACATTACAAGGAAAAAAACCACCTCAGTGACTGTGTCTGGGCTTGCCAAAGCAAAGCATCAACCCCAGAGCTGGGCTGCCAGGGATATATCCCAGAAATGAACCTGCCACCCAGGGGGGGAGCTCTGGCCAAGATCCCTCTGTGCCATCCAGGGGGGGAGATGCTGCATCTGCCAGTGTTGGAGCCTTGGCTGCTCCTGCTTCCAGCCCTGCTGGTTCCTGCTCTGAGTCCTCTGGAGCAGCTCTCAGAGCATCTGCCAACAGCAGTGGGCTGCAGAACCCAGTGTGTGTGCTGAGGATGAGGCTGGGGGAGGAGGGGAATCCCAAGGATTGTCCCCAGGAGTCAGACAGGGCTCCTGTTTGCCAGCTCTGGGTGGGCACAGGGCACTGGGTGCAGCCCCTGGATTTGGGGATTAGGGAATGCCCCATTTTCAGACCTAATGTGTGTCTGCAGGGCAGAAAACTGAAACTCCTGCGTGATCTTCTGCAAATAAATTCATCAGGAAAAAAAGGAAGTGACTGGAGAAAAAGGCATCACTTTGGTCAGTATGGGCTGACGGAGGAAGGATGGAAACCAAAACCGGGGAAACCTGGGCAGTTGTTTCTGTTTCCAACAAGAAATGAGTTGATTGAGCATTGGGTGTTGTTGCATAATTTGATGTGTGTGCAGATACACACAAATGCATTCAAGAGCAGATGCTGCTCAGCCTGGACAAGAGAAGGTTCTGGGGAGACCTTGGAGCCCCTTCCAGTGCTGTTGCCCTTCCTCCAAAGCTTGTTTTTAGCCAGTGTTTTGTATTTAGAGCACCTTCAGGTTTAAGTAAATCATTCAGTTGCTCCGCACTTACCTTCCACAAACCTCCGAACACAACTAACACCTCCCAACACCTCTCCTGGGACAGCTGGGGGGGGTCACCTGGAGAAGAGAAGGCTCCAGGGAGAGCTGAGAGCCCCTTGCAGGGCCTAAAGGGGCTCCAGCAGAGCTGGAGAGGGACTGGGGACAAGGGATGGAGGGACAGGACACAGGGAATGGCTTCCCACTGCCAGAGGGCAGGGATAGATGGGATAATGGGAAGGAATTCCTGGCTGTGAGGGTGGGGAGGCCCTGGCCCAGGTTGCCCAGAGAAGCTGTGGCTGCCCCTGGAATCCCTGGAAGTGTCCAAGGCCAGGTTGGATGGGGCCTGGAGCAACCTGGGCTAGTGGGAGGTGTCCCTGCCCATGGCAGGATGAGCTTTAAGGTCCCTTCCAACCCAAACCATTCCATGTTTCTGTACTTCATCATCCCATTGTTCTGTGCAAGTAGGAAGAGGGGGAAGCCTAAGAGAGGGAATAATTCAGCCTGGGCTAAATGCAAACACAGCTCAGAGCCCTCCCTGGCCTCTGCTCCCCATGGGGAGGTTGTTTGTACAGAGACACGTTCTGGAGCATTTCTGCTCCTCACTTCTGGATTCAAAGCAAACTGGAAGCTTTTTGTGATATCAGCCTGAAAGATCCCTTTGCCATTTTAGGGAGATTATACAGTAATCTTGACTTCTGTTTTAATTTTATTCTGTTTAAGTTGTTTTTTCTTAATTGCTTCTCCTTTATCGTTAACGAGACAAAAAGCCGTTTGTGTAACAGCTCACAGAGCGAAATTATCACTGAGCAGAGATGGAATTTGCATGATAAGAGTTTCTTTTTATTGTTTTCCTTGTCTTTACGTTCCTCATTTGGTTTTGTTCAGCCCTACAAACCTGCTGCAGCATCATCCACCCATCTGTGTCCTACCAGCACATCCTCAGGGCAAACTCCTCTGGGCCGTGGCAGCAGGAGGGTTCTCCATGGGCAGGTACACAGTGGTCAAGTGCCTGAACCCCTCAGCAGGCCTTTGGTCACTTCTCAACAGCCACGAGTATCCCCCTCTTCTCATATTTACAAACCAGACCAAAATTCCTCATTTTGCCCCTTGAGGAATGGCTTTGACTCCTGCAGTGACCAACTGCCAGGAAACCAGAGGGTGAGTCAGTCACAGCCAGCAAGCCCCTGACAATTGTTGGCTTTTTGGTTTTTTTCCTCAGTTATTTTCTTTAGAGAGGCCTGAGTGGAATGCTGCTCTCAGGAAGCCCATGGAATGCAAAATAAACTGGAAAGGAAATGATATTAATTCAATATTGAGCCCTTTGCAAGAAGCTCCCCCCTGGTGTTGCCCCACTGTGGAGAGCTGGGAGGGCTGAATAAGTTCCTACAAGCTCCAGTCTGAAAAGGGCACAGTTGAAACCTTATTGCAGAGCTTTCTTTGTGTCCCTCTGAATCACTGGAAGAGGCTCCCCAGGGAAGCAGTGGAGTCACCATCCCCGGGAGTGTTCAGAAGCAGTGTGAGTGTGGCACTGCATGACATGCTGTAGTGCCATGGTGGGATTGGGTTGAAGGTTGGACTTGGTGATCATGGGGGCTTTTCCAACCCTAATATTTCTGTGTTTCTATGAAAACTGTACAGGAATTGCATAGTCTGGAACGGGGTCTAAGCTGAGAGTGGTAAAATCTGCATCTGTAATCACTGGAGAACACTCTGCAGGGTGTTATTGCACAGTCCTGACTTCTACTGCTGCCTCTTGTCTGTCAGTCAGGGCTGGTTTGTGTGGTAATTAACTGGCCATCTACTTTGCTGAGTAACCCCTCCCTCCATGAGCTGTTCTCCTGGATTCCATGAGAGAGGAGGTTCCAGAATGGTCCCTTATGGACAGCACAGTCCAGGTGTGAGAGCAGGAACCAGGACCTGGCACTTGCTGTGTGTCATTGTGGCCTCACCTGCGATATTGGGGCAGTTTAAGGCACCACAATATAAGAATAGATCTGAAGCCATTGGAGAGTGTCCAAAGGAGGGCAAGGAGATGGGGAAGGGCCTTGATTTGAACCATGGGAGGACACTGAGGGCACTCGGTGTGTTCAGCTGGAGCAGAGGAGACTGAGGGGAGACC
>NW_016690360.1:992894-1033271 GCF_001604755.1 Lepidothrix coronata
CAGAGGCTGGTTGGGCACTGCCCAGGCTCCCCAGGGCAGTGGGCACAGCCCCAAGGCTGCCAGAGCTGCAGGAGGGTTTGGCTGATCCTCTGGGGCCCAGGGGGGGACTCTTGGGGCTGGGCCTGTGCAGGGCTCAGGGTTGGACTCCATGATCCTTGGGGGTCCCTTCCAGCTCAGCATATTCTGGGATTCTGTGAAATATGAAAAGTGCTTTTTCCACCTCAGTGGTTGATTTAGGTCTGTTTTTCTCTAAAATCACTGCTGTGTTACCGTGCTGTGAATTTTGCTCCTCAGGTGCAGCTGAGGCCCTGCCTGCAGTGGCTTCATGGGGTGTATTTGCATAGGGCTTGTTGAGCTGTGTGTGGTGAGCCAGACTCCCACACATGCAAAATGTCCCTTCTGTGACCTGGGCTGTCTCTGCAAACCAACCTGGCTGGGACCATCCTCTCCCCAGAACTGCTTACAGACCTCCTCAGCCTGCAGCCCCAGGATGAGACAGCCTTGCTGTCAGAAAGTTGCCCTGTTATCTGTTTTTAACATTTTGGCAGCCTGACCCCTGTTGTGGTTCATCTGTCTTTGTTCAGCTTCCCCAGTGCCCTTCCCTCTGCTCCAGGGCACCCCCTGAGCTCACAGCCAGTGGGAGGAGTGGGTTCCTCAGGGCAGTGACTTATTCAGACACATCCTCACCCTCCAACTTCACAGCACCTGGGGCGACTCTGACACCAGTAAATGAAAGGAGCCAGTATCAAATTCCTGACCCTGGGGGCCAGTGACATGGAAGGAGCTCACTCCATCTCAGTGTCTGGCCCTTGGGAGTGCTCTCTGCCCTTCATCTTGAAGCAAGATTTGTTTCTCACATAGAAAAATAATCTTTATAAAAATATATTCTTGAATCTGCCTGTGTGCATTTTACCTCCACTGTGTGTCCATGGACTGGTTGGCTTTTGCACAAGGCAGATGGAGAAGGGAATGGCCAGAGTGCAGCCAAAATAAACCACAGGGAGAGTGTCCAGACATGGTGTGTGCCATCCATGGGCTGTGTGTGCATCCATGGGCTGTGTGTGCATCCATGGGCTGTGTGTGCCTCCATGGAGTGGGTGTCCATCCATGGGCTGTGTGTGCCTCCATGGGCTGTGTGTGCAAAGCTTTCCCTGAGGAAAAGCTCAGCACTAAGTCAGGGGAGGGTCAAGGGGAGCCTTTTCAGCTGAGCTTTCCAAAGCCTGAGAGCAGGCCTGTGGTACTGCCTGAACCTCCTTCCCCACTGCCCCACCCTGCAATCAGGAGTTTGAGCAGGAATCAGAAACTCCCGCTGAACTGGAGTTGTCCCTTTCCTTCTTTTTTTCACTCCTGTGGTTTGAAACTCTGTGGAAACATTTAGGAAGGTTTCTCGACACATGGGTTTAACCAAAGTCTCTGCAGGGGAACACAGGGAAAGGCAATTCCTGCCTGGGCTGCCTGCAAGGCACGTTACCTGGGATGAGGTCACCAGCTCCCCAGGAGCTGCCTTCCCACTCTGGCTTTGGCAGGTTTGGAGGGTTCAATCCAGATGAATTTTGAGAGAATCATTGTGCAGGTGTGGTTTTAAAATACTAAAGAATTGCTTTCTTGCACTGCTGAGTGTGTGAAAAGGGTGAGCAGCAGGGAGGAGATGTGGTGCTGATGCTCAGAATCCCTCCTCACAGTCACAGGGGGTTGAATAGTTCTTGAGGGTCATCTTAGACATTGCTAAAGAAAGTGGTTTTCTGGAGTTTTGTTTACAAGAAAACAGGATTAGTTTTGTTATAAATATGTATTTATTATGTATTCAAATTATTAGACTTATTATATATATTAATTTATTATAATACTTATATAATCTAATTATACATAACAGATTTGTTATATATCAATAAAAATATAAATATAATATATTTATTACTCGTTAAATAAATATATAACTATATTGATGTAATATATTAATATATAATATGTATTGTATGTAATTAATTATATATAATTATATATGTAATATTTTATATTTATTATATTACATATAATAAATTATTGTATATTTATTATATATTATATATTTTATATATATTATATAAATATATTCTCTATTTATTCTGTGACAACCCCTGTGGAACATGTGAGTGTGTTGGCATGCCCTGCCTGTCTACAGGAGCCTGGATTCAAATCCCAGTTGGGCTGAATGGTGGAAATGGAGCAGCCATGAGCTGGCCCAGGAGCACAGGGGAGGCTGTGTGAGAGCTGGGTCTGCCTGGATGGGGAAGAACTGAGTTTTGACTTCCAAGGCAGGCTGAAGCTGCCGTGTGTCCTGTGCTTTGGGAGTGGGAGCAGGATGGAGGGAGCTCTGCTGGTGCCTTTCTGCTGCTGCTGCTCCTCAGCCTGCACTGGCTCCTCAGCCTGCTTTGCTTCCCCTTCCAGTTTTGATGAGGATATTGCTGGGAATATTTAGCTCTAAAATATGCAGATTTTGCAATAATTTCCTTGTTCTGACTCAAGGGCTTTTCTGGAAAACCTCTTTGAAGTTGTGAAATCCATTCATTAACCCTTTGCTCGAGCCTTGCTGGCTGAGGGCAGGGCTGGGTTTGTTCA
Organism: Lepidothrix coronata; assembly: GCF_001604755.1. Lineage (NCBI taxonomy): Eukaryota > Metazoa > Chordata > Aves > Passeriformes > Pipridae > Lepidothrix > Lepidothrix coronata. The sequence continues at coordinate 995,493 of NW_016690360.1, forward strand.
TCTGATTTCCTCGGGGGGCCCTTTGCTGGAAGGGTGAGAAGAAAGTTGCTGAAACCACGTGGGCTCCAAGTAAAAGTGAATAAGCACAGCATTCAATCCTTCAGTCCCAGACTTTTTAATGAGCAGGGAAAGTCTCCTGGATGTCTTCCCATCTGTTCCTAGTTCGATGGATCCCTGTTTATCTCCGTGGGTCTTTCCCTTCCCGTGGTATCCGTGGGCCCCACAGACATTCATGGATGACTCACATCACATCTGGGGAAGGAGGAAGTGTCCCCTTTTTAGCAACAGGGACTCACACAGACCGTAAATGAGGTGACTTGCCCAGATTCACACAGGAAATGTGTAACCAAAGTGGGAATTGAACCCAGGTCACTTGAATTTAGCACTGGATTGTCTCCCCCCCCCCAGCAAGGCCGCGGCAGCTCAGCAGATGTTGCACGTGTTGGAGTCAAACATGTGAATCACAGAGTGGTTTGAGTTGGGAGGGACCTTAAAGTTCATCTCATTCCACCCCCTGCCATGGGCAGGGACACCTCCCACTAGCCCAGGTTGCTCCAAGCCCCGTCCAACCTGGCCTTGGACACTTCCAGGGATCCAGGGGCAGCCACAGCTTCTCTGGGCAACCTGTGCCAGGGCCTCCCCACCCTCCCAGCCAACAATTCCTTCCCAATCTCCCACCTATCCCTGCCCTCTGGCAGTGGGAAGCCATTCCCTGTGTTCTGTCCCTCCATGCCTTGTCCCCAGTCCCTCTCCAGCTCTCTTGGAGCCCCTTTAGACCCTGCCAGGGGCTCTCAGCTCTCCCTGGAGCCTTCTCTTCTCCAGGGGAACCCCCCCAGCTCTCTCAGCCCATCCTTACAGGAGAGATGTCAGGAGGTGTTTGTTGGTTGTCTTAGGAGGTGTGAGTTAGTTGTTCATCTTTTTAGAGGTTTGTGGAAGGTAAATGTGGAGCAATTGAGTGATTTACTTAAAACTGAAGCTGCTCTAAATGCAAAACTCGAGACTAAGTAGGAGCTTTGGAGGAAAGGCTGTGGCACCTGGGTGCTGATCTGGGTGCCCAGTCCCTGAGCAGACCTGAAAGCTGTGCCAGGGTGTGGAGCTTTTACTTTGTCCACACTGCACTGCCTGTGCTGACACCAGCCAGGCTCTGGTGCCCTGGCAGCCTGGGCCAGGAGGAGGGACACTGCTCCAGGAAAAAACAGGGTCCAGGAGGGGAATACCTGGTTCAGGAGGAGAAAAACCTGGTCCAGGAGGAGGGATATCTGTTCCAGGAGAAAAACTTGGTCCAGGAGGAAGAATGCCTGGTCCAGGGGAAGGAATACCTGCTCCAGGAGGAATAAAACCTGGTCCAAGAGGAGGGATACCTGCTCCAAGAGGGGGAATACTTGGTCCAGGAGGAGAAAAACCTGGTCCAGGAGGAGAGATCCCTGGTCCAGGGGAAGGAATAGCTGCTCCAGGAGGGGGACCATCCCCCAGGGATGTGTTTTCTTCCGGCGTGCACGTCACCCTCAGGGTAAACACGCTGAGGGAGGTCCCCAGGGGCTCTCCAGCTGTTGGGGCTGAGTTTGTGTTGCTGTTTTGGTTACCAGGCAATCCTCCCCATCAGGGCACCTGCTCTAAGTCCTGTGTGCTCACTGCTGAGATGGCCTGTTAACATACACACCAGATTCCAACGTGCTCTTTCTTTTCCAGACTGAACTAAACCGTGGGCAAATAAAAGAGAGAGACTCTCAAAATTCCAGACTCCCAAGTCCACTGTGAGTAATCTCTGTTTTTTCCCTCCTGCCTTGCCCTGGCTGTGTTCATTGCCCTTTGCAGTGGATTCCACCTGGGAACAGAACTGGCTTTTCTGTTTGTCCACTTTACTTTGCTGTTTCTTCAATATATTTGAGAAACTTTTGCCTTGTGGGTGCTGCAGAAGCATTTTCATGCTACTGAGTCGAGTTACAAGAGGTAATTAGAGATCTGCTGCTGCTGCCTGCTCTTTGCATTGTAAATCCCTCTCAGTCATCAGTCACTTTATTTATGGGCACTGCCCTTTTGTTCAAAGCTAATTTGGGATCTGGTTGCAAAGACCATGACCCCCAGGTAGCAGCAAACCCTACACCCTGTGCTTGGCCCAGCACCTCATCTGCTTTTAGACATGGACTTGCAGGTTTTTTGTAAGGAAACCATGAGCTCCTGACAGAAGGGATCTGTTTTCCCACAGCTGTGTCTCTCCAGATTGATTTAAATTAAAAAGGGGTAAATGCTGAATGTGGTTTTTCCATGGGCAGGATATTTTAGTGGCTGCCAGTAAAGGAGGAGCTGTACCTGTCCCTCAGCAAGAATTTGTGCTGTGCTGAGTTCACTGCACAAGTGAGATTTTAAAGTATATTTAACATATATTTAATTATATACATATTATATTTAACACGTGTCAAATATGTTGGCCATTGGTTCAATTTGTCTAAAATTTGACTTAAAAGTTATCATGGGCAATAAACAAAGTGGATTTTCTCAGGCACCACACAAGCCTTAAAACCAGGTTAAAATTTGGTGTGTGGAGGAAAATGCTGTTCTGGTTGGAATGGTACAGAAAAGGCAGAGCTGTAATAGCTTCCCACTAATCCCACTGGATCCTGATCTGGCTGGGACAGGACCAGGCAGCAGAGAAAATCCCCCCTTTTGCTTGAGTATCACATACAAGAGGATTTTGCCACCAGCAAGATTTAAGGATCCCCAGTAATGAGATGTTTCAGTGTCCTGGAAACAAAAGGCAAGTGAGAGAAAGCCAAGGACTGCAGTTTTCCACATGTCACTTGACAGGAATGTATTCTGGAGGCCAACACAGGGTAGAGAAAGCCCTGATGTCTTTTCAGAGCTGTTCCCACCTGGAGCTCAGGAGTCAGGCACAGCCTCTTCCCATTTCTGATGGGAAAGAGCTTGTTTGGGGGCATGGCTGCATAAATGTGGTGATAGTCCCAGGCAGAGGGACCAGCCTAAGGTTTGGCAATGGTTAGGAGAACTCCTTTAGGAGGACTTGGGTGAGGATCAGGGCTGGGAAGGACTGTGTGCCTGGGCCTGCTTGCAGGAATCCATTGCAGCCATGATAAGGTAATTCAGAACACCAACAGCTGTGACCTCCTAAAAGAGCATTTTTCTGAGTGTTTTATCTCAGGCTTTGGGGTGAAATTCTAGTCCCATTACAATCAGAAGGCATCCTGTCCCTGATTCCTTCCAGCAGGGTGGCAGCCTTTGTTTCCTCCCTGGGGATGGAACAGTTCCTGGTCCTGCTCGCTCCACTGCATTTCAAGTGAAACCCTAAGAAATGGTGTTTGAATGGAAATAAGAGCTGGAATCCCCAGTTTTAGTGCCTGTGCTTTGGATTCAGCCACAGACATGCAATGGGAGCAGCTGGAAACCATGTGCCATGTAATCCATGGGACTTGTTCCTTAAAGCTCTGCTGTTGCTGTGCCAGTGCCGTGCACGGGGCTGGAGCTCTGCTCTTGTACTGAGAGAGCAGAGCAGAGCACGTGGGAAGGGAGAGCAAAAAGAGTGGAGAATTGTAGAATCACAGAGTCTCCAGAGTTGGAAGGACACAAATATCATCCAGCCCAACCTCTGGCCCTGCACAGACACCCCAACAATCCCACCCTGTCCCTCAGAGCATTGTCCAAACACTCCTGGAGCTCTGGCAGCCTTGGGGCTGTGCCCACTGGGATAAGGTGCATCAGTATCCTTTGTAAAATCCTGTGGGATCTCAGCTCCCTCAGCCTGTCCATGGGATCACAGTTGTACCAAAGGCACAGCACTGGCAGTGACCTCCCCTGCCCTGGGCTGAAGGGATGGAGCTGGAATCAAGTCATAACATGAGTTTGGGCCATAGCCATGGCAGGACCACTAACTAGAATCATAAAATCAGAGAATATCTAGAGTTGGAAGGACCCACAAGGGTCATCCATCCAACCCCTGGCCCTGCACAGACACCCCAACAATCCCACCCTGGCCCTCAGAGCGTTGTCCAAACCCTCCTGCAGCTCTGGCAGCCTTGGGGCTGTGCCCACTGCCCTGGGGAGCCTGGGCAGTGCCCAACCAGCCTCTGGGGGAAGAACCTTTGCCTGAGATCCAACCTGAGCCTGCCCTGACACAGCTCCAGCCATTCCCTGGGTGCTGTCCCTGCTCCCCCAGAGCAGAGATCGGAGCTGCCCCTGGGGAGGAGCTGCAGCCCCCGCTGAGCTCTGCCCTCAGTCCCCTCTTCCCCAAGTGCCCCAGTAGAAACAGAGCACGTGGCAGAGAAGAAACTGCAGGTCATGAGGAGGAGGTGAAAGTAAAACCAAAAGATGAGCCTTTTCTGAGAAAAAGGGGGAGAATCAGGAAGATGTAATAAATATTGGCAGGCTGAAGTCTGAAGAGAGATTTTGAGGTGAAGAGAACAGAAACTGGAAGAAAAATGAGGAAGAAAAAGAAGAGTAGGTTTTTCCAGCCGTTAGTCCCGTTGGCTTTCCAGGAGGAGCCAGCAGGAAGCTGCCTGTGAGCTCTGGGGAGGGATGACCACGCCAGCCCTGTGCTCTCTGCCAGCTGGAGGGATGTCCCAGGCACAGGGAGAGCAGCAGGAACCAGATCCCTGCTCCGATGGAGTGCAGTGAGACACTGCTCAGCTACTCTGGGTCGTATCTGAGCTGGGCAGGACATCTTCAAACAGCTTTTTGGGAGCTTGTTCCCTTCCTCTGCCACACCTCAGAGTGGAGAAACCCTCCTGGGCTTCATCTTTTCTGCCACTTAATGTTGCACTGTTCAATTTTCCTTGGAGGGGTGTCAACCTGGATTAACTGCATCCACCAGGAGAGTTATCCTTTGCCATTGCCATTCCAGGAGTCTCATTTCCAGTAATGGAAAAAATTCTGTCCAAAGTGGCCTGAAGTGCCCTGGAATGGCCCTGCTGGCTGCTGGAGGCAGCAGGTGGAATTGTTTGTTGACCAGTTCTTGGATTATTAACTTTCCTGCAGAGCTCCTCCCCAGCCAGCTGGGGCCCATGTGTTCCTCAGGTGGGCTGAGCATTTGGGTGATGTTGAATCATCTCAAGGAGCTTCCTTGCAACCCTGATTGTTACTCACTTAGGAGCTGATATGGAGCCCATAGGGGAAAACACAGCATTAAGATGTTTTTCAGGCACTCTGGAGCTGGGAGTTCTGACATGAGAGTGTTTGAGCTCGTGGGAGGCAGCTTTCACTCTCTGCTTGCTGAGAAAGCCTCTGCTAAATCCACTTTACAAAGTGTGTGTCGTGAGTGGGGCAAAGAACAGCAGCTTGGGCAAAAATCAACATCATAAATCTGCTCCACAGCGTCTTTGATCTTGAGTTAGTGCTGTGCTGGAAGTGCAGTGCTCTGAGTCCAGCCCAGACCGTGGCTGGTGTTAGTCAGCACTGAGGAGCCAAAACTAAACAGGGGGTTCAAAATGTAATGAATTCCTCCTCAGAGCAACGAGCCCATAAACATGAGGCACTTTCTCAGCAAGTCAGGGCAAGAGCAGGTGCTCTGCAGGTCCTGGACAGATGTGAAGCTCGTGCTGGAGGGGAGCAGAGCCTGTGTTTGGGGAAAAGGAGGTGACGTTTAAGGGTAGGACTGATTTTCTGTACAGTTCCCTAAATCTGAGTGTCACAACTGGCCAGGAAGAGAAGCCACTAATCCAGTCAGTCAGAGATGGGATCTCAGGGCAAAAAAATCTCCCAGAACTGAGACCTTAATGTGGGAGGCATTGCCCCTGTTTTGTCCCTTGTTGGCACCTGCCTGTGTCAGGGATAGTAGAGGGGGTTGTGTCCAAGGACTTGTACCCTGACTTTTGGCTATCTAAGGTGAGTTGTCCAAGAACAGACAGTTTTTGGACAGTTTTTTGAAGTCTTGTTGGTCGTGATGTGTCCCAGGGTGTTGCTACATCTGTAGACTCTGCTGAATTGAACTAAATCACCGTATACCCCATGTCCCTTTTCTCATGGACTGCAGGGAGTATAAATTAAATTATGTCACCTTACACCCCCTGTCTCATTGTCACGGAGTGTGGGCAGTGCAGGGCTGTAGGAATGGATAAGGAGTGGGGGATCCTGGGAGGACTCTGTGTTGAACCCAACAGCCTCCCCTGCTGGCTCTTCACTGGTGCTCCTCAGGAGAAGCTGGGCCACTGCAGAGCTCCAGTCTCAGTCTCGGTGCTGGGCTGGCCCTGCAGCCCCATCCAGGCTCCCTCCCCCTGCACAGAGCAGGGTGGGAGCTCAGGGCTCGGAGCAGTGTCCCCTCATTAAACTGTCCTAGCAGGGCCTGCACCCTGAGGCAGCCAAGAGCTTCCCAGAGAAGGACCAGAGATCTTTTCTCATTGGAAACCACACATATCAATTTTCTGCACTTAAAAAGCACCATCCTTATTTTCCTTAGGAGTAGCCCACCCATTTCTACTCCATCTCTTGGAGCTGCTGTTTTATTCCAGTGCAATCAGAGTGTTTCCTCCCTGAGTGTCTCCTCATCAGCTGTATTTGCTGACAAGGGTGATGGGTGTTATTGGTTCCATCCACACTCATGGTCCCCCTTCAGAAACAGCCAATTTTGATACTCCCCTCTATGAAATATGCCACAGAAATTGGATTTTGCACCATTGTTTGGTGACAAAAGGCAGGAAATTAAAGAGGCAACATTTCAGTAAAAGCCTGTGTGTGCTTCCTCTTTACCTGCTTTTGCTGGAAATGACATTGGAGATTATTGTGAGCTCAGGAGAGGATTTTATGCAGCAAAGATTTGCTTGTTTGTCAGTGAATGGATGTGCTGCACAAGGCTTTGGAGTCAGGCAGCGTTCCTGTGTAGTCAGTTTGGAAGGGAAATATAATTACAACAATTTTAAACCCCTAAATGTTTGCAGGAGATTAGAAGGAATTCGAGTTTGAAATCCTTTTAATACATTTTTCCAAACTGTCTGTGTTTCAAGTTCCTGTCTCTGGTTACTGCACAGAGCCAGGTCATGTGTGCATTAAACTGAGTCCCTGAGGTTTGACTGAGTACAATTTATGTTTAGATTGCCGTTGAAAGTAATGTCTTGTGAATGGGAGACAATCAGTTAGTTATTCTGAATTATTTTTGTGCAAAATATTTATTGTTATCCTCCACGGAATTAGCAGCATTTAATTACTTGAATACAAAAGCTGAAATAATTTTTTTCTCTGTTTGTTTTTCTTTTGGATGTAATTACAGAAATGTGGGAAATACTTTTCCAAGGCTTTTGAACTCAAAAGTGGAACAGAAGGAAGACACAGGGGGACATACACCATTCAGTGTTATTTTCCTTGCACGGGAAAAAAAAAAAAAAGAAAAAGATCCTTATGAGATGAGCACTAAAGTCTCAAGTTTTCAAAGGTTTGCATAACAAACAAGAGACACATTGTGGGTTGCATCTTGACTTTGAAGGCTTGCCACTGTCAACTGAAATAAAATGGCAAGGTTTAAAGCCTTAACCAAGTTCACAAGGAAAATATTTGGACTAAAAGTTTTGGAAAGTTTTCTCTCTTTGAAGTAGTTTGTCATGTGTTACCAATGTGAACTTTATTGACCTTGAAACATTTTTTTTTTTGAATCAAATAGCAACTAGTGACACTTTAGTAAAATCTTAAATCAACAACCATCTCCTGGCGGCTCCAGCTCCGTAGCAAATGCAGGCAAAACAGGGAATCTACAGAGGAGACCTTTATTATTCGTAAATGAAGCCTGCCAAAACCTTCCCAAAATAGCATTCAGAGACCCTTTTAAGGTCATGGATCCTGAACAAAGCCAGAAGAGCACAAAAAAGGCTGAGGAAAGTCCAAGACAGAGGCTTCCCAAAGGAGAGGCTTTCCAAGCCAGTATTTCATCCACAACTACGTACCAGGGCAGCTCTGCTCCTTCCCAAGGAACCCCTCTCCGAGATATCATATCGCAGCAGCACTTTTCTGGCCCTCTGCCCGTTCCAAGAGAGGAGTCTCAGGAGAAGACTGGACATCAGAAGCAACCCAAGCCTTCCTCTTTCGAACACCCTCCCCACCTCTCGCAGCTTCAGCAGCACGCACTGTCACCAGCATTCATGTCCCCGGGGAAGCCAGAGCATGTCCTCGAGGGTCCCACGTGGCAGCTAGTTGATCCAGTGAGACCGGGGCCCTCTGGCTCCTTTTCATCACCCGGGCTCCACTCTCACCACGGCCAGCTCCTGCCTTCCCACTCGCAGATCATTCCCGGAGAGGACATGCCGTCCGTTCAAAAGGTCTACATCCCTCGCCCTTCCCAGGTTTCCTTGAAACAGGCCGAGGAGGTGCACAAGAAGGAAAAGAAACCCCAAAAGCCAGGCAAGTACATCTGCCAGTACTGCAGCAGGCCCTGTGCGAAGCCGAGCGTGCTCCAGAAACACATCAGGTCGCACACGGGCGAGAGGCCGTACCCTTGCATTCCATGTGGCTTCTCTTTTAAGACTAAGAGCAATTTGTACAAACATAGGAAATCTCACGCTCATCGGATAAAAGCTGGGCTGGCCTCAGGGATCGGAGCAGAGATGTATCCATCGAGCCTGGAGATGGAGAGGATTGGCGGGGAGGACTTCGAGGAGCCCACGGAAGGGGAGAGCACGGACTCGGAGGAGGAGACGGGCGCGATGTCGGGGCACTCGGTCGAGCTCTCCCCCAGGCAGAAGCACGGGCTGCTGTCCAGCAGCTTGCTGAGTGCAGGGAGCCAAGGCTCCAGCCACGACCGGTGTTCCTTGTCCCATTCCAGCATGTCCCAGTCCCTGGAGGACAGCAGCCAGTTCGTGGAGCCCTCGTCAGACCACGCCCTGAGCCATAAATCCGAGGACACCCACACGATCAAGCAGAAACTCGCGCTCCGCCTGAGCGAGAGGAAGAAGGTGATCGATGAACAGGCCTTCCTGAGCCCCGGCAGCAAAGGCAGCACCGAGTCAGGATATTTCTCCAGGTCAGAGAGTGCAGAGCAGCAGATCAGCCCCCCGAACACCAACGCCAAATCTTATGCGGAGATTATTTTTGGGAAGTGTGGGAGAATCGGGCAAAGGACAGCAGCGTTGGCTGCCAACACCACCCAGGGGTTTCCACACCTGTCCACGGATGAGAAGCCCAGCATGGTCCCGTTGTCTGTGCCTAGAACACAGGTGATTGAACACATCACTAAGCTAATTACAATTAACGAAGCTGTTGTAGATACCAGTGAAATAGATAGTGTTAAGCCTAGAAGAAGCTCTTTATCTAGACGTAGCAGCATCGAATCTCCAAAGTCTGGTGTATATAGAGAACCGTTCCAGTTCGATATCAAGTCTGGTTCCAGTAGCCAGTTGGATGCTTCCAAAGTGTTGGCATCCCACGGTGAAAAAATTAAGCCCGAACAATCATTGTTGTCACTTCAGCAATCCCACAGTGCCACAGAGACAGTGCCTCTCCTAAGAAGCCACTCAATGCCTTCTGCTGCATGCACTATAAGCTCCCCACACACCTTTAGAGGTAGCTACTCATTTGATGATCACATCATGGAGCCTGAAGTCTTAAGCCGCAGTCAAGCGTTTTCTTCTCACCCTCGAACGCTAAAACGACAACCAGCTATTGAGCTACCCTTGGGAGTGGAATATGTCTCAGAGGAGGTCGGCTCTGCCAACAAAGAAACTGTTTCCAAACCTCCCGAGGAGCCTGAAACCAAGGAAAGCGATCTTACCAAAAAGTCACGGAAGGGCCCCAAGGTGAAAGGGTTCATGTACGAGTGCAACGTGTGCGGTGCTCGCTACAAGAAAAGGGACAATTATGAAGCCCATAAGAAGTACTACTGCTCAGAACTGCAGCTCTCCAAGCCTCGCTCTTCCGCTTCCCATCCCTCTTCAGAGACCGAGAAAGGCGCTGCAGATCCCGACCCGTGGCCCCAGATGATGCATTACAAGCTGGGGAGCACTTTGGAGCTCACCCCGCTCCGCAAAAGGCGGAAGGAGAAGAGTCTTGGTGACGACGAGGAGCCTCCAGCTTTTGAAGTGTCTGACACCCCCTCCTCCAGCGCCGGGCCAGGGGCTCAGTTTGCAAACCCGGCGTCGTCGGATGTGGCTCTGAACCTGACCCGTGAATCCATGAAGTCACCAGCAGATCCGGGTAAATCTGCCCCTTCTGACGTCAGTGCCACCTTCCATCCCAGGAACACCAAACTGGCCTCGAGCGGGGAGGGCAAGGAGAGGAGAACGACCTCCAAGGAGATCTCTGTCATCCAGCACACGAGCTCCTTTGAGAAGTCTGACTCCATCGAGCAGACCAGCAGCTTGGAAGAAGACAAGCCCTTGTCCCAGTTCCCGTCGCAGCCGACGCCCCAGCACAGCCGCCCACCCCACTCCCTGCAGCCCCGGCTGGTCCGGCAGCACAACATCCAGGTGCCAGAGATTCTGGTCACAGAAGAGCCTGACAGGCCAGAAACAGAGCCAGAACCTCCTCCAAAAGAGCCAGAGAAAACAGAGGAATTCCAGTGGCCGCAGAGGAGCCAGACCCTCTCCCAGCTCCCTGCAGAGAAACTCCCACCCAAAAAGAAGCGGCTCCGGCTGGCGGAGATGGCTCAGTCCTCCGGGGAGTCCAGCTTCGAGTCCGTGTCTCTCACCCGCAGCCCGAGTCAGGAGAGCAGCGTCTCCCACGGCTCCAGCCACTCCGTGTCCTTTGATCGGGATGATCACAGCAAGCCAGAGCCCAGCAGCCAGCCCTCCGAGTCCCACCCGAAGCCTCCTGGCGTCGGCTCACACATGCTGATGGTCCCGAGCCACCATCACCACTCCAGGGAAATGCGGAGATCTGCCTCTGAGCAGACACCCAACGTGTCCCACCCTTCCCAGATGTCGGAGACACGCAGCAAATCGTTTGACTACGGGAGCTTGTCGTCCACTCCTGCCTCGACCCCCGGCCCCTCGAGCTCCTCGGCTTCCCAGGAGAGGAGGAAATGCTTCCTGGTCCGGCAGGCGTCCCTCACCAGGCACCCAGAGCACGACCCAGACCCGGCTCCCACAGGCTGGACAGAGACAGAAGATCCAGCTCCTTCCTCAAGTAAATCTCCTTCCACCAGTTTGCCCCATCAGCCGAGCTCTTCACCCCTTCTGCCCTCTCACGGGACTTACCCCAGTGAGAAGAGCCAGCCAAAGGACAGCCCTGAGCCCACCTACAGCCCGCCCTACACGGAGGCCCTGCAGGTGTTCCACCACCCCGTCCCACAGCTGACGCTGCACGAGAAGCAGTTCCTGGCCCCGCAGGTCTCCATATTCCCCTACCAGCACCTCCTGCCGCAGCCAGGGCAGTCTGCAGAGCTCTTTGCTGCACACACCATGTCTGACATCCTCTCTGCTCAGTTCTCCATGCCCCAGATCCCTCCCTCCATATTCCAGACCCCGCCACTGCCTCTCCCACAGACGCTCATCCACCCGGGCCCGCTCCACATCGCTCCGCCACTGATGTCTCACCCCGCCGAGGTGTCCTTCAGGCATCCCTCGTTCCTGCCCGTGCACTACCCTGGCTCCTCTCCCATCCCCTCAGCCTTTTTTCTGCCTCTCCAGTCTCAGTTTGCTCTCCACTTGCCAGGTGAAGCTGGTGGACATTTACCACAGCTCAAATCCAGTTTATTCCCGGCAGCAGGAGCCTCCAGCCTGTCCCCGTGCACAGAGTACGACTCTGAGAGCAGGCTGCACCCTCTGACCTGCACTGCCAGCCCCTCGGTGTCCGTGACGGTGACCCAGCTGGTCGTCCCCCCGCGCTCGGAGCCGATGGTGTCCCTGGTGGTGCCCGTGCGCATCCAGACGAACATGCCGTCCTACGGCAGCGCCATGTACACCACCCTCTCCCAGATCCTGGTCACCCAGTCCCAGTGCAGCTCCTCCACCATTGTCCTCCCCAAATTCAACGACCGCCCGCCCAAGGGTGCCCTGGTGTGCAGCGCCGACGTCCACGGGCTGGGCTTCGACCTGGCCCAGATGATCACGGAGGAGCAGAGGAGCCTTTTCCAGAGCCCCTACCTGAGGGTGCCCCTGCCCCTGCCCGAGCGCAAGGGGTACATGCCCCTCACCTGCCCCTCCGACAGCGTCCTCGGCCTGGAAGGGGGCCCAGCTACGGTCGGGGGAAGCAAAAGGATGCTCTCCCCAGCCGGCAGCTTGGAGCTGACGATGGAAACACAACAGCAGAAGAGAGTGAAAGAGGAGGAAGTGTCTGAAGCAGAAGAGAAGTTGGAAGTGGTGAAGCCCCCCAGTGCAATAGAGGAAGGGAAAAAGCAGGAGAAATCTCACTTCCTTGCGGAAAGCCAGGACAGGGTCGAGGTTGAAGCACCACCTAGTTTGTCCACAGAGCAGTCAGAGCCAAAGGAAACCCCGAGCAGTTTGCAGCAGGCTGTGTCCCATTCAGGTTCTCCAAGCTTTGAGGCACTGGAAGAGTATGAGCAGCCAGCTGGCAAACAGTTCCTCAGCAAGGCACCTTTGCAACCCGTGAAGAAAGAAGACTCCAAAGAACAGGTGGAGCCGTCTCCACCGAACCCCCCGAGCACTGCCCCGCCGTCCGAGGGCACCCAGAGTGCAATGAAGTCTCGAGAAGGTACAGACACGAAGAAGGTACTTCAGTTCCCCAGCCTCCACACAACCACTAATGTCAGTTGGTGCTATTTAAACTACATCAAGCCAAATCACATCCAGCAAGTGGATCGGCGCTCCTCGGTTTATGCCAGCTGGTGCATCAGCCTCTACAACCCCAACCTGCCCGGGATCTCCACCAAGGCAGCCCTGTCCCTCCTGAGGTCCAAGCAGAAGGTGAGCAAGGAGACCTACACCATGGCCACGGCTCCCCGTCCGGAGGCAGGCAGGCTGGTCCCAGCCAGCTCCAGGAAGCCCAAAATGACAGAGGTAATGCAATCCTATCTATTTCTCCTCATCCACACGTGGGGAGAGGGGGATGAGGGACGGGGAATCGCTGTTGTTGGGTTAATAGGGGTTTGCTCAGCCCCCTCTGGGGTTGGGAAGCGCTTGTTCTCAGTGAAACTTGTAGAGTGAGGAAGCAAACCCCCACTGTAACCAAAAACCAGAGCAGGCAGGTGAGCTCCAAGGCTCCACATTTCTGTTCTCCAGTTTCTACTTGCCTTGTAATCAAAAGAGCTTGTAGGAATCACCACCTCACCACCAACCACCCCTGCTCAAGCACAAAGGATTACACCTCATTTGCATTTGTCTTGATATTTCAAATAGCTTTACAACTTCTTCTTCTTCTTTTTTTTTTTTTTCATAAATGCTGTTCTAATTCCCTCCATTTTGCCTGTTCTAAATGAGGAAGGATTACCTTGGGGAAATGGGATTCTGCCTGGTTGTGCATCTGCTCATCTCACATTAATGAACATGGAGAGGCATGCTTAAAAGTATTTAAAAATATTAAAGGGAGATTTGCAAGTGTATTTAGGCCCCTGAAGAAGTGTGAAGGCATGCAGTGACATTTCTAAAAGTGCCTCAGGAGGTCAGACACGGGGTCTTGTTAAACACCCGTGTCGTGGGGTCCATTCCATGTCTGTAACTGTCCACCTGCTTTCCCAGCTCTCCGAGGGTATTTGAGACCTGGTTTTAGAGTTTAGAGGAGCAAGGCAAACAGCTCACAGGGGCAGAGCTCCCAATGGCAGTGGCCATGTGGGCAAAGGAGTCTTTAAGACACTTCTGTGAGCTGCCTAATATTCTTTATCTCGTTTTAAGGCCAGATTTACCCCTCTGGGTTAATGCTGAACCACACAGATCCCTTTAATCCACATCATGTTCATGTAGATTAGCCAACAGAATTGCTCTAAAGATTTGGCAATTTGATATTCATCTCAAGTCAATTTATATTGATGGATTATTCATTTTATTTCTGTATCATGAAATGAACTCTGAATATTAAATTTATCATAATCGCTGCTGCAGCTGCTGCTTATAAATATGTCTTAAAATACACAGTAGAGTTGCTTTGATTCAATAAATCTTTATTTCTATTCAGCATTTCCATCATCCTTCTGCAGAAATCCAAAAGGCAGATTTCTGGGGCCACAGGGGCAGATAATTACCTGAGCAGTGCAATAACCACACCAAGGCTTGATATTTATGCACTATTTCTCAAAGGATTTGATCTGACTGGTGTTGTACCACCCTTGATTTCATTCTCCAGTAGAAGTGCCTGTGCTTCTCCGAGCTCTGCTCTTTGACATGGTGCTAAAGTGCCCACCAAGGGTGTGTTCAGAGACAGGAGACCCTCAGACCCTGAAATGAAAGGTTAAATTCCAGACAGGAAGGTTCAGTCCTTCGTCATCAAAATACACATTTCATGCATGCATTTGCTCCAAGGGCTCATAAACCTCTTAAAAAACCCCCTCTAATCTGACTGGTGGTGCAAGTCAAGGTTTTCATGGGACAATTTGCAAAAGGGAGAATTTGTCCTGCCAAATTCACCTGGAGAACGGTGGAGCCTAAATCCAGCCTGGAGCGTGGTTTGCAGGAAGTGTGGTAATTTCAGGGAAGAGAACTTGAATTCATGCCAAGCAGAGGAAGAATTTCTGATCAGTGGGAGTGAAATCCTGAGTTTAGTATTTAAAATACATCTGGCTGGCACAGATTAGGAAGTGGCGTGGTGGGTGATTAACAGGACGTGTGTGGCAGCAGCATCAATCCGAGGCTGAAAGTTCACTTAGCTCTGCTCCAGCTATTTCCCTTCAATATTTACTTCTTTGTGTAACTCTAAGTTGTCAGTAACACAGCAGAAGATGTCAAAAGGCTCTGATATTTTGTACCATTATGCATGCAGAAGCTCCCAGCAAGCACTAGTCCTGGATGTGCTGTCTACATACTTGACTTGGGTTTTAAATTCCCAGTGGGATTTGCTGAGCAGATAATTCTGGAGGGACTGTGGGCACCAGCTGCATGTAGGGATGGATAAATACACTGTACTGGGCTTGCACACTTTGTAAATTCAATGAGATTGTAAAAGGGGATAGTAGTGACTGTATGATTTTGGCTCTCTGGTGCCTTTCATCTGTCTGTGTTCTGTGCTTTCAAAAGTTGCAATAAATAAACCTCGTGCTACATCTAGAAAGTCAATTGTTTTGTATTCCTCAGTAAAATTCCCGCCCTGGGAAGGTTGTCACTGGCAATGTTCTGGCATTGCTCATCTCAGGAGGTTTATTTGGAAGGTGCTCTGCCGCTGATTCCCCCCCAGATGTCTCCATGCCCAGGGACAGCAGCTGGAGACCATTCCAGCTGTTCAGTTGGTAAATGATTCCTGGCTCTGCTCTGTCCTCACTGCCCTTCCTCCAGCAATTGCTGGGCACATCTGGGGAGCTGGGACAGGACAGGGACCATCCCAGGAGGCATCTAGGGAGGGTGTGTGGGTGTGACCTGTGGATCTGAACCAGCTGGTCCCAAGGGCAAAGAGCCTCAAGTGGAGCTCCTGCAATTGCTGGGCAGGTTTGAAGTGTTTGACCTCAGGGTTGCAAAGCTGCTGTTTTAGTGAGCCCACCCCTCCTCCTGCTGAACATCCCCTGGTAGTTCCAGCAGCCTGCTGGAATTTTGGATGTCTCCATTTGAGCTGTTCACTCTGTGGCTTCCCCTGTAACCACGGGAGACAAAGAGGCTCCTCTTGGGTGATTCATCCCCCTTAAGATGACGGCTCAGGTGGGGCAGGTGAGTCACCCTTGAGAGCTGCCACTCTTGCCAAGGGTGACCAGCTCTGCTTTAGACTTTCAGGCCAAAATCCCTCTAAAAACTCTGGTAAAAACTCTTTATGTATTATATATAAAGTGAGGATATGGGTAATTCAATTGAACACAAAAAATGGTCTAAAAAGTGACCTGGGGTGAAAGGCAACCTGCTTTCCTCCCTCAGAGCTCTGGAGACCCCTGTTATTTGTCCTGTTGGGCTTCAGAAGGGCAGGATTCCCAACATTTCATGCTCTCCTTGCTTTGTACAAAGCTAAAGAGGCAGCTCTAATGTTTAGGTCCACCTACTACAACAAAGAACATTCAACATGTAAGTGAGTTGTCAGTGCACGACTTAAACCTTGGCCTAAACAAGGCTTAGACACAAAAACCCCCTAAACAAGGTGGCAACTTGAAGAGTGAAAGAGCAGATTTTACCCTGGGAACATGTGGGGAGGTGGAGGATTATTTTCTCCCGTGGGTTTTGTGGCTTTCTCTGTGCTGTGCCCTTGGCAACGGGGTTTCGGTGAGAGGAAATCACCCGAGAGCTCCGACTGTCGAGTGATTTATGTCAAGCCCAGATGGCTGAAGTCCAGCTTTGTGTGAGTGTGTGTGTATGTGGGGGGAAACCCAGGGGTTGAGGTTAAGTGTCTGAATTCTGCAGATGCCTTCTCTCCAGACCTTTGCAGATGTAGATGTTGGAGAGAGGATTATCCAAGGACAGAGCAGTGGATTTGGGAACAGAGGTCCATGGCTCCACCACACTGAGTCACCCCAGCCAAGACACTTCTCTTTATCCCTCAGTTTTCCAGTTGGATAATATGGAGCCACCATATGCAGGGAGTGATTTAAAAACCCATAGCAGGTCACAGTAAATAGAACCCGACCAAAATCCAGAGGCATATCTGCTTGTTAGGAATGTGTCCCAATTCCTGCCCTTGGCTGTCAGGAGCAGCACCTGCAGGAGTTGCTGGCTCTTGCTGAGGCTGTTTGGTCTGTCTTAGAGTGATTTTGTATGTAATCATTGATTGTTTTGCTCTTTTGGGGAGATAGGTTCATTTGCCTTCGCTCCTTTCTAATGAAGGTCGAAAAGATATAACTAGAGCTGAGAAGGAAGAGGAGAAAAGAGGAAAAGCAGAAGAAGAGGCTCTTGTGACCAAACGAGGGGAGCCAGTCAGGATCAAGATCTTTGAAGGAGGGTAAGTGTCCCATTTATTTCTCTCTGAGTGTCACAGCTGTGTGGGAGTTATTGGTTACAGTGATGGCAGTGCAGGTGCCTCGTGGAGGTGAGCAGAAGGCCAGAGGTAGTTGGATTGCAGCCACTGTAAAAGCTTGACCCTCCAGATCCACAGGTACTCCAGACTGCACTAATTCCCTGGTTTTGAGCTGTCTCTAAGTTAGCAATCACCTCCATCTCTTTTCTGAGTGGGTGTTTGAGTGAAGATGGGTGAAGAGCACAAATTCATCTTGTAGCTGTCTCTGATGTGACAGAGGTGTTCTCTGTATCCTAATCTTTCCAGAGCCTTCTGAAAATGATGTTGCTAATGATTATTCCCATTATAAGGAGGATCTGGGGAGATCTTTGCTGATGCCTGGGTTTTGGGTGGGGAACAAAAGAAGGGTTATATTCATGTGATTTTCATCCCACCCAACCAAAATAGCTCAAACCAGAATGGATGCAAGGGCTTAATTTGATGTATCTCTTAAATCTCAGCTCCAGGTAATTCAGAGTCTGCCTCAGGAATTCAGCTCTGGTCTAATGCTACCGTTTATCTTTAAAAAATGCAAAAATCAGGTAATAAGTAGTGTGTTTGTGGGATGCAATTACGGTTCATCCTTCCTGTGTGTTGCAAAGGGGGGCCAAAGAGACGTGAGCAATCTCCAGCAGGATTTATCAGCTCTGCTCTTGCCGTTGGGTGGTCTTGGTTTCTGTGTGTTAGAAAAAGGTTTTAATTAGTCAGTGGTTGTGGTTTGCTGCTGTTACCGGTTGACATTTGCTTTTCTTTTAAAATATTTCATTAGCAGATGATCAAACTGAGAAACCAAAAGGGAAAAACGTTGCTTTGGGAAAGGAAACCCGAGTGTTTGTCCAGGAGAACTCACCTCTCCCCCAGATGTAGGGCCTGTGTATCTAAACCCAGCTGGGGTTTAGATCCCTCACGGTGAGGGGTGAATGCAAAGAGCCAAAGCAGTGCCAGCCTGTCACGGCTGTGACCTGAAGTGATTTAGGGAGGGGGCCAGGGAACGGCAGGAAAGCAGTGGAATGAGAAATTGGATGTGCTCAATATGGTGCCATCACCCTCCTGGGGCAGCTGGGACTTGTGGGATGAACTGAGATGGGGTTTATTGCCTTAAACCCAGGGGAAGCCTCTGTTTCCCTTGACTGGGTTGTCCTGGAGCTGTGGCTGTTCAGGGGGACTCTCGGATTCCTTCCTGGATGTGATTAAAGCAGTTCAGCATTACTGTGACTGAAACACCCCCTGCCCCTCACAGAGACTGTCTGGGGAGGGCTGGGGGTGCTCAGTGCTGTCCCTGACTGTCCCCCCAGACCAGCTGCATCCCCACACCCCTGTGCTCCCACGTCTGCATCCCCCAGCACAGCCCAGGGGATGCAAAGCCACGTTTTCTGAATGGCAGACATGAAATAAAGCAGCTTTTCCAATGTGCTTCCTGCACAGCAGCACCGGGAACTCTGTGAACACCCTGAACGTGTGCTGGGTTTGACTGGAGAGTTCCTGGAGCTGGGATGGGACACAGGATGTAGTGGCTGCTGAATGCCAAGCACAGGCACTGATGGAGCCCCCCAGGTCACAGAGATTCATTTCATGTGTGAATTCTGTAGATACTCCCTGCTGAGGGGCAGGAGGGACGGGCTGCTCTCTCAGGGTGTGTACCTGGTGCTCTGGGCCTTGTTCCCACAGGGTTTCTCCTGTGGAATTGTTCAGCCTCAGCAGGTGTGTCTGCAGGGATCACGGGATCCCAGACTGTGCTGAGCTGGGAGGGACCCCCAAGGATCATCCTGTCCAACCCTGAGCCCTGCACAGGCCCAGCCCCAAGAGTCCCCCCCTGTGCCCCAGAGGATCAGCCAAACCCTCCTGCAGCTCTGGCAGCCTTGGGGCTGTGCCCACTGCCCTGGGGAGCCTGGGCAGTGCCCAACCAGCCTCTGGGGGAAGAACCTTTGGCTGAGATCCAACCTGAGCCTGCCCTGACACAGCTCCAGCCGTTCCCTGGGTGCTGTCCCTGCTCCCCCAGAGCAGAGCTCAGTCCCTGCCCCTCCTCTGCCCCTGCCCAGGAATTGGAACTGCACTGAGGTCTCCCCTCAGTCTCCTCTGCTCCAGCTGAACACACCAAGGGACTCTTTTCTTGCAGTGAAGGAACAATCCTGCAGAGGAATCCACAGGGTGCCTAATGCTTCGTGCAAGCTCCCAAATGGATCAACCCCCTTTTCTGGCCATCTCTTGAAAATGTTTTACAAGAAATGCACCATTCTCAAGATCTTATTTCACTGCCTTATTTTTTTCCCCATAAAAATTTCCTCCTTGACTCATTTTCCCCCTTGTTTATTGGTTTCACATGCTCTGCTGCTGGCTGGACCCATCCTTCCAGTGGGATGCAGTTGGTTTCAAAGCTTTTGAAGCCACCCCATGCTTTGTTGCCTCAACCAAGGAGGGAGATTATGAAGAAATCCAAGTGTTCCCATAAAAGGTGAACTTGCTGCAGCTCTTTCAGCTCCTTCTTCCCCTCAGTTTTTATTTCTTCAGAGCTCTTGCCTTTCTCTCTGCCATTTTCAACACTTGCTTTTCCCTCTGTACAGTCTTGTGGCTTCCCCAGTCCCACCACTGCCTTTCCCCCTTTGCAACGTTCCTTACAGCACTTCCAGGACCAGCTCTGCTGCTTCCCCTGCTGCTGTCCAGTCTTCCAGCTGGAATTGTATTTCCTGGCTTTCAGGGGAGACCAGAAAAGCCATATTTCATCCTGTCACCATCCCCACTGCCCATTTTTAAGGAATGAACCGATGAACCTGCCAGAGGCTCTTGGAGCACTGGGGGCAGCTTGGCTTCCCTTCTCTCATCTGAAGATGTCTCCTCCCTGGATGTGGAAGTGGATGGTTCCTTTGCCTGTTTTCCCACCGGGAAGTGTTTTGGACACAGCAGCTTGCAGGTTCCTTGAGCCTTGACCCAAGTTCATGCTTGGGTTTGGGACAGGGCTCAGTAAAGCCAGGCTTGGGCTGTGCTGGGCTCAGTTTCTTTCCTCCCCCCTCTTTCCATGGAGGAAGTTGTTCAGTCCCTGTGGGGCCATCTCAGCATGTGGAGTTTGGCCAATGGGGCTGTCAGGAGGACCTGGGTGGTGGAGAAGTTCAGCTCCCCTTGAGTTACCAGCCAGTTCAGAACCTGCCTCCCTTGGCCTCCTGAGATGAAGAGAAAACCCTTTGTAGTGTCTCTGGTTTCTTGGGGACCTCAGAAGGGACATGTGTGGTTCTGCCTTGACTTCTCCACACTCACTGGAGTTGGGATCCACTGAGTTTTCTGCTGGACTCCTTTTTAAAGAACAAATTCCTCTTAGAGAGCAAAGTCTGGACATCACTCCTCACATAATTTCAGGAGTGGCTTTTTACTTGCAGTCATGACATTTTGTGAGAGAGAGTGTGTCTCCACTGCAAGCAGCATGACCTCTGTCCCATGGGCACAGCCCAGCACTTGACTGAGGGAGATTGGAGTCATGTAACACCCTCCAGACAGGCTGGACACTGCACAGGCTCCTCAGGTTGTGTTTGGGAGAACCATAAGCAGCCAGGTCAATGTGTGTGCTCCTGAAGGAGCCAATCAAAACAGCCACTGGCCTTGTCCTGAGGGATATTGTGGTGGTTTTGAGCAGTGAAAATGATCTTTGAAGGTCAAGCTGGGCAGCTCTGCTTCAGGAGAAGTGCTGGGATTCCTTGGTGCCTCAGTGTCACCTTCTCCAACTCCCTCTGGTGCTCTGGAGACACCAGGTCCCTTCTGAAATCTGACAGCATGAAACCAGAGATTGGTATCGACCTGAGCTGCCAGTCAGGGCTGGGATGGTGTCGTGGTCCTGCCAGGGGGATGGGGCCTGTTTGCTGTGCACTGCCATTACCACAGGGAAATCTGAGAGCTCTAGGGTGGGCTCAGTCAATAGATGTTCTGTTATTTCATAGCCAAAGTCCCTGTGCTGTCATGGGGCCCAGCAGTTGGGTTGTTGCTCTGGTTGATTACAACCAGTAGGGAAAGCAGGACCAAGATGTGGAGGGTTAAAGACCTCTAACCTGAACTGACACCCCCAAACCAGTGAAACTGTGTCAAAAGCAAAGCTCTCTTCAGAAAACTGTTCCCTTTTTTCTTAACCTACTTTAGGGAAAAACACTTATGGCTGTAACCTTATGATTGCAGACAAGAGTATCCTTAAAAACACCTCCCCTTCACACCATGCCATGTGTACAAATCCAAACAGAGCAAGGGGAATTTTTAACTTCAGGAGAGATGTTTGTAGTGCTGTTGTGACCCAGAGGCTGCTGCAGTTGTTGGTTTGGTCTGACTCTTGGAGGAATCCAATCCTTTCCCTCTTTGTCCTCACCAACGAAGAGTTGTAGGTTCCCCAGCCATGGGATCTTCTGACCTGGGATTTCAGGACAAAGCCCCTTCTGCCCAGTGCCATTCCAGTGCCTGGGGGGTGCAGGAGCTTTGACCATGGCATTCCCTGGGGAGCCCCAGGGCTGGAGGTGGATGCTGCCACATGGCTTTTCCCTTTGTCTCCCTCCCTGTGGGGTTTTAGGCAGGACAGAGCCTCTCAGCCTGTCCAGCAAGAAGTTTTTCCCTGCTCCAAGGGAAATGGAGAAGCCTTGGGGCTGTTTTATGGGATTTGAGCATGACTGGTAATTAGGGGATGTGAAAGCCTCCCTCCCCCAGCTCCTCTCCCAGCTCCCACCCCGAGGACTCCCTGGGATCTGTGGTTGGATCTCTGGGGTGATCTCACTCCATGTCTATGACCAGAGCAGCTCCCACTGACCAAGCTCGTGGAAAATCCCTGGCACAGCCCTGGAAAGGTCTTATTACCCCAGAGAAACCTCTCTGTTAAACAAGCAGAAGTTTCTCAGTGTAACTGCAAACCCCTGTGCTGGAGCTGCTCTCTGAGGGGATTTCCTTTGCTGCTCAGGGAGTTCTGAGAATTCTCCATGTTTATTTTGACAGGAGTCAGTTATTCCAAAGTTAATCCCAAAGACACTGATTTGAGCACACACGGTGCCCGGGAGGGAGGAATCTGAGCAAAGCTCTGTCTGCAGCACATCCAGCTGCACCAGGGACAGCAAGGGGCTGCTGCTCCTTCATTTAACACAGAATCCCAGAATATCCTGAGTTGAAAGAGACCCACAAGGATCATTGAGTCCAACTCCTGGACAGGACAAGCCCAAAATTTACCTGCAAACCTGTTTGAGACCTGGCAGTGAAGTCCCTTCACAGCCCAGGGCAGTGCCTTCAGCGGGAGCACATCCCTGTGGAGCAGGGCTGGGGTTAAACAGGAATCACAGAATCCCAGACTGGTTTGGGTTGGAAGGGGCATTAAATCCCATCTCGTTCACCCCATGGCACAGGCAGGGACACCTCCCACTAGCCCAGGTTTCTCCAACCTGGCCTTGGACACTTCCAGGGATCCAGGGGCAGCCACAGCTTCTCTGGGCAACCTGGGCCAGGGCCTCCCCACCCTCCCAGACAACAATTCCTTCCCAATATCCCATCTATCCCTGCCCTCTGGCAGTGGGAAGCCATTCCCCGTGTCCTGTCCCTCCATCCCTTGTCCCCAGTCCCTCTCCAGCTCTCCTGGAGCCCCTTTAGGCCCTGCCAGGGGCTCTCAGCTCTCCCTGGAGCCTTCTCTTCTCCAGGGGAACCCCCCCAGCCTGTCACATTTGACTCCACTCCTGGATATAAGCAAAGAATTCCTGTAATTTGCATTTTGCAGTGAAAGGGGTTTTCCTGGGACTGTTTGCTTTGCATGGCAGGGAGAAATTGGAGAAACTGGTGTCCAAACTTCCCCCTTGGGGCTGGTGGTGCCTGACTGACCACTTTGTGTTAACTTGAACATTTTTAGGGGTTGTGTTGCTGAATTTTCCCTGCCTTTGGAAGTGCTGAACAGACATTGCTGGGCTCCAGTTGAGCAGCCCTGGGGCTGCACAGCCCTTCTGAAAATCACAGGATCATGGAATCACAGGATGGTTTCATTGGAAGGGACCTTAAAGACCATCTCACTCCAACCCTCCACCATGGGCAGGGCTGCCTCCCATTAGATCACCCACTAAATCCAGTCCTGCAGGTGCCAATTTGCTCTCTGAAACATGATTTTAAAGTCTCAAGCGTCAGCTTATGTTTATCCTACTTTTTAAATAGCAAAGTGGGTGGGTTTTATAGGTGGAACCTTTTGTTTGTTTTATAGATAGGACTTTACAAGCAATGGAGAGCAGGAGAGCTTTGAGTCCCCATTTCCCAGGCAGATCCAAACAAGATCAACCAGCTTGGGAAAAGGGAAGAGCATCCCCTGAATTTGGTAATGCTCATGTGGAAAAAGATGTGTTTTAGCAGATGCTGCAGCTCTGCAGGAATCCCCAGCAGAGCAGCCAGTCCCCATTTCCCTCTGAGACGTTGGGGTGGATTTTCCAGGAGGTTTGGGTGTAGCCCTGGAGGGTTGGGATCCTCCTGCTCATCAGGATCCTCCTTTGCACAGTTCCGTGTTTGATTTCTCATGTCCATTAAAAGAACACAAGGTCTCTCTCAGAGACAGACATTTACACACCTCTTTCTTTTCATAGCACAAGAAAAACGCTTAAAAAGCTTTAAAAGCTCATCCAAAGGAGACAAGACAGAGGGTGGCAATTTAAGGAAGGACAGATTTGTAAATTTTACCAGTGCTGACAAGATAAAAGGAGGAATTGTTTGAAGAGGCAGGTTTGCAGTGAGAAAAGCTGCTTGAAAAATGCATTTTGGAATAACAGGAGAGAAGAATGGCAACTAGAGAAAAATATTTTCAATTCGAAAAGAATATAGGCTTTTTGCTGTGAAAAGCAGTGTATTCGTACCTTGAAATGTGCTTAAAAGCCAAGAGGAAGAAAAAGCTTCAATTCAACTTGAAGCAAATGTTTTTTCCTCCCCATAGGGTCTTCACGAAAATTTGGATTTTTCTTGTTAATTTGTCATTTAATTTGAAAAAAAAAATGTTTTTCCCTGGTATCTCAGGGAGTAGCAAAACGGAAAAATCAATTCTTTCCAGTGGTTTGTTCAGGAAATGTTTTCTTGGCTTAGGAGCTGCAAGGAGAGAACAGGAAACAAGAGCTTGGGAGAGGAGGAAAGTGAGAAGTTTGTGGGCAGAGTCAGTGCAGGGAGCAACAAAGCAAAGTGTAACTTGCTGGACTCCAACTTTGCACACTTCAGCGGGTTCAAATCACTGCTGGGATGTGTTACTGTGGGATCACAGAGGGGTTTGGGCTGGAAGGGAATGGAAAGATCTCCTTCTACCCCCTGCCATGGGCAGGGACACCTTCCAGCAGCCCAGGATGCTCCAGCCTGGCCCTGAACAAGGTTAGATAAGGGCTGGTGTGTCTGGGAATGTTGACCTGAAGGGTTCCCTTCAGAGGGAAGCTGTGGGGTGGCTCTGTCCCAGCTCCAGTTCCCAGACCTGCCCCTCACAGCTGGTGCTCCTTCCAGGAGCTCTTGTCTGAGTGATCTTGGATAATGTAGAAATAACATCAGGTTATTCCCTTTAAACCAGGTCACTGTTTCTGCTGGGAGCAGCTCCTGGTTGTACAACCACAACTGAAGCTCCGTGCAAGATCCCAAATGTTGGAATCATGGAATCACAGCCTGGTTTGGGTTGGAAGGGACCTTAAAGATCATCTCATTCCACCCCCTGCCATGGGCAGGGAATGTTGTCCCTTTGGGCTTGAAGCATTGATATTTTCCTTGCCTTTGTGACCATATGTGCAGCCTGGGAGTTGTTCTGAGCATCCCTGCAGGGTCTGTGCAGTGCAGCTCAGCACCAGGCACATTCCACCTGCCTCCTTCGGCTTCCCCTTATGGGTGGGGGTGAAAAATCCCATTAAATCCTGCACGTTTGAGTCAGTGAGCACTGCCCCACTCCCAGCTCTCCTCTCTCATCCCCTCCCCAGGATGAAAACACCCTTGCAAGGCGAGGCCCCCTGTGCTCCTCGTGCTTTGGGTGCAGGGATGGGTGGCCAGGCTTGGCTCTGAAAGGCAGGATGTCCCCATGTGCCCAGGCTCAGAGCTTTCCTTCCCCACCAGCTGTGCTTGTGCTGAGCAGTTCCTGAACAGGCTGTTCCTTGGCCCCCTGAGCAGATCCTGGAGACAGCAAGTGCTGCTTGGACTTGGGGATGGTGGGTTTGTGACTCACCAGGACTCTTGGATAAGTCATTCTCCAGTCAACACTTTGATTTCCTTGTTTCTGAGGGGACACACACACTCAGCTCCTCCCGAGCTTGATTATTTTATGCCTTTAAAATGTCTTAATATTCCTCAGTGGGAATTGTTGGCGTTTCCTGTGTTGTCTCGTTGCTTCACTTGACAAATTGGGTTCATTCTGCAACTTATTTCTGCTTTCCCAGGAAACCTGACAAACTCAGAAGGATTTAGTCCAGGCTGTTGCCTGGTTTTCTTTGGTATTTTTCCTCAATTATTCCTGCCAGTGCATCCAGGCCTCCCTGCCATGTCCTGCTGGCAGAGCTCCTGAGCTTGGTGCTAATTTCCCACAGCCAATTATTAAAAAACGTTATCTCCAGTTTCCTGCCTGACCCTGTGTGGGATGATCAGCTTTCTGCAGGGATTTCCTTCCTCCCATGCACAGAACCATCCCAGGGGCTTTTCCTGGGGGACATGGTTAGGGTGGAGCAGAGGCTGAATGGGATTCACTTCTCCACATTGTCCATGTCCCTGCTGAGTGGGATTCACTTCTCCACATTATCCACATCCCTACTCCCTCCAGTAACTCTGCTTTGACCTCTGTTTCCTGCTTATTTGAGCTCTTTCAGACTGGATGAAAAGTATTACATTTTGTACCACTTTAGCTATTCTTCTTTTTCTGTACTGATAAATATCAGGTGTGAAGAGATGTGGAAGGAAAAGGATGAAGCCCATATTTGGTCCCTGGGGGGAGGATGATGCTTTTCCTGAGCCCAGCATTCCCAGTGGTTTTCCCAGCCCCTTCTTCCCCTCACCATGACTTTCATCTTCTCTGTGTGACACAAAGACAAGAATTCCCGTTTGGTTTCAGCTCAAATCAAGACTTAACAAATGGAATCAAGGAAGAAAATGCCTTTGCTGCCTCGCCCAGCTGCCTGGGGTACCTGGCCAGGACTCACCTGCCTTTCTGTGTCTTATTTGGGGAATGAAGGGTGTTCCAGCTGCCAGGCTGGTCACCTCCCATTGGAGCACTCAGTGAATTTAAAATCTACTGATCACTGCATTTTTTTTCAAGCAATTCCTTTGCTTTTAACATCTTGTAAATCCAAGGATCAGTCCAGATAAAGAAAAGCAGCTCCTGCTCTGAGCTGGGCACACAAGTGGGTTCCTGGGGTAGGACAGAGCAGGGTTTTCCTTTCTTCTTCAGTGGAAAGATGAATTCAGGTCACTGTGAGCAAAGAGGCAGAAAGGGAGCCCTGCCTTGCTTGGGGAACCTCTTCCCTGCCAGAAACTCGTGGCCCTGGAGAGCACCCAAGTCATCCCTTTGCAGGAATGGGAGCACAGTCAGGGATGGCAGCAGTGGGGGTTCCATCTCCAGACCTCCTGTCTCTCCTTGGGGCTGGTCCCACCATCCCTCAGGTCTGATGTGCTGCCTCTTTCCTGGCCCCCTGTGTGGCTCCATCTCATTCCTGGGACTGGGGTTTGCTCAGGAAACTCCCTGTGCAAAACTCTGGGGTGTTTCTCCATAGTGAGGCCAAATTTATGGGGTCTGAGAGGAGGAGAAGGTGACCCTGGGGGAGGTGACCCTGCCACCCCAGGTGAGGAGAGGCTGAGGGTGTAACTTCTGTGCTGACAAGCTTTTTATACCAGAGAGTTATAAACCAAAATGGACTGAGAACATTTGGGCCAGAAGTGGCAGTGAGTGCTAAAGGTGCAGGGCTGGGGGCAGAGCAGAGCTGGGCATGAGAGAGGGGACAAAACAGGACATTTAAGAGCAGACACAGGGACAGACAGGAGCATTTCACAGTGCCCTGATCACACAGGGAGGGGGAAGCCAGTGGAAAGGAAGAGATTTGATCAGACAGACAATTTTGGCAGCTGAAGAGGGGTGGAGGGAGGTGGCAATTGGTTGGAAGGTAAGAGGTGGCAATTAGCCAAGCAGGAGAGGGGCAGGCTGGAAGATCTGAGCTCTCACAACAAAGAGGGAGGGTGTGAGATGAGACAGGAATGGTACAAGTTGCTCCAGCAGAGAAGTGAAGAGCCTGAGGGTCAGAGCTGATGCAGGAGAGGGAAATGTCCCACTTCCAGGAACCAGGGACCAGCTTCATGGCACTCCTGGGGTTTGCCTTTCCAGGGGTGTCTCTGCCCTCAGTGTCCTCAGAGTAAACAATATTATTCCAATTTATTAAAAGGCATTTGGACACTTTCCCTTGGCAGGGGTTGGAAATTGGTAATGTAGAAGGATTTGTGTGGAATTCTGCAGTAGGTCCGTGGTCACCTGGGCTGTCCTTCCTCATCCCAGATTCCCAGGAATGACACAATGTCTTATTCTGAGGCTCTGGGTGACGTGGGCCAAATGTCTGGAATAATAAGCTCTCCTTGTTAACAGATTATTCATGGCCTATTCACGTGGCAAACATCCAGAGTATGGGGTTTGCACTTCATTGATTCAGCGACACGATCCCGGCAATTAATTCATTGGAAAATTGGAGAAGGCAAACATTTTTATCAGATTTACTCAGGATTAGCCAGTTCTCAACATCTGCAGATGCAGGCAGCCTGTCCTATAGAGAACTGTAATTTATAGGAGGCCTCTAACAGATTCCAAGTGCTGTGCAATCAATTAGAAACCTGAGGTTCAAACAGACAGCCCCAGACCTGTCTGCCTCTTCCTCAATCCTTGCTCCACAGGCAAATGGCAGGAAGAGGACTCTGGCAATATAATACTTTCTGGGCCTTCCTTTTCTGTCACTTCCTAATGATGAAAACACTGCTTTGAGGAGACAGGTCTCATCTCAAGGCAGATGTTAATTTGATTCCTGTTTGGTGTTTTTTGGTTTGGTGGTTTGGTTTTTTTTTTTTCATGTTCCCAAATGTTGGTTTTCAATTCTCTTTAGTATCAACCACCAGAGAATCCCAGTGATGACAGATGGGATGCGAAATTCTTGGGAACATTATGAAAGATGGAAATGATAAAGCTCTGCGAGTTAAGTGACTAAATCATGTTTTCAAAAAAGGACATGAATTTAGGAGTGTACATCCTGTGAAATCCATTCCACTGCCTGGGTGCTCACCCAGGGGGGGAACCACGTCCCTGGGACTGGGAACAAAGCAATTCCCAGTCCCAGTTTGGATTATAAATTTTACTTCTGGGAAAGCTTTACTTTTTTGGCGTGTTTGGAAGTGAGCACACGAGTCACACTGACAGAGAGGCTGCTGGGAAGGACTGAGTAAAGCGAGTTACAAACCTGAGCAGTGGGACTGTGAGCACCAGATCCTACATTTGAGAGAGATTTTCCAGTTCTTCCCAGTTTGTTGCTGAAGGAGAGCGGGTTGTGCTCCGTCCTGACATAGCCCAGGATGTAACTGGATCTCTGCTGGTTGGGAATGTCATCCTTCCCAAGCCAGGGAGGAGCACTGCTGGGGAGGGAAGGTGAGGTCATTCCTCCCTGTGGGACACTGGGGAGAGGCTGGAGAGGCTGTGGGACGTGGCAGGAACAGATGGGAAGAAAACCAGTGGGACCAGAGAGAGTTGGGCCGAGGCTGCTGCTGCTCGGAAACCCAGGGAGCTGCTGGAGGCAAAGATCCAACTGCAAGGACGTGGTGGGCAGGGCTCCATAGAAACTTGATTTTTTTAATATCCCATCTTCCCAAGTTGCTTTTCAGTGTTCAAAGGCCACTCTTCCTTTTCAGTTGTAGTCATTGTTGGAGGAGTTGCTCACCAGGGATGTGTTGCAGGCAGATTCATCTCCAGCCTGTGGCCAATCTCAGCCCTGTGACCTCTGGCTCCCGGAGTGCTCCAAGGCAGCTGCCAGCCCAGCTCATTTTCTCCAGGCTGGAGGAGTCAGGAAAAGCTGGGATTACTCACTGCAAGTGTTTAAAGCCATTTCCTTGTCCTGGAGGACCTGCTGCTGCTCAGGCAGTTACACAGAATCAGCTGCATGGTTTCTTTAGTGAAAGAAACCATGTGAGAAATTCAGGAGTATGTGTTGAAAAATATTAACTCAGCCCAACTGTAACTGCAGGTTTCTTGGTCTGCAGAACCTCAGACAGAGGAGAATGTGCCCTAATAAGATATTTTTTCTGGTCATCTTTGGTGCTCTTACTGATGTGGAGATAAGACTGAAGAATTACAAGATTTTTAAGGTGGAAGAGGGGGAGATGACGGGGTCTTGCCAAACTCTTCTGGTGGTGCTCACCTGGTTTCTTGGAAATTCCTGTGTTTCTGAGTGTTTGTGTGCTCTTGTCTCTAAACTTTATTCCCAACTTGGCCTGTTTGACATAAGGGAATAATCACATGTAGCCAAGTTTTTATAAACCTTTGTTTGTTGAGTGCTTTGGCTTCTTGCAGACCCCAGACATGGCTGGTTTGTGGAGCTCTGGGCTGGGTTTGCAGACCCCAGACAGGGGTTTGTGGAGTTCTGGGCTGGGTTTGTGGAGCTCTGGGCTGGGTTTGTGGGCTCTGGGCTGGGTTTGTGGAGCTCTGGGCTGGGTTTGGGGAGCTCTGGGCTGGGTTTGTGGAGCTCTAGGCTGGGTTTGTGGAGCTCTGGGCTGGGTTTGCAGCACAGTAGCGGCGCTTTCAAAGAGCAAATATTTCTCCCAGATGTTTCAGCTCAGCACTAAACCCATGGTTTTCAACGTTTGTGAATGTCTTGCCATTCTTATTTAAACAAACTGTTTGATGGCAGAATTATGGGTCTTTTAAGGTTGCAAGAATCTGAGCACTTGCACTGCTCTTCTGGCTGGTTCAAGCCCAAAGAGTCTTTCCAAGAGTGGAGTCATCAGCAAAACTTTGCTCTGAGGGGTGTCAGCAAACTGGTTTGGGTAAAATAAGAAAGTTCTCAGATGGGAGCTGAGCAAAGACCTTCAAAAATCCAGAATCCATCCCCTCTGCTTGGCAGGAGAGCTGCTGTGGGCTGAGAGACCTGGAGGCTCTCAGGGAACTGGAGTTGGTCACTGGGGAGGTCCCTGCTCAGGTGTCATGGGGTGAAGTGCTGCTGGAGAAATGCAGCAGAGAAAAGGGAGCCCTGGGGACTTTAGGCTGAAGGTTGAGCAGGTTTTTCACCAGAGTTCAGTAGAGCCAAGTAATGTGTATTTTGGTGTGTGGTTATTCAGGCTGGCCAGTGAAGGGAGGATGTTGTTTTGTGCAGGGCTCTGTTACTGCCTTGGCTTGTGGATGTTTTCCTTCTTTCCTAAAATGTTGAGAACCACAGTGAGGTGTGTGAGAATGCAGGGTCACAGCGCAAATAAAGGATAATTAGTCCATTGACCCAGGCTGGGAATAGCTTTGAGTTGTAGAGCTGTCACATGCTGGTGTTGCTGCAAAGTATCCTTAAGAATGAGAATTTATTATGAATTCAGCTCTTCCTGGGATGATCTAAATTTGTTGAGCTCAAAGCTGAGCCCATCCTCAGAGCACCTTCTGAGGTGCTGAGCAATGGGCACAGCTCGTTGCACTCATTAGGAACTGAGGGTGTTTGTGCCTGTGCAAATCACCCCTCTGGGGGGTGTCACTGTGTGAGTTTTATGAGGTTTATAAGAGCCCTCACAGTATCCAAGAAAGAAAACTGTGACCCTCCTGCATGGCTGCACCCTTAACACTGCTGGTAAATTCAGAAAGTGCTAAGACACTGTAAAGGGCACTTGGAGGTGGCACAGCCTATGAAAACAGGAGAGCTCTGGGAGCCAGAGATACCCTGGGAGCTGCTGTGAATGTTGGCAACCTCCAGCTTGGCTTTCCCAGCACAGGAGTCACGGGAATTCCTGACCCTGCTTTGCTGTGCTGTGCTTGCAGCACAGCTCCCCAGGCACAAAACACACTTGGGTCTCTGCTGAAGCTCTGGGAGGTTTTATTTCTTTCAGTGAGGAGCATCAGGCTAAAATAGCTGCTAACTCTGCCCCCCTCCTTCAGAAGAGGCCTTCGTGGTCTCCCACTCCTGCCGGGAACGCTGGGGAGCAGAGGACGTGTCAGCAGGAACAGCAGCCAGTTATTGCTGCACACGCAGTCCCTGTGGCCTTCCTGCCTTCCCCTCAGAGGGGTGAGTCACGTCAGCAGAGCCTCCAGCAGCCCAGGTCACCTCTGGAGCAGCGGGTTCGTGACCTGGGCCCGGGATCGGGCGGCTCCGGGTTCCTGCTCGGATGGTCCCACCGAGGGAACGCCCGGCTGGATGGAGATCCCCCGAGCCTGGTGGTGTTGGCAGCCTCCTGCCACTCCGTGTTTACCTGAGATGAGTGGGTCGGAGGAGGAGCCACCTTGGATCCTTGCAAGGTTTAGTGTTGCCTCAACTCCAGGGGCAGCACGTCCTCCAGCAGAGCCTCAGCTGAGGCAAAGCCACACATGGCATGTGGAGACTTGATGTGTGTGTCCCTCCCTGGCTTGGGAGAAGTGCTGCAATTGTAGGATAACCAAAGATGGCTGGTTTTGTAACCTTCTGGAGATAAAAATGGATATATTTGAGTTTCAGCAAAATTGAGCAGGATATACTGGTACCTTTGACATATGCAAAGTATACTCAGAAAGTGTTCTGGGCAGGCAGTTAGGGGATGGTTCAGTCTTCTTTCTCTGAAGTGTTAGTGCAAAAAGGGCTTTCCTGAAATCCCTGGAGAATGGTCTTTACTCCCCTGGGTACAAAATCATAGAATCATTCAGGTTGGAAAAGCCCTCTGAAATCATCCAGTCCAACCATTCAACCATCACTTCCACCACTCCTCTGACTGATTCAGTCCCCTCACAAGACCCAAGAGCACTTCCAAGCCTGGGGTTACCTGTGAAAGCATTGGTCAGCAAGCCAAGGCCACCATTAATCCATGTCCCCAAGTGCCACATCAACATGGTTTTTAAATCCCCCCAGCAGTGGGCACTCCACCACTGCCCTGGGCAGCTGTGCCAGGGCAGGACAACTCTCTCCATGAAGAAATTGTTCCTAATATCCAATCTGGACCTTCCTTGGCACAAATTGAGGCCATTTCCCTTTCTCCTGTTTCTTGTTACTCTGAGTAGGTTTGGTCTTCTGTGCAAACCATGTGCTTTTGAACTTGTCTCCACTGCCAGTGGCAGCTCATCTTAAAAGAGCACCCAGAGATCTCTCCCACGTTCCTTGGGGCTTATTGTGGCTCCCAGCACTCCATCCTGCCCCAGAAAAGGAAGCTGATGGGAGCAGCCAGGCTGCTGGGCAGAGACAGTGATCCATTGGAGTTCAGCTGTGATCTCCAGCCCCTTCCTTGTGAGCCATGAGAAAACTGTCACAGTGGGACAGCTTCCAGCCAGTCCTGCTTTGGGATGAACATATGGAATTGCAGAATATACTGAGCTGGGAGGGACCCCCAAGGATCGTGGAGTCCAACCCTCAGCCCTGCACAGGCCCAGCCCCAAGAGTCACCCCCTGTGCCCCAGAGGATCAGCCAAACCCTCCTGGAGCTCTGGCAGCCTTGGGGCTGTGCCCACTGCCCTGGGGAGCCTGGGCAGTGCCCAACCAGCCTCTGGGGGAAGAACCTTTGCCTGAGATCCAACCTGAGCCTGCCCTGACACAGCTCCAGCCGTTCCCTGGGTGCTGTCCCTGCTCCCCCAGAGCAGAGCTCAGTCCCTGCCCCTCCTCTGCCCCTGCCCAGGCAGTTGGAAGTGCACTGAGGTCTCCCCTCAGTCTCCTCTGCTCCAGCTGAACACACCGAGTGCCCTCAGTGTCCTCCCACGCCTTCAAATCCATGCCCTTCCCCATCTCTTTGCCCTCCTTTGGACACTCTCCAATGGCTCAATCCCTTCCCTCCATTGTGTCCCCCCTGGCTGCCAGGGCACTGCTGACTCAGGGACAACTGGCACCCACCAGGACCCCCAGGGCCCTTCCCAGCCCTGCTTTCCAGCCTCTCACTCCCAGTCCATCTGGGCTTGCCCCATCCCAGGGGCAGAATCCGGCGCTTCCCCGGTTGAACTTCCCGTAGTTGGGGACTGCCCAGGGCTCTGATTCGTCACAGTCTCTCTGCACTGACCCAGAGACTCCGAGTGAAAGCCCTTCAGCGTCATCAGCAGCCCTTGGGGCTCTCAGGGGACTTTCCTCTATATACATTTTTCATCCTGTTTAAACCCTCTCCCCTCCTCCCAGCCCTGGCCCTTCCGCCCTTTGCACACACAAACATTGGCACGTTTTCCTCTCGGCGAGATTTCCGTGGGAAACTTTCCAAGGAGGGATTATTTCACAGTCCTTTTCAACCCCCAGGGGAAGTGGTTGGACCCGTGGCATTTTCCACCCCTGACTTGGGAGCTGGTCTCCCCCTCCCACCAGCTCCACATTCCTTGGAGAGAATTCCATGCTCCCGGTGTGTCCCTGTGAGGGGCTGCATCCCTGACTGACTCATTTCCCATCCACTTTGCTGCTTGTGGCTCTGATCTGACCCACAAGTGGGGCATAATATCTGGGAACAGAGGGACCAGAGTGATCCCATGGCCCGTGCAGGAATGTTGTGCTGCATCCTTGGAAAGTGGGGGCTCCCCGACCTGGATCAGCCACGTGTGCTGAGCGAGGGGCCTGTGAGAAGCAACGTGCTCCTGAGGCTCAGGAAAACACTGGTGTGGCACAGATCTCTTATCTGGAGTTGGAAAACTATCTGTAGAAATGGTTTCTAAAATAGCAGGACCTCAGTGAGACTTTCCACGGCTGGAGAATACGGAGGGAATTCTGAAAGGGATTGCTTGGGTCATAGCCAGATGCTGCTTAAGCTACAGAAGAGCAACTTAAATAAAGTTGCTCAATAAATAATATTTCTTCCTCTTTCTTCTTCTTCTTCTTCCTCTTCTCCTTTCTTCTTCTTTTCTTCTTCTTCCTCTTCTCCTTTCTTCTTCTTTTCTTCTTCTTCCTCTTCTTCTCCTCCATCTCCTTCTTCTTCTTCTCCCCCATCTCCTTCTTCCTCTTCTTCTTCTTCTTCTCCTCCTTCTCCTTCTTTTTCTCCTTCTCTTTATTCCTCTTCCTTCTCCTTCTTCTTTTTCTTCCTCTTCTTCTTCTTCTTTTTCTTCCTCTTCTTCTTATCATCACGATCACCATCATTATTATTGTTTTTATTATTATTATCATTATGCCCTGAAACTTCTGCACAGCAATTCTCTGATGCCCCAGCTAAAAGCAACTGCCCTAAGAGAGAGCTGAGGTGGTTTTTTTAAGTCCAGTTGCAGAGAAATGCCTGGGAAAACAGCATTATGGGTTTTCCAGAGTTTTTCTCCTCAATAATTGAGGTATCAAATGTTCTTCAGTTCCGAGTTCAGCGATGGGGGGTTTGAGCTGTAGGTCCTGTGAGCAGGGTTTGGCTCTGCTCAGCTCCTCACACATCATCAGGGGAAGGAGGGCTCTGGCCATGGAGCTGCCCTGTCTCCTGCAGTGGCTTTGCACGTGTGGTTGGAGCTGCCTCAGTCACTGTGTTGATGATGTGTAAGGGAGAGCAGGATCCAGCTCCCTCTCCCTGGGCCCTCTTGGCTTTTGCAGCAACAAAAGAGGGAAATCACGAGTTACTTCAGTTGCTAAAGGTAGAAATTGTGACTCTGAAGCTGCCTCTGGGAGGAGCAGGGAGGTGGGAAGGGACACTTCCGGAGACTCCCCTCACCCTGCTCTGGGTGGCTCTGGAAAACCATGGGATGGCTGAAACTTCACTGGAGATCCAGGATGGTGGAGGATGGTCCTTAGGGATGTGTGGGCTTGTAAGATGTGGGAATAGTCAGCAAGCTCCTCCCAGGTGCCTGGGCTGGGGCAGTGAGTTGCCCAGATGGGAGGAAGTCAATCACTTGGTCACCAATTCCTTTATCAGGTGTGAACCCATCTGGGCCACCTGAGGCAATGACTCCCTGACCCTGCCTGCAGCCCATGTCCAGCCCTGCTCTGGCTGCAGGGCAGGTGGGATTGGGACCCAGTTTGGGCTGTAGGAGCTCTAAAAGATCATCATGGTGTTCCCAGATTCAGGACTGATGACCTAATGCCTCCTGCCAGGTGTTTCACAACCAGGTCCTTCCTTGTTGTTATTAGAAATAAGTAGGGCTTAAAAAGTTCTCATCCCACCAGTCCAGGTGAGTGCCTGAGGGTCCTCCAGCTCCCCTGGAATCTCTCACCTGCCTAACAATGAAATATGGTAGGACAAAACTTCCTCCTGCAGCTCCTGGTGTTCTTGCTGTCTGAGTGGGGACTGATGGTATCTCAGGTCTCCCTGGGATTAGTCCTCATTTCCTGGCTTGGCTTTGGCAGGAGACAGGAAGCAAAGGAAATGAGAGATAATTGAATCAGTTTTTACAAATTGGTTTGTCTCAGATCCAGTGTGAAGGATGGGGAAAGGCCTGGGATGAGGGTGAGGCTCGAAGCATTTCTGTGTCTACCAAAGCAACACACAGAATTTCATTAATAATTACAACCCCCAGGTCCTGTAGAGCAGAATGAAGGTTGATGGTCTGCTGGAAGGTGATAATCCAAGCCCAATCCATGAGATCCTCTGGGATGTTGAGATGTTATAATAACCTAAGTGGCTTTGGGAGTTTTGTCCGTGGTATTGATATCTGGAGATCAGAAATCCATCAGTGCCCAGTGCTGAGAGACAAACCACTGAAGAAAGACCAGCAAGTGATACTTTGTGAGGATTTTTGTTGCTGTTGGTTCTCAGCCTGTCCTCACTGTGCTGTTGTACAGTTTTGTTACCTCAGGGCAGAAGAGGGACCAGCAGCTGGACTTGTTTTGTTCATGACATTTCAGTGTAGCCAGAGGCTGTTTGGCTTCCCTGCTCTGGAAATAAATCCAGTCTGTTATTATCATTTCTTGTAATTAGGTATTAAGAGCTTTCACTGGGGAGTTGGAGCTCACTTGGGGAGGTGTCAGACTTGGTGGAACAGGTCTATTCCCTCCTCTCCCAGCAGCTGGCAGAGCCAAGGTGTGGAACTCAGCAGAGGCAACAAACCCCCAGGATCCTGGTGGCAGGGACAAGGATGTGCTCCAGCACCTCCAGCTCAGCTGCAGGTCACACCAGGAAAACACACATCACAAGGAACCAAGAAGGACTTGGCTGCAGCTGCCAGTCCCACCCAGAGACCCTTCTGAAGGGTAGAGACTCCAAAGGAGACCATTCCTCCTGCAGAATCATCCTGTGCTTCCCACCAGCTCCCAAGCTCCACATGGGATTGGCAGGAGGGCTGTCTGGGCTGTCTCGTGAAGACTTTGGAAAATCAAGTGTTTGCCTTGAAGGAGTTGCTCCGTAACGTGCAGGATGTCAAGCTGACATCCAAAATTCTTTGAAATCAAGGCTCTTCCTGTTATTTCAAGGCTGGCACTTGGGGGTTGGGTTATTGCTGATGGCAGGAGGTTTGGGGTGCTCAGGTGTTGTTGTTCCAGCAGTTTAGGGCTGGTTATTCATGGGGCTGGGGAACAAGGGAAAGGAATTTAATGCTCCCTGCAGGGCTGGAGCTGCTGGAAGCCTTGGTAGGGTCAGGAGAGACCATTCTCTCTTTCCTGGAGAGAATTGTTTGGGTCTCTGTTGCTAAGGGACAACAGGATGGGAATAAACACCCCCTTCCCAAGCCCCTGGACCCCTCCCCTGTGAGCTGAGCTCTGCAGCCCCTTCACACCCCCAGGGAGAGCCACGGTGCTCCCCAGGGAGAGCTTCCCCAGCGTGTGATGGAGGGGGAGGAACTCGAGAGGAAGTTTTCTTTTCTCTCATTCCTCCTGCTGTTCTAACAGATTCCTCCTGTGATGCTCCCAAAAATCTCTCACTGATGGAGCAGTGGGAATGAAGATGTAGGAGGTCCCTGCAAGACTTTGCCAAAGCCTTTCAAGAGGATGAGCTGAAGCCTCATGGGATGAGGAGAAACCAGATGTGACAAAGCAAACATCCCCCAGGGATGGGCTCAGCCTGAGCCAGTTTTGTGGCTCATTTGTGGGGAAGAATCAGTCCTCCCTGTTCCATCTGTGCATGTCTTAATAACAACATTGTTGAACTTGGCTGATACCAAAGGGAAGCTGGAAGTGACCAGGAATCCCTGGATGACATTGAAACCTCCCCTGAGAGAAGGAGGAGCAGCCCCACAGGAGCTTTTGGAACGAGTCAGAGGCATCAGAAAACACCTTTTCTTCATCTTGTGAAATACTTTATGAATTTTACATAAATAATGGCTGAAAATTCCTTTCTGGCACTTGGAGGACTCGGGGGATTTAAGTAGATCCTGAGCATGGAGTAAGGAAAGACAAGGATCCTGTAAGACAGGACAGCCAGTGCCACCAGCACCAGGGCTGGTAGCAGGGGACAGGAACACCTGGCCAGTGGAAGGGTCTTCAAGTCCCTGATTGTATTAAAATACCAGGTTCTGTAGCTCTGACTGCAGTTCATCTCTCAGCCACTCTGATGAATGACAAAATAATAAAATGCATTTATCAATGTTAAAAATATTACAAATTTGGCAATGCCACATCTCTTAGAATCACAGGATCATGGAATGGTTTGGGTTGGAAGGACCTTAAACTCATCCAATCCTACCCCCTGCCATGGGCAGGGACACCTCCCACTAGCCCAGGTTGCTCCAGCCTGGCCTTGGACACTTCCAGGGATCCAGGGGCAGCCACAGCTTCTCTGGGCAACCTGTGCCAGGGCCTCCCCACCCTCCCAGGGAAGGATTTCTTCCCACTATCCCATCTAGCCCTGCCCTCTGGCAGTTCACAGCCACTAAAGGCA
>NW_016690360.1:1036481-1073644 GCF_001604755.1 Lepidothrix coronata
TCCCTCCAGGCCTTGTCCCCAGTCCCTCTCCAGCTCTCCTGGAGCCCCTTTAGGCCCTGCCAGGGGCTCTCAGCTCTCCCTGGAGCCTTCTCTTCTCCAGGGGAACCCCCCCAGCTCTCCCAGCCTGGCTCCAGAGCAGAGGGGCTCCAGCCCTGGAGCATCTCCGGGGCCTCCTCTGGACTCATTTCCATTCAGCATCCTCAGTACAGCTTGGAATGATTCTGGAGTTGCACCTGACAATCCAGAACACTTTATTCAAGAACTTGATGATCTCTTTTGGACCAGCAAGTGTTCCAGCCCCTGCAGCCCCTGCAGAGCCTCCCCAGGCCCAGGGAGAGATGAGGTGCTGGATTGGGGCCAGGAAAGGCAGCCCTTCCTCCTTGACACCATGAGCAAGAGAAGGACAGCAATCAGCCTGTAATTTAGGCTGCCATGGCATCCAGAATCATTCACAGCACTTAGAAGAATAGGAAGAGCTTGGAGGAAGAGCTGTTTTGGGGAGAAGTGTCTGTGTCAGAGCAGAGTCACCCCGAGCTGGCGGAGTCGTTGCTGTTGGAAATGGTTTAATCAGTCCTGATGGGAGCAGGGCAGGAAGAAATGGGACTGAGACAGGTCATCTGTGGGGATTTCTGTGCTAGACTTTCACTCTGAATATTTTATGAATCAGCTGTGTGTGTTTGGGGAGGTTGGGTTTTGGTTTTTTTTTTTTAAATCTCGTATTTTATTCTGTTTGTGTTTGATCTTCAAAAGGGAAAAGGTGGTGTTGGAGCAGTGCCCAGGGAACAGTGTGTGTGCTTACCCACGTGGGCTTTTGGGTCGTGACCTAACCTGTCTGACTAGTGCTGGGAATACAAAAATCCCAGCCTTGCACTGGCAGTGATGGAGCTTTAATTTATTCTAAAAACATCCAGGGAAACCATCAAAAAAGGGCAGGGAGAGGGGGGAGGCAGATGAGATGCTCTGTGATGCTGCCACCACATCCCTGTCAGCACAAAACACCACAGCAGATCATTAGTTCCTTTTCCTCCCCTCTTTATGCCCCCGTGGTGGTGGGATGAGGAGTTTGCATTGCACGTGCTCTGCGAGAGCTGCCTGGTTGTTGTGTGGCATTTTGAGGACAGGGGCACGTGGCTCAATCATTAAACAAGGAGAGAGACTGTGCAAGTTCTTGCATTACCTGTCTGCTCCTGCAATTGGATTTAATGGAAGGGAAGCCCAGGAGGGACTAATTAGTCTGTGCAGACAATCAATGTCCTTCCACATTTCTTCGTGCCTTGGTGGCTAAAGGTGACCCCCTGGCAGGGATGAAATACTTTCCCCTTGCTCTGGCTGTACTTTCATTTTTTCAGTCTGGTTTCCTCCCTAATTGCACTTTAGCAATCAACCCCGGGGTCTCAGCCCTTGTAGAGCAGCATAATAGTATTGACATTGTTTTTTCTGCCAGTGCTGTGTTTTCCTGGCGGTTTGCAGTGACAATTAAATGATCAAAGCTGGAGAGGATGAAGCTGTATCACAGCACAGAGAGCCATAATGAGTGGAACTGTAATTTTCCCTCTATTAGACTGGAAGAGATCTGATGCCACAACCCAAAATTGAATCAATCCTTCACTCAAGCAGAACATGCAGAGAAGTAACAGAGAACTGCTCTGGATTTGCAGTTCTCCATCCAAACACAGTGTTTGCTCACATTGTCCTTGCTCTGTGTTGGGTTAATTTAACTGGAGGAGATCCCAGGGTCTCTCTTGGACACTCCTGGAGGGGCAGCTCCAGGATGAGGGATCAGACACAGCAGAGCAGCTCATGCAGCCACAGAGGCTCCTGCCCCCGTATCCCACAACTCTTCCATCAAAACAGGCTCTACTGGCAAGAGGATTTGCTTTTGCTGATGGAGAAATGCCATTAAAAGTCATCCTTAGGCCTGTTTTTTTGTGCTAGTAAAAACTTCTGTGTGGATTTGGGGTTTTTTGGATGTTTTCTGTGTTGATTTCCCTGTTTGCCCATCTCTGTGCATGTTACAGAGGTGTCAACGTTTTTGTCAGCTCTTGCAGTGCATTTGCAGCAAGAAGTTGTGTCCAGTGAGAAATGCTTTAAAGCTGCACATTCAGGAGGTGTCATCCTGTTCAAATCCACACCACAGTTTGTGCTGGGAAAACCTCCTTGAACACATTGTCCATCTTTTTCATGTTTAGCTTGAATTTTCCACTTCTTGGTTTCCCTCTGCAGGATAAGTGTCAATAATAGACGTCTCCCCACCCTGAGCATTTCTTACATCTTCCCAGACCGTTGGCCTGTCCCTCCACCTTTTACTGTCTGTGGTTCAGCTGAATGTTAGAATGACTCACTTTTTTATCTTTTCCCCCCAAATTCACCTTTTCTTCCATCCCCTTCACCGGAGATGTTGCTCCCCTGCCATTTTTTTTCTGTTTTTCTGACCCCATTTGAGTTTGGAAGCACAAAACCCCGGGCAGAGTGTCCCAGATGTGATGCCTTCAGGAGAGATTTCCTTTGCCTGGGTGACACTGCCCTCCCCACTCCCGGTGGTCCGACTGCCCGGGCACAGGGCACTGCCACAGGAAGCAATTCCTGGGAGGTTTTTCAATGGAATACGGACTCTGCCAGTGTTCATGTTTTTCAGACAAGCTGGAGAATCACTGACCTGCTTTAGGACAGTGCCTTGGCCACCCATGGTGGCAGCATCACTGTGTGTCCCACACAGTGCCAGGGGGGTCGTGCTGGCAGGGCTGGGATCACGAGGAGGGCACTGTGGGGACACACCCACTTCATTGTTTCCCACTCAAAGAAATGTGGAAAATTGCCTTAGGTAAGAGCTGAGCTGTGGGGACCCACCAGGGATGTTATAAAAAGCAGAAAGGAACAGAACAGGCCTGAGCTGTCCTGTGTGATCATCTCTGGTTTTCTTGCAGTGCCATAAATTCCTCCTCCTCACCCTTTCTAAGGTTCAGTTCCCACAGGGAGGAAATGAGCAGGATGCATTTTTATTCCTGGAGTTGCCTTTGGAGCCCCTGGCTGAACTGATGTGCATTTTGCAGTCATGGGGGTCAGAAGGGGGGGCAGCAGAACTTGATGCCACCGTGGACTCCCTGAGGGCAGACTTTGGCCAGTTTAGGTCGGCAGAGTCCCTTTGGAAGCCACTCTGAAGGGCACAGGAGTCCAGGAAGGCTGGACGTTCTTCAAGAAGGAACTCCTGAGGTATTTTGCCTCAGTCTTTACCAGTGAGATCAGTTTTCTGTGGGTGCTCAGCCCCTTGAGCTGGAACAGAAGAACAGGGAGCAGAAGGAAGCCCCCATAAACCCCGGGGAAATGGTCAGGGACCTGCTGTACCACTTAGACACACAAGTCTTGGATGGGATCTACCCAGGGGTGCTGAGGGAGTTGGCAGAAATGCTCACCAAGCCACATTCCATCATTTCCCAGCAGTCCTGGCTGACTGGGAGGTCACAGTCGGCTGGAGGTTTGCAAATGTGGCAGGAGCAGGGTCAGAAGGAGGATCCAGGGAACTCCAGGCCTGTCAGCCTGATCTTGGTGCTGGAGAAGGTCATGGAGCAGATCACTCTGAGTCCCATCACAGGGATCAGGCCCAGCCAACGTGGGTTTGGGAAAGGCAGGTCCTGCTTGCCCAGCCTGGTCTCCTTCTGTGACAAGGTGGCCATGCAGTGGATGAGGAAGGCTGTGGATGTGCCTGACTGGGCTTTGGGAGAGCCTTTGGCACCGTTTCCCACACCATTTCCCACACCATTTCCTTGGAGACACCAGCTGCTTATGGCTTGGACAGGGGCACAAACAGTGCCGGGTAAAAAGCTGGCTGGATGTCTGGGCTCAAAGAGAATGGAGATAACTGATCTCTGCATCCATCCTGACTTGTGATCTGAATTAAACTCCACTCAAAACGAGGGCCCCACTGTGCCCTGATGTGTGGTCAAGAAGGAGCCCTGGGTTTGCTGGGTCATCCTGGGGAGTGTAAAACTGCCAGTGTTAAACCTTGTTGGAGCTGCTGGTGCCTGATTCGAGCAGGATGATGGTCACAGTGCCACCTTCACCCCAGGCTTCCTTGGGCGTGTCCATCCTGAATGGTGGAGGCTGGTTCAGCTCAGACTTCTCCTGCACTTCACTGGAGATTGGCAGCTTCTGTTTGCGAAAGATCCATCCCTGCAGCCAGGAAAGAGGAGATTTCTGTGCCAGGTCCTGTCTCCATACCCAGCCCTTGCTCTGTTGTGCTGTGCCATTCTTTGGAAGCTCCTTGTTTGTCTTGGTGCAGTATCCCTGTCTGGTAAATTGAGATACTGGAGGGTTTTATGATGCTTTTAGAAACCTGGAAATTACATTGTCTGGTCTGGGTTTTGTAAAGGAATCCTTCTGTTTGTTCTGCTGTAGCTTGGCATGAGTTAGGGGAGATTTCAGTGACTGTCTGGCCCTGAGGACACACCTCTGTGTGTGGTGACCCTCAGCACAGTCCTGCAGGGTCTCCCACCTGCAGTTTCCCTTGGGATGCAATGGGTAAAACCAAGGGCTTCTGCTGCACACACAGTTTCAGAAGTGGTCTAATAATTTAGAAGTGGTCTAACCATTTAGTGGGAGTAGTGAGAAGGGCCATAAACTTAATAAAATTAGTGACACTGCGGTAGTGACACATTTATCCATGATCTGGCAAATTTTGCAGGTGATATAAAACATCAGTTAGATGAGTTGAACCCAGGGCAGACTGTCAGGAACTTCCTAGGGGTTCAGCCAAGGTAGATGAGGGGCAGCCTGATGACAGATGAAATGCGCCATCAGTAAAACCCAGAGACTGACACCGAAGGCAACAACTCTGGGTTCACAGGAGGGTGAGCTGGAGGAAAGGGATCAGATGTCCCATTCCTGTTACTATGGCCCCCAAATCCAAAAAGCAAACAAGGGAGTTCATCAAATGTCAAAAGCAGTTGAGGAAATACTTGTTCAGTAGCTGCAAAACTGTCCTGGGGTGTTTTTAACCAAGGTACAGCTTCAAAGTGTGGAATTCCCACAGTCGCTGCCTACGTGACACTTGCAAAGAGGTGGAACCACTGGGAGGGTGTGACCTGCAAGGTCACACCAGCAGAGACTTTGCAGGGCAAGGTACATTCCTGGGGGCTGAGGGAAGCAGGGGAGAAGGGGTGATTCAGCCCAGCTGTGAGCAATGAGTCCCCCAGGAACCTGCTCCCTCTTTCCTGCCTGCAAACCACCAAACTTCCTTCCCCCCTGGCTGGCCAAGGTTTTATCGTGTGGTTTTCAGCCACATGAAGATTTTGGATGTGGCTCAGAGCACTGAGAGGAAAAAAAAGAAGTGTTTGTGGCTAAACAGGATAGTCAGGTATTTGTAACAGCAGATATTGAGAACTGAACCTCCTAAGGCCTCAAAGGAAGAAATGCTTTGTGGCTTTGGGTTTCAACTAAGTTTTAGGGAAAGAGCTGAGACAAAGCTTTCTCCAGGTTCGTGTTTTTCCATTGTTGGGTTTCTTGTGCCTCCTGCCAGTGATGGCCCATTTTGGGGCCCTC
The DNA here is from genome assembly GCF_001604755.1 of Lepidothrix coronata. Lineage (NCBI taxonomy): Eukaryota > Metazoa > Chordata > Aves > Passeriformes > Pipridae > Lepidothrix > Lepidothrix coronata. The sequence goes on from NW_016690360.1 coordinate 1,042,017, forward strand.
AGGTCTCTGAATCTGGTGCTGCTGGTGGTCATCCCATGGCTGTGCCAGTTCCTCCTGCTCTGGAAAGTGTTTGTGGTGGTTGAACAAAATTCAACAGAAAGCAGCAAATAACCTTTCAAAGATGCATCAAATACCTCAGTTTTTATCTTTTTCCATGTCTGTTTGAAAGAACTATTTCCTAAATTAGTCTCTGGGCTCATAATGGCCAGTTTCCCCCCCCTTCGCCTCTCCGATCCTCTCAGTGTTAGATGGAGTGTGGCCCTGCAGGAGGTGTGAGGTGCTAATGATGGGATTATGAATTCCACAGTGCTCTGGGAGAGGAGGCCAGATTTGCTGACACAAGCTCCAGCCGTGGCTATTCCTGGGATCTGGTTACAGCAAACCTTATGGAGCAGGAAGAGCCTTTGTCCGGGGCAAATCCTCACACAGAGTGAGCTGTCCCTGGTTTGTCTCTCTGATACAAATCACATGAGCACATGAGCAGAGGAACCAGCATCATACTGAAGAGTTATCTCCATAAATACTCTGCAGCCTTCAGTGCTGGCAGATGGCACCTGCAGCAGCATTCCCTGGGCTGTGGCACTGTCACCTCTTGCTCTCTCCTGGTTTGGGTTGGGGTTCCTTTAGGTTACTTTCCTTTCCTATTTCTCTGCTCTCCCTGCCTGTTGGACACTGTAGGAAGATAGCTGTGCTGAAGGATGGCTCAGTCTCCCAGAGTGTCAGATAAGCTGCAGTGTCTAATTTCAGATTAAATCACATGTCCCCCTTTCTGCGGAGGAGCCAGCCCCGATTGCTTTAATGAGGCTGATGAAGGGACTGCTGGACACAAAGAACTCGCTCAGAGATTTCCATGTGAGAGTGTAATTAGGGGTAGTGCAAGTACAAGGCTGACAAAGGAGCAATTTCATTTTTTAAGTGGCCAGGTGATTGTCAGCACAATGACAGGGAGAAAGGAGGGCGAGAAGGAAACCTCAAATACAAATCGGAACAGAAGAGGAGAAATCAGGATTCCTGATTCCTTTTGCTCCTTTTGCTGCTTGAACATTAAGTCACCAACTGAAAAAGGGCCATGGGCCATCCCTAACAATTAGTTATGTGTGCCCTGGAATGGAGGTAACTGGGCATACTGGGCTGGAGGCTGGGAGACAGTGGGAGCTCTTCAGCCCTCAGCTCAGTCCCCTCTGCCCACATGATGAGAACCTCGGGATGAAGGGTTTTGATGTTGGGGTTTGGAGATTTTGTTGGGGTTGAGTTTGTTTTTGGAGGGTTGGGAATGGCATGGAGTAGATGGCATTGCTGTGGCTTCAATCACAAGAGATAAAATAGAGGATCTGGGCTGCCAGATGACCCTGGTTATGATCTAGAGAACTGCTGGTGCTGAGGGACAGAAACACAGACTGTTCTCTCACATGTTGGACACTGAGACCTGGTGCTGGTGGTGCTGGTGCTGGTACAAAGTGGGGCCTTCTAGACACCCACTTTCCTCTCTCTTCTCTGGTCTGTGTCCAAACCTGAGTCTGTGCCCTCATCACCTTCATGAATGACCTACTCAGCATCCTCTGAGCATCGACTCCCAACTCTGCCACAGGGCTCAGGCACCACTTGGCAGGAGGGGAAGGGTTTAGTGCTGAGCTCACCCCTCCAGGGGCCACCCAGGAAGATTAATCTGAGTTTCAGGTGTAGTGGGTCCCCCAAACACCCACGTGGAGCTGAGATTGCCTGGACTCTTCCTAAGCAGTGAAACAATGTTCTGCCTGGGTGGGACATCAAGGGGTCCTTGTGACTTCCCTGCCTCTAAATCCACTCTTGCAGGTAACTGGGATGTATTTCCATGGATGCATCCCGTGCAGACCATGACATTCTCATCCCATCAGCTCAGGGCTGGATTAATGATCTTTGTGTATTTTTTTAATCAGTTTTAAATTACTTTTTTTTTCTTCATTATGAATACATAGGGATTTAGGATTTATTCTGTATTCACTTATTTAAGTACTCAATCTATTCTAGTGCAGCTGTTTTTATTCAATTATTCTTCAGTCTGGCTGCTGTTTTCTCATCATTCTGGTTTGGAATAGGCTTTATTGGGAAGATACTAAGAGGTGACTGATGGTGTTGTCTGTCTTTGAATCCCCTATTAAGAGGCTTTAGAAGGCCTGATTTTCCAAGGTGGATGTTTGGAGATTTCTGAAGACCAGACTTAATTCCTACTGCATAGAAAAATGAGTTGCAAGAAGTACAGTGCTTCAAAAACGTGGCCTCTTGAAAATCTGAGGGGACCAATTTTGTGTTACCTTATTCTTCTTGTGCTGCAAGTACAGGAAATTGCAGACTTCATTTGCTGAGCAGCAGGAGACTAAACGACTCGTCTCAGTCTTAAGAGTATTTTTCAAACCCCCATCATGTTGCCTGGGCAGAAAAGAAGTGACTGTATAATGTGAGGGAAGGATGGATGACCAATGTCAGTCTCTTGGGTAAACCTAAGCCATGATATTGTGCCAAAGATGAAAGAGCCTGGAGTCTGTGCTGGTTACATTTAGTGGTAGCACAATTTATTTATAAAAAATATGGATGTTTTCTTCTCTCTGTGTCCATTCTGGGTGTCCCATCCTATCAGGAGTCTGGGCAGGGATCACAGCTTGAAGTGTGGCATCAGTGTCTTCTCAGGTGGCTTTTCTCTCGTCCCAGTGGGTGGGAAGGTTGGATCCCAGGAATTTTAGCTGGGATACAACCAGGTTGGATCCCAGGAGGTTCCTCAGGACTTTTCATGGTGCAGTGACAGACTGTGCATATTTGATGGGAGAGAGATGACTGAGGCAGCTGGGCTGGACTGGGACACACCTTCCCCAGGGCACCCCGAGTGCCTCAGTTTGTGTTTGAGGATGGGCAAAACCAGGACATTTGGGGGACTGATCTCAGCCTTTGGGCTGTTTGCCTGCCCACACAAGCGGATGTAGGACACAAGAACACATTCCAGACGAGGGAAAAAAAAGCTTTTGAAGATATTTTGTATTTAGCCTGGTCGCCCAGAGCTCCCGAACGGTAACCGAGACCCGCGGTGGGGTCAGTGACGGAACTCGTGACTTCTTTGGAGGTGGGAATCTGCTTTTTCTTTTTTTTTTTTTTTTTTGCCTTCATCATGACACCTGTTGCTCATAGGTACAAATCAAACGAAGAGTATGTGTATGTGCGAGGCCGTGGAAGAGGGAAGTATGTTTGTGAGGAGTGTGGAATTCGCTGCAAGAAACCCAGCATGCTGAAGAAACACATTCGCACGCACACAGACGTCAGGCCGTACGTCTGCAAGTACTGTAACTTTGCTTTTAAAACCAAAGGTAAGAGCTCATGGCTCCTCTGCTCTCACTTATGAGCCTTCCCGGGGGCACAGGGGAAGGGAAAGCCTTCCCAGGGGCTGGAAAACGCCAGGAGCTGGAGGGAGGGGGCTGAGGGAGTCTTGAACTGGCTGATGTTTTCCGAAGAGCCCTGCATTCCGGCTGCACGTCCCAGCCTGCGCCATCCTACTTGTGCTTCTTAAAGGGAATGAGCCTGAAACACAGGGTTTACACCCAAAACCACCCCAGAATGAGAGCAGGAGCTCCAGGCAAACATCCCTGATGGAGCACCTGGATACACCTTTGGGTGGCTTTTCATGCTGGTGCTCTCGAGATCTGTTGGCACTGCCCATCTTCATCCTCCTCAGTTGCATGTGGCTTCCACATTTTCTATATCATATCAGTAGGCTTTTTTTCTCCAAAGACCTCCATTCCAGGACATTAATTGCCATTAATTAGTCATTAATGATCCACAGCCTCACTGCCACTAGACATTCTTTGTGAGAGCCCTTTGTCATTGCCTCAGTGAGTGTGTGAGTGAACATTGTCAGGAACGTGCACAAACCAACAATCAGTGGGTAATGGGACTTTTCAGAAGTGCCAGAGGTGCCAGGTCCCTTTAACTTACTGTAGGAGTCTGGTGCTGTGGGTTTGACCAGTGTCCCCTCCATCCTTGGTTGCAGCAAGTTTTGTGATAAAGGCGAGGAGTTGAGTTTCTCGATTATAGTTTGACGTAAATAATGAGCTCCAGGAGGGTTTGGACAATGCTCTGAGGGACAGGGTGGGATTGCTGGGGTGTCTGTGCAGGGCCAGGAGTTGGACTGGATGATCCTTGAGGGTCCTTCCAACTCAGGATATGCTAAAATGTCCATTGTCTGTAGCTCCATCATTGCAGGTCTCAGAAGATGCCACAGCAGGGATAGTCAAAAACCGGTGTCGCCCAAGAGAGTGGCACAGTGGGGGTGTGGGCAGGAGGCACTGGGTGCTGCCTGGGCTGTGGCACGTGTACTGGCCCAGAAGGGACAGTGGAGGGCATGTCCCTGCTAGAGAAGTGACCCAGACACGGGTGGTGCCGGGTGGGCAGTGCCTGGAGCTTGGCTGGTAACGCTGGGGGTGATTTCTGGGTAACAACGTGCTGGTTGTCACTGGGACTGTGGGGAAGTGAGACTGAATTCGAGGCCAGATTCTCATGGTGCAGATCCCAGGGATGGTTCTTTCTCACCCTCCCAGCCTGGAGCTATTTCTGGTTCATTTTCTTCCTCTTCCCCTCTTGCTTTTCCTTTGTTCTGAGGTTTCCCTTTGAGAGGTGAATCCATTCAGCCTCTCCCTTCACTTCACCTCGCTTCCCACCATGCTTCTCTGAGGCTTTTGTTCAGGATGCTGTGATCAAACCATCCTTTTCACCATCTCTCTCTGGCTGCTTTGCTCTTCATCTCTGCTCCCTTGAAGCACAAGATCTGTCAGCACTGACTGTACCCACTGCAAACAGCCTCCAAAGGGCTTCCCTTCTCTGGCTTGGCATGGGGAAGGGAGCATGGAAATGCTTCCTTCAAAAAAACCCCAAACAAACCCAACAACCCCGTGTTGGGATTTGAATGGGAAAGTATCCATTTGCCTGTGGATGCATGGAATGGGCAGGACTTCCCTGGATCAGCGATTTCAGGATAAACAGTTGCATGATGGTGACTTGGAATTGCATGAAAAGGGCTCTTTGTTGGGAGGGGGGGGACTGTCAGAGCCTGGCTGTGTCCTGGGGGGTGTTGGTACTCCCCAGAACTTGGGGAAAAAGACACAAGGACCTCTGGAAGAGTTGCTGGAGAGTGAGAAAAATGTGTGTTGATAAAACCACCAGCTGCAGAACCAGTGCTGGTGGTGCTGGAGTGTGACCTGGAGGTGCAGGGGGTTTGCAGGACTGGATTTTGCACAGTCCAGAAGGGGTTGGTTTGGGCCCTGATTCGTTGGGAGCCTCCTTCGGGGGGGTTGGGGTGGTTTTGCAACCACAGTTCGTTGCAGAAATGGAGAAGCTGCAGCTTTTGTGCTGGGCTGCACTGGCAAAAATATGAGCTGAGTTGAAGCTTTTTTAGAAATCAGCTTTCCGAAGTTAATTTTAGCCTTCAGCATGAACTCCAGGGGGATCTCTGTGGAGCTGTCTTCATTTTGGCTGTGGTAGATCTCCAACATGATCTAATGCTCTAAACTCTCAACTAGGCTGGAAGCAGTTAATGTTTTTTTATTCGTAATTTTAATGAGGATCTTTATCTGGTTAAAATGTACCTCACCCCCCACTCCAGAATATCCATATCTGTGTTCCAAGAACTGGGAAAACTTCTGCAGCAAAATATTTTTTCCCTTTTCACTAATTGTCTGCTTTTTGTGCCTTTCTGTCCCTGGAAGCAAAGCTGTTCCTTTGGGTTACTGAACTGCAGGGGAAATTTATTTTTTATTATTATTTTGAAGCAAATCCATGAGGTTTTTGTTTTTGTGTGTGTGTGTGTGCTCATTTAGCTGATGGAAACAACAGTCTTGGAAATTTGCTTTGTAAAGATTTACTTGATTTTGTGTCTCTGGACCAGGTATAAAGGTGCCTCTTTAATGAGGTGTCTCTGCCTCCACTGTGGAGCTCCCCGAAGAGGTTTGTGACCGTGGCCTCCAAGAGGTTGTTTAAAAGAGGTTAAGCAGCTTCTTCATTGTTTTCTTAGCAGGAAGGAAATGGAGAATAAGCTGCAGTCTTACAGTTTTCCCTTTCAGGAAGGTCAGGGAGAGCTTTTTCCTCACCCAGCCTTCCCTGGTCCCTCCTTTCCAGCCCCTGGAGGGAAGCAGAGCCCCTTGTCCCTCCTGCCCTGGGGTGCCCTGGGGCTGTGGGGCAGTGTTGGCACATTAATGCCCCCCCTGTGCAGACATTCTTCTTCTCCACAGCTATTTTCTGTTCTAGTTCAGCCTCACATCAGCCTCTCACGTCCTGATGACTTCAGTTTCCCCCAAATTTCTGGCCACAGTGTGGGGAACAGGCTGTGCCAACGCTGCTGCCTTTGCTCGGGGGTCACCAGGGACAAGAAGCTTCATATTCATTTAAAAGGTGCTCGTGTGAAGGACATCAGTGCCTGTTGGCTGAAGAGACCCATTTGATAGTCTAGGCCACTCACAGTTTCCAGACACCAGACTTCTCCATGTCCTCAGCCACAGCCTTCCTTTAATAAATTAGTTTGCAGTTCCTTAAATCAGCCCCTGACAGGCAGGGAGGTTATTGAACAGGTTCATATATTAAAAGCATTACCCCCTCAGCCCTTCAAGGCAAGGCTGTGGCTGCACAGTGCGCTGTTGTTCCTGCTCCAGGAGACTCAGCTCCTGCTAAGCCTCCTCTGGAAAGTGCAGAGTGGGTCCAACTGGCTGAAGGCTCCCGGAGAATGAAGTGCTGGGAGAGCAGGGCAGAGGGAGAGGTGGATTTGCAAAATATCCCCGTGTGCTGGGGCACTGATGGATGCATTTGCAAAATACCCCTGTGTGCTGAGGCCCTTCCTTAATGACTGAGAGGAGGGAAAGGCTCTGAGCATCCCTGTGGAGCCACTGCTGGGAGAAGGGTTTGGTCCCTCACAAACCTCCAGCAGGATGAGAACAAAATTATCCTGAGGAATTTGCTGTTCCCTTCCACAATGTGGTGTTCTGGGAACAGAAAATGACCCAATGGTCCAGACAGGAGATGAAACACTGTGAGCAAAAAGGTTCTTTAACCAGAGAAAGGTAAAAAAAAAAAAAAAAGGAATGAGGGCTGGAAGTGAAGGACTGGTGAGTTCAGTGAAATATTAACTGTTATTTTGTCTAAATAGTGCTGCTGTTAAAGGCTCAGCACAAGCCTTAATGGAAAATGTGCTAATTCCCAGGATTTTTGGAACCTGCACACCCAGCCTGGGTACCCTTCTGGAAGAACAGTTTTGATAGGTTTGATCCAGGAGGTGACTCATATTTTATAGCCCATATCAATACAGGCAGGCTTGAAGTGCAAATTCTCTCTTTTAATCTTTATGTCAATAAGTATAAAAGATATTAATAAAAATATTTAAATTGAAATATTTTGCCCCATGAATGACATAAATTAAAGCTTTCCTTCTCATAAAGTCTCACTTGGGGACATTATCTCCACACTGAGACCTAAATCAAGGCCTGTGCATTATTTAAATCCCACATAAAATCTGGTTCGAGGATCTGTCTGGGATGAAGAGCATTGGCCTGTGGCTGGTTCTCTCACAGCGAAATCATAACAGGCATGGAATGGTTTAGGTTGGAAGGGACCTTAAAGCCCATCTCATTCCACCCCCTGCCATGGGCAGGGACACCTCCCACCAGCCCAGGTTGCTCCAACCTGGCCTTGGACACTTCCAGGGATCCAGGGGCAGCCACAGCTTCTCTGGACAACCTGGGCCAGGGCCTCCCCACCCTCCCAGCCAACAATTCCTTCCCAATATCCCATCTATCCCTGCCCTCTGGCAGTGGGAAGCCATTCCCTGTGTCCTGTCCCTCCATCCCTTGTCCCCAGTCCCTCTCCAGCTCTCCTGGAGCCCCTTTAGGCCCTGCAAGGGGCTCTCAGCTCTCCCTGGAGCCTTCTCTTCTCCAGGGGAACCCCCCCAGCTCTCCCAGCCTGTCCAAATGGGAGTTTGCTGCAGCTGTTGCTCTCCTTGCAAAGTATTTTAAAGGAGAAAAATGAAAATACCTCAGCCCTGGGAGCTGTGCCCGTGTCCTGGTGCTGCCTCGATGCTCAGATCACACAGTTGGTCACTTGTTGGTTTGGGGTTTTCTTGACTTTGTTGCTGAACTGATCATATTTGATAGGAGAACTAGAAAGCTTTGTGTATCCCCAACACAGACAGGATCATTTGTTCAGGAATCTTAATGTTTCCATCCCCTACATTTTTCTTTAACTCCGCCACCTCTAAAATACGATAACGGATATTCCGAAAAATTAATTTCCCTCTTTAAATTGGACTGGGAAATCAGTTCTAGTCCCTATTAAGCTGCTTTAGGGGCTTTTGGAACACTGGAGTTTTGGCTTTCTCCAAACAACACAAGGATTTAAGCTGCTTGAAGTCCAAAATAAGACCTCACAGCATCAGAAGGGCTTAAGCAGCTGGAATGCAGAGTTGTGGGCACTGTGCTGACACTGCCCGTGCTCCAATGGCTGCAGAGGCCTCCCAGCCTCCACCCATTCCTGACATTATTTAAATGTAGCCAGTTTATTCCAAATCTGGGAATTCTTTGGTGAACAATCCTTAGTGAGACCCATTTACCTGCTTAGGGTCCAGTGTAAGTTCTCTGCTGCCCAAATGCAGCTTCTCTGCCTCGTAGTTTCTCTCCTGCTCTTTCCAATCTGTTTTTTCCAGGGTTTTCAAGGAAGAGATGCTGTGTGGTTTTCGGGGTTTTCTATTATTATTTTTTAAGTTGGGAGCCAAAACTCTGGAAGGCAACAAGTCTTTCCTGGTAGGATTCATATCCAACTTTTACTTCGGCGAAGTGGTGTTGATTTTCCTGGAAATCTGCCGAAGGACTTTAGTGTTTAATCCTGCCAGCATTAATTAAGGGGTCTAAAAAAACACAAACTAGAGGATGAGCTCTGATAAGATAAATATCCTTGTCCTCCAAATTACTCCCAGGATGATAACTCAGCTCCTCAGCTGGTGGAAAGGAGCCTCCAGCTTTTAACTTCCTTAGACTGTTGCACAGGGGTCAGATGAGAATCCCTCCTGCTGAATCTCCCTTCTCTGAAAGGATTCCAGCATCCCTCTGTTTTGTTGGGACTTCTCTTGGTGTGCTGGGATGGGCAGGGGGAGATTTGCACCCAGAGCTTTGCAGGGTGATCTTGTTCATCAGTGTTGGGTGAACAAATGAGGACAAAGGAAGAGAGAAAGCAGAAAAAAAGGAGAAGTGGAAGGAAAGCAACACTTGCAGTGGGTTGGTGCTTTGGTGTTTGGCCAAAGGAGGGTGAGGGAAGAGAGAAAGCAGAAAAAAAGTAGAGGAGGAAGGAAAGCAACTTTTGCAATGAGTTGGTGCTTTGGTGTTTGGCATGAACTCGTTGGCACGGGGGTTGGCACTGCCTGTGCTGTGGCTCCAGCTCCCCCCGAGCCTGCTGGGGCAGGAAGGGCAGCAGCCAAGGGATGCCTTGCACAAGGACAGCTGCCTCCAGGGAAGGCAGAGGAAAAGGGAAGTGACACTGGTGGCTTCTGGCAGCGTTTGGGAACCCAAAGTGCTGCTCAGGAGGGAGCTGGGGCTCAGCAGAGGGCAGGGAGTGGAGGGCTGGGGGCTGAGATCTCATCCTGCCCTGCTCCTGCAGCAGCAAGGGAGAGTGAGAGGGATGGGAAGGCACTGGGGCTGAGGGAGCAGGAGGGACCTTTGTGTCCCAGCAACCTTTAGGCAGCTGAGGGGGCCACGGTGGCCACTGAGGCCCACTGAGAATTTTACTTTTATTTCCCCTACCCTTTATTTTTCTCTCTGTTCCAAGTACTTTCCCCCTCTTGGACAAATGTTCCCCTTTGTTCAGCATTTCCCTTGGCTGTAAGTGGGGTTAATTACTGTCTAATTAACCTGCCTGTCATTTGGGAGGTGGAATTAGAGAGGTGCCCACGAGTTATCCCATCCCCCTGGCAGTACAGGGGGGCTGCAGTCCTGCCCCAGACACTGCCTTCAGCAGCCCCCTCCCCTCAGGAATTAATGTTATCCCCTCAGGAATCAATGTAGTCCCCTCCTGGTGCAGCCAAAGCCAGGGGGATGGAGAACAGGGAATTCCTGAGCTTGTCTGGGGGCTGTGGCAGCACCAAAATTCCTGGTGAGTGCCCCCTCCCCACTCATCCCACTGTGGCATCACAGCTGAGCTCAGGGGTGCCACAGAGAAGAACCAACGACCCCCTGGTCCCAGCAGGGTTTCCTTGGGCTGATTTTCTGTCTCCTGTCCCTGCAGGGGCTCCAGGCAGGGCTTTGCTGTGGGGCTGGGCAGAGCTGGGTCCCTGTGCCAGCCAGGCTGGCATGGCTGTGATGGACGGGCAGCAGCAGCAGGGCTCGATTTCAACACTTTGACTCAGTTTGTATTTTTCCAAGTCAGATCCAACATTAAATTCCAGTTCCATGAGGCCATGATTTGGACTTGTTGGAGACTTTTCATTGGGACAGTTTTTCATGTTCAGACAACGGTGATTCACTGGAACCACGAGAACATCTCTTGTCTCACTGGGTGTCTTTGGGTCCACAACAAAACTGCTGGTCCAAGGTGGAGAAAGAGGGGTTTGGGTTTGATCTGGAGCAAGGACCTGAGCCAGACTGGCCTCCTCCTCCCACCTGAGTGTCCTCACTGTGGGGCTGAGGGTATTTCAGCTGAAAAATAATAAATCTCTCTTACTGGAGCTGGTTTGCTGCATTTAAATTATTAAATATCCCTTGAATCCACATCCAGGTTGGGTGCCAGATACACAAGGATATATAGTCAGCCTTTGTCTCTCCTGGTCTTTCCTGTTGGAGCTGTTCCATTTTGGATAAAATGGGCCAAATAAATAATTCATGGGCTGAAGAGAAAGTGAGTTAGGTGGTTATGGGACTCTTCTGAGATGTGAGGGCGTCACAGGTAATTCTCTGCTCCAGTGAACAGCTGCTTATTTATTTCTGCTGTCCAGAGCAGCAGAGCAGAGGTTGTAGAGGCCCTCTGTGCTCCACCAGCTCAGGGACCTGGGGGCTCTGTGGGTTGCAGGACACCAGCTGAGGGAGCTCAGCCTGCAGGGAACGTTGCAATAAAGTCAGAGAATTCACTTTTTCCTTTTTTTTTTTTTTTAATTTTGGAGAGAAAAACAAGCCTGGTGTTCCTTCCTCCCCTCCAAGTCAGCTCCCAGGAGGGCTGATGGCAAATCCTGGGAATGGGGAGTGCTCAGCCAGCTCCTGGGCTGTGCTGGGGAATTAAACAGCTCTTGGTGGAGCTTCAACAGAGCCCAGGTTTCTTCTCATCCTCCTCAGCCCATAAATCCCATTCCTGGAAGTGTCCAAGGCCAGGTTGGACAGGGCCTGGAGCAACCTGGGCTAGTGGAAGGTGTCCCTGCCCATGGCAGGGGATGGGACTGGATGGGCTTTAAGGTCCCTTCCAACCCAAACCATTTATGATGGATTATACATATACATTTATAAATATATTTATATAAAATATATAATTATAAATACATATTTGGATGTATATAAAATATATGTATTTTTAAATATATTTTTATATATATATATATTTATAATAGGTGGAGACAACAGGTAAAATGGGACCTTTTTCTTTATTTCTCCTACCCTTTGTTTTTCTCTCTGTTCCACCTACTTTCCCCCCTTGGACAAATGTTCCCCTTTGTTCAGCATTTCCCCTGGCTGTAAGTGGGGTTAATAACTGTCTAATTGACCTGGGAGGTGGGAGGTGGAATTAAGAGAGGTGCTCCCTGAGGATGCTCTCCAGTTTTCCCATCCCCCTGGCCCAGAGCAGGGACCAGTGTCCCCCACAGCCCCTCCTCCCCTTCCCAGGGGCTGCTCTTCCCACCCTGGCCCCAGGAAAACCTCATTTTCTCAGTGCTGGCAGACCCTGTGTCCCAGAGGGTATCCAGGACTCCTCGGAACTTTTCCCTGGCACTTCGGTTCGTGCCAGAGCCCCTGAGCCATCCTGCTGGGGGAAGAGAGGGTTTAGATGGTTTTTTCCTTGTTGCTGTCAACTCAACCCCTCCTTTTATTGTAGACTCATGACATTGTTAAGGGTGGAAAAGCCCTCTAAGATCATTGAGTCCAACCTAACCCAGCACTGCCAAGGCTAAACCATGTCCCCAAGTGCCACACCTACAGAGGTTTTGAACCAGGGTAGAACCAACCCTGTGCTACTGAGGAGCTTCTCCCCTCCAGGTGTGCTGGGATGAGCTGGGAGGTGATGCTACATTGAGATGTTTCTCTGCCCTACTTTCCTACCATTTTTCCTTTGCTGCACCATCACAGCTGAGAGCAACCCAGGACTTCTCTTCCCCCCCAAGCCCAAAACTGTGTCCCGACAGCTTTTTCAGGTTGCACAACACCTGAAAGGTCACAGGACCCTTCCAGCACCTCCTCTTGCACCCCAGTGCAGCAGCAAAGGGATAAAGGGAGGACTTGGCCTTGTGTCACAGGGTATTTGTCAAGGACAGTGGCCTGGGGACCGTCAGGGGTCTTTGTCTGGCTCAGAGCCACAGTTTTGACTTGTAACTGAGGAAAAAAAAAACCTAAAAAAAAGAGCCATATTTGACCAAAATCTGTTTTCTGCTTCTTTACAGGGAATCTGACTAAACACATGAAGTCAAAAGCCCACAGCAAAAAATGTCAGGAGATGGGCGTGTTGGTATCTTCACTGGTGGATCTGGAAGCCGAAGAAGGTAAAACCCTTCACATTATAAACATTTTAAACTTTATAAACCTGCTGTTGATGCTGAGAGAGGGCAGGAGCTCCATGGATCATCCTTCCAAAGATGTGCAGAGGTTTTATTCAGCCCAGGCTCCTTCCAGCAGCCAGGGGAGATGTCTCTGTGTGTGGGTTGTGGGGCCATCCCGGGGGGCTGCACCAGTGGGACAGGCTGGGAGCTCGTGTCTCCTTGCTGGGGGTTGTGTGTTAGAGGTGAACATAGTGGTGGTGCTGGTTAATGGTTGGACTTGGTGATCCTGGAGGTCTTTTCCAGCCTTGATGATTCTGTGACTCTGCCTGAAGTATTTTGGCTGCAGACAGAGCACAGGGGTGGGTGGGCAGCACCCTGACCATGGCCCAGCACGGTGGGTGGGCTCTGTGCATCAGAATAAATAGTGAACTTGTGGCATGAGAAGGTGTTTTGGGGTGTCTGTAGCAGGGAGCTGAGGAGCCTGACTGCTCTGGAAGAGCCCAGGTCTCTCCTGGATGTGGAGGGAGTCTCGAAGCAGCAAAACAGGACCCACCCTGAGAATGCATTTCCTGAGGCTGTGAACCCCCACTTTGGTGCTGCAAGCACAGTTTGATGGGTGGAGGAGAAAAGCCAGCCCTGGTGCCCCAGATTAGGGTCTGGCAGCCCATTTTACTGGAGCCAAGGTGGTGAGAGTGAGTGTGGGGGTGACCCTTCAGCCCATGACCCCTGCAGGCAGTGGGGATGTTCCTGCAGAGGGATGGACACCAGCAGTGCAGGAATATCAGGGATCAGGTGATGCTCTTCTCCTGAAAGGGCCTTCAGAGAAGGACTTTTCCATCAGGATCATCTTCTAGGGACTTATCCAACTTACTGTATGTGGCTGATCCCAGGCTGCTCCAAATTCCCAGTGCAAACCTGGGCTGCATCTGGAGGCACTGGGGATCCCAGGGACATCACAGGGGGAACCTGCTTCCCTCATCCCTTACTCTCATGTGTCCATGGGCAGGATGAAGGTGAATCATGCAGGTCAGAAACTATCTGGAAGATTTCTCAGTGGGGAAAGAGCCGGAAAAACCAAAATAACATGGGGCTCTGACATTTAGTGGCATCATTCCGAGTGCTTTACGAGAAGATACATTTCCCCTGACTCACCTGCTTCCTTCTTTCATCTCCTTCTGCACAAACACACACACAAAGTCTGTGCAGGGCTCTGTAGATTCAGGAGTGAGTCTGTTCTTGGAGGAGGACTCTCTTATCTGCTCATTTCCCCCCTGGTTTAAGGTGTGTGCAGCTGCATTTCCCTGCAGTCCTCCCAAGGAGTAAATCTCCTGAGACAACCACTCCTGTCTCCATCAGAGAAGCTGAGGAAGATCTCAGGATCTTGAGGGAGATGAAGAAACACAGGGCAGTCTCAGGTGTACTTGGCAGTTTGTGCCAGGAAAGGCTCTTTGACCCAAACGACTGGAGGCTGGGAAGGGTCAGGCTGTGGGTCCCCAGGGAGCAGTTGGATGTTCTGATTGTTGCTATTCTGTGTCCTTCAGCAAGACCCTGAGTGTTCAGGGGTCAGAGGAATGATGGGGATGAAGCTTTAGGGGCAGAAGAGCTCAAGTCCCCATGAAATTTGGGTCTTTTGCATTCAGCAGGCCATTCACATTTATAGGAAACATTGCACAGCTTGAGAGGGGAAAGGGCTCTGGGAGCACAGGTGATACTCTTCTCCTGAAAGGGCCTTCAGAGAAGGACTTTTCCACCAGGATTATCTTCTAGGGACTTGTCCAACTTGCTGTATGTGGCTGATCCCAGGCTGCTCCAAATTCCCAGTGCAAACCTGGGCTGCATCTGGAGGCACTGGTGCCTGGGCAGAGCCCACACCACTGTCTCTGTCCCAGGGAATTTATTCCTGGGTAAAACCCTCGGTGCCACAGAGCAGGGGGGTGTTCCTGTTTGTATGGCATGACCATGACACCACTGCCCCTTCCTGGCTGCCACCCCAGCAGTCCCAGGGTGAAAGCAGCCCTTTGGGGTGACTTCAGCAGCTTTTTCCCTGTTTCACCCCCCGTCTCACTCCAGACAAGTTTGATCCCCCCATCCCTGGTCCTCATTCTGCCCCAGCACATGAGGGTTTGCTGACAAGGGGTTAAAATGAACTCCATCAACCACAGGGTGCCAGGGTTATTTTTGTAAAGTGAACATCAGCTGAGCCAGTCCTGGAGTGGGAGCCAGGGAATGTGGACTGGGCAGGAACAACAAACACTGCTTATCACCCCACTCCCCTGCTGGGGGCAGGTCCATCCCAGACCTTCTTGGGAACGGGGCTGTTCCTGGGATGTGGGCAGTGTCACACACTCCTCCTCCACAGGTGATTAAAAATCACTCAGTGTTCCCCTGCAGGACAGGGTTGGCTGTGCTGCAGCTGCAGCTCCTTGTGCTGGGGTGGTGCCAGGATGTCACTGTGCCCACCAGGCATTGCCCACTGGCACCTCCAAGGTGCTTTATGGCTGAATTTTTGGATATTAAAGCTTAGAAATGCTGCCCTGCCGTGCTGAACCCTTGGGGGATCTCCAGGTTGGTTAGTGAAGTGCTGGGGATGTTTGCAGGCACTGGCACACCATCATCTCAACTGCAGGAGCAACCAACAGCCAACCCTCTGTGGCTCAGCCCATTGACCACACTGCCAAAAAGTGCTGAGCATAGTTTGGGACTCAGCATTCCTGCCCAGGGGGCTGGATGGGGCTGCTCCGGGTGGGGGGAACAGAGAACAAGCTGAGGGGGCTGTGGGGCTTTGGCACTGCCCTGTCCTGGGTCAGATGGGACTGTCCTTGACCTGAACTGACCATGGCTCAGCAGAGATGAGCTCAGCTGGTTGGATCCTGGGGCTGAAAACACCCAGGGTGTGGTTTGATCCCATATGGGCTGTTCACTGAAGGGTTGGACTCTGGTCCTTGTGGGTCCCTTCCAGCTCAGAACATTCTGTGATTCTCTACATAAGCTGGAGGAGATACCTGAGATAACTGCCTCTGGTTGCCAGTCCCAAAGGCCAGGGATCCCCAGGGCAGTGCTCCCCTCCCCTTTCAGGTTTGGCTTCTGGCTCAGCCCCACTGTGGTCACCTGGGAGATCAGGGATGGAGGACAAAGGAGAAAGGAAGAGCCAGCACTGCCAACCCCCTTTGTCCCCTTGCCCAGTACCTTTCCTGGTGCCCAGGGATGGACCAAGGGCTCTCCCAGGCCATGCAGAATAAATATCCAGCCAAGGCTGAGGATGTCTGACCTGGCTGACTCCACCTCAAGGGGTGGCTTTCTTCCTTTTAAATCTTCCTGAGCTCTTGGCTCTTCTCCAGCTCTTCAGAACAACCTTTCCACCAGGCAGAGCTGTGCTGGGCTTTGCTGTGCCCTTTCCAAAGCAGGACATGGCCAAAAGCAAACCCAGTGGGGGTTTCTGCAGGAGCCATCCCAAGGGAGAAGTGTTGGTGTGGTGGGAGCAGTGGGAGACGGAGGCTGCTCCCGTGTGGGATTGCTGGAAAAATCTTTCAGCCCAAAACTCACTTTAAGTAATTGATTTGCTGATTATCTCCAGAAATCTCTCCCTGCTCTTACACCACACGTGGGTGATGCTTCTCCAGGTCACTAAAGTCATGGAGATGCTCCAGGGCTGGAGCCCCTCTGCTCTGGAGCCAGGCTGGGAGAGCTGGGGGGGTTCACCTGGAGAAGAGAAGGCTCCAGGGAGAGCTGAGAGCCCCTTGCAGGGCCTGAAGGGGCTCCAGGAGAGCTGGAGAGGGACTGGGGACAAGGGATGGAGGGACAGGACACAGGGAATGGCTTCCCACTGCCAGAGGGCAGGGAGAGATGGGATATTGGGAAGGAATTGTTGGCTGGGAGGGTGGGGAGGCCCTGGCCCAGATTGCCCAGAGAAGCTGTGGCTGCCCCTGGATCCCTGGAAGTGTCCAAGGTCAGGTTGGACAGGGCTTGGAGCAACCTGGGATAGTGGGAGGTGTCCCTGCCCATGGCAGGGGCTGGAATGAGATGATCTTTAAGGTCCCTTCCAACCCAAACCATTCCTGAGTCTGTAATCAAAGCTGGTTGGGAAGAGAGGAAAGTGCCTCTGAAATATTGGTTGCATAATTCTAAAAGAACAACTGTTATTTTAAACCTTTCCATTATAGAACTAATGAATCACATTAATTGAGTGTCACTGCTGAAAACCTGAAAATCCAACATCCTATTTGTGCTCCATGGAGTTGGAGCTCTGAGGACATCAGGGCTCCCTTCAGCAGGCCAGGGGAATGTTTTCCTTTGTGATTCCAGAGCCATTCACCCCCGGGTCACACAGGGTTAATGCCCTGGGGAGTGTTGTGAAAATCCCCGTGGGTGTGAAAGCCCTGCCAGGCTCAGGAAAAGGGAGGTCTGGGAGGGGATGAGGCTGAGCTGCTCCCAGCCTTCGGCCTCATGGATAGAGAAGGTCTAAAAAGCCCCAGGAAGGTCCATGGGCATCCCCAGGTCAGCTGGGAGAGCACTCAGGCAGCAGGATGGGACCATCAGCTGGGGCACTTGGTGCTGGAAATCACTGATCCCTGAGTGTTTGAGGTTGGACAGTGCTGAGCCCCCCCTGGCTGCAGAGGGTTCCTGGAAGGGACTCCCCTCCCCATGTTGCTGTTGGCTGTGAGGCTGCTCCTGGAATGCCTTGTGCTGTCTGGAATTTATTGCATTATGCAAGAAATCCGTGTAATTTTAGAATTACAAAAAAAAAAAAAATAAAAATACACAGTCCCCATTTCCTCCCATGGAGGCAGATCCCTGGTGTTTGTGTAAAGGGGATGGGCTGCCAGGCAGGAATGCAGGAAGGTGCACTTGGGAAGGTGTGGGATCAGGGCATGTTTCCTTGCTCCCCTCCCAGCTTCTTTTTCACCTGGTTAAAGCCAACACTGGACTTCTACTGAAAATTGAAATTCTGCTCCACGAGCAAGGAGGCCCATTGCTCACAAATGTCAAGTAAACACTAACTAAGGCAGCCAAGAAGATGGTCAGAAAATGGGATTTTGTACTGTAATGATTGGGGCTATTTGGATGGATGAGAAAATAACACAAAAATGGCAGAAAGGTGCATGAGAAATCAGAGCTCACAGCTGTGTCACACCCCTTGTTCCCAGAGTGGGGGGTTGCAAGGAGTAACCACAGTGTCCTCTCTCTTCTTTGCAAAGAGGCTCAGAACTAGAAATTAAAGGAATATTTTAATTAAATAATAAAAAAAGGACTAGAGTTTCCACGTGACACAAGGCAGAGCAGGAAGGTTGCTGTGCTTTCCTTTGGGGAGCAGCAGTTCCTAAAACTCCTTGGATTATTTTAAACCGGGGTTATATTTCACTTGATTGTTTTTATTTCTATTTAAGGGGCCGAAGAAAGCAAAGGGTGTTACTATAAAAGGAGATTGGAGTATAATTCCTCACTCCTGCCTTGGTTTTGCTACCAGTTGGGTGGAATAACCTCAGAATAAATAGTGACATGAAATGGAAATGAAATGGAGTCGAACCCTCAGCCAAAGCCATCGACGGGACACATTCTCACTAGTTCCCTCTCTCTTCCTTCCTCCCTCCCTCCCTCTCTGTCTTCTCCTGACGTGCCCCTTCTCTCCCCATGAGCTCAGCAGATGGATCTGGGTTGCCAGAAGCCCGGACTGAGGTCTGAGCTCTGTTCCTGCCTGCTGGAATCATGTCAGGAGGCCAAGGCAGATTCCCTTGGGGCTGTCCCAGGACTCACTGAAACCTGTCCCGTGGTGGCAAATGCAAATTGGCTTCATGTTGCCCTCCCTGCAGACTCCTGCCCTTGGCCAGTGCCCATCCCTGGTGTGACTGGGGCCAAAATCTGAGCCCACCCAGGGCAAGGCTCTCCGAGGGCGAGGCACTGTCTGTCCCGACCCCTCGAGATGTCAAACCCCAACAGCACAATCAGGGGCTGGCTCATGGCTCTGACAGGGAAGCACATTCCTTTTCCAAGCCAGAAATATGCAGGGCTCACCCTGCAGCTGGGAGAGCTGCTTGTTTGGAATAATGTTTGTTCTGAGCTCAGTTCCTTGGGGAGTTCACAAACAGTCCTGCACTGGACCCTGGGCCCAGCACCCCCTCCCTGTGCAGGGCTTTGCAGTGCAGGCTGGGCTGTCCATGGAGAGCTGGTCCTTCCCTCCATGCTGGCAGAGTTCTGGCTTTATGGACCAGTTAACAGAGATTTGGGAGTGGGATGGGAAGCAAATGAGAAGCTCCTTTCCATCTCAGTTTTCAGGCTGACTCTTGGATGGATAATCAGCCATGGGAAAATGCCTGTCACTGGTCATGCCAAATACTTCCTGAGCGTTTAGTAAGGCCCTGGTATTCCAAATAAACAAAATTAGATGTTTTATTCATGGCTCAGAGTGAGTTCTTGCTGTGTGGCTGTGTCCCCTTTGCAAACCACCTGCCAGGTGAGGTCCAGCCTCAGCATCAGCTCCAGTTCATGTCCCCTCTGCAAACCAGCTCCCAGGTGACCTCAGGATCAGCTCCCTTTGCTGTCCCCTCGGGCTGGTCCTGCTGACAGATGGCAGCAGAGGGGAAAGTGTCCCAGGCTGAGCTGCTGGGGACAGGGGCCAGCAGTGCTGCAGTTGGCTCCACAGCGGTGCCAGAGCAGCATCCAGGATTCCAGAGCCGGGGCCAGGTGTGTCCCAGCAGCTCTGCCCCATCCTCGGGGTGCTCGGCGCGGGCAGAGCTCGGTGAACGGGTGATTATCGGCCCCTCCAGAGCGGGGGGGGACTCGCAGCCTCCTGCCAGAGCAGTTCCTGGAGCTGCAGTGACATCCAGTGGCTGCTCCCGACGGACCTCTCGGGGCTGGGCTCGCCCTTTGCCGGGATCGCTGCACATCTGGGAACAGCAGCTTTGTGTCTGTGCAGGGCAGAGCAGGGGGGAGCCGGCAGGGACCTGCCTGGGAGCTCGTGCTGAGCTCAGAAGGCTCCTGCTGGCCCTCAGAGCAGGAGAGAGATGCTGTGTTTTTACCTGCAGAAGTATTTACAATCCTTCGGATTTGCTTTCTGTATCTCCCTCACTGTTTACAAGCCCTGGTTTACAAAGTATCCCCGTGCAAGGCCTTCCACGCACAGAGCCCAAACCCTCTGCCACGAAGGAGTATCTGTATCACAGCTGGAATTTATCCAGTCGAGGGAAAATCCACAGAGGGTCTGTCAACCCTATTGTTTGATTTTTAGTAAAAGCCCTGTCTTGTTAATGTTCAACTGTCAGGAAACCCAGGCAGGAACAGGCCCAGCACGTGGAGGAGGGGAACTTTGACATGTTTTTGAAGACACCATTGCAACAAATACTCATAAAATCCCCACTCAAGGTGACAGTGCTGCCATTTCCATCCTCTCTTAAGGGCTTTTTTCTGTTTATGTTGACAGAGCAATGGCTGGAATTGAAATTGGGGTAGAGCAGGAGGTCCCAGTGGTGGGATTCACTGGGGTCTACTGGGAATATTGGGAGTGGAGTTGGCACAGAGGACAGGGCTGATCAGGTCTAGAAAAGAGCCAGGTCCTCTCTCTTCTTGTGCCCTTAGAACTCGTGAGCAGGTTTAGCACAGCCCCTGTGTGTGTGTTTGACACTCTGTTTTGTGTTTTCCACGCCCCCAGGAACCAGTGAAGACCTATTCCAGGACTCTGAGGGGCGGGAGGGATCCGAGCCAGTTGAGGAACACCAGTTTTCAGACCTCGAGGAATCTGACGATGATGATGACAATGAGGATGAGGAGGATGAGGAGGAAGAGGAGAGCCAAGATGAGCCCCCTCTGAAGTTGCCTGAAGGCACACACACCACCCTCCTGCTGCACTCTTCAGGTGGCTCTCCATCTTCTCAAGAGGAAGGCACCGAAACAGCATCATCCTTAGCCCCAGACGCCGTTTCCAGCACCCAAAAAGCAGGTGAAGGCCAGCAGGCCTCGTCCTCAGGGCTGGAAACCAAGTGGTCAGCAGACAGCAGTGACATTGCTGTGTGCCACAGCTTCTTGAGTCTCCACAGACCAGCTTTGACCTCCACTGAACAATTGGCTTCTGCTGGAAGAGAGTCCGTCACCAGGCCACAGATGTCCTTGGCCATGGACCTGTCACCCTCCAAGGACACCTCCCCCAGGAGAAGGTGGTCTCCCAGCCAGGACTCTGGCAGAGGTGGCAGCAGACCAATGATGGCGAGGAAGCACTTGTTAACCAAAAACGAAACGTCACCCAAGAGGTTCTCCCCCACTGCAGAACTGTCCTCTCTGAGGTGCCTGTCCCCGGGGAGGGGGCTGTCTCCTTGCCAGAGGGTCTCTCCCAGGAGAGAGGCATCTCCTCTCAGATGTGTGTCACCAAGGCTTGAGCTGTCACCCAGCAGGCATCTGTCCCCCAGGAGAGAGCTGTCCCCGCGAGCACAGCTCCCCCCAGAAGGAGAGGTCTCCCCTGGGAGACACTCCTCACCCAGCAGAGACGTGTCATCCGTCAGATACTTATCCCTGAAGAAAGTCTTGTCTCCAGGCTCCCTGGAGTCGCCCAGGTACCCATTCCCAGGGAAAGAGGACTTGCCTGGCACGAGCAAATCAGCAGCAGATGACAAAGTTCCAAGCTCATATCAAGCCCAGCACGGGATATTATCTTCGATGCCTCTACCTCACAGGTTCTTTGGCAAAAACATACAGCTCTACGAGTCCAAGCTGGTAAGTTCAGTCCCCTCCTGCCTCCTAAACCCCACAGCAGGTTCTCTGCTGTGGCCTTTAAGGAAGGTTGTCATGCCAAGGGCACGATGAATGCCAAGGGCACGATGACTCTGTGACCAATGTCACAGAAAAGGGACAGTGGGCAGCAATGGGCTTTGCACCCATTTGGGTCCTGCCCTGAGAAGGGTCCTGCCCTTCTCAGTTGAAGAGAAATAAAGTTGTCCCTTCTCCA
Organism: Lepidothrix coronata; assembly: GCF_001604755.1. NCBI lineage: Eukaryota > Metazoa > Chordata > Aves > Passeriformes > Pipridae > Lepidothrix > Lepidothrix coronata. The sequence goes on from NW_016690360.1 coordinate 1,063,664, forward strand.
AGGGGTTATTTCCACCCCTGCCCCAACCTGTGTCCTGCTGAGACAAGCAGCAAGGACAAACACTTGATGACCAATTGTCACTAAGAGCCTTTTTGTTCCTGGGAATTCCAAACCCATCTCTGAGATCTCCCCAGCCGGGGTGAAGCTGTGACAGTTCTTCACTGGGCAGTGACCTGAACCAGGTCTGAAACAGCCCTTGGTGCCTCCTGGGCTGTGTTAGACCTCTGCTAGAGGAACTGCTGAGAAATGTTTGTTTGGACATCTCTGATTCCGTCTCGCTTCTCTCTTCAGCACAGAGAAGTGTTTCCCACTGGGCCCAGAAAACTATTGAATGTTTCTGCTGGACCTCCCAAACCCTCTGGGTAAAGGGCAGTGGCACGTTCCTCCCACTGCTCCAGTGGGTTAATGTCTGGTGTGGTGGAACGTTTCCCATTCCTCTGGAGTGCCTGGCTCTGCTGTAATTTGTGCCGGTGAACATGAGTTGCTCTGCTGTGACACTGGTGTGAGGAGAGACTCCACCCTTAGGGGCTGCACTGGGAAGAGAGAGGCCTTTGCACAGCCCCTGGAGAACCTGCCATGGCAGATGCTGGCCCAGGTCCTCTCCAGAGCAGCCACGCTGCCCCCTGTGCATTCCTTCCACGTCCATGCTGATGTTCTCGTGGTGCTGCCTTCCTTCTGCTTCCCACTACCAGTCTTTGTCTCACCTTCTCAGAGACTGTCCTTTCCTTTAGGTCCAAACCTTTGCTTCCTTTAATGCTATTTCCCTTTCCTGTCAATTAACTCCTTGGGGGAATCTCAGGGCTCTGGAAACCCCCATCCTTTCGCTCTGAAGCATCTCTGTCAGGACAACTGCCCATCACCACCACTTGGAGCAACTCCCCTAAGCTTCCACATCCACAGCAGGAGATAATAAGCCCCTGATTTTCTGCCCATTCTCACCTTTCAGCTTCTTCTCAAACACCTTTTTACTCCATGTTCCTGCTCCTTTCATGCTCCCAGAGCCACTGCTGTTGCTTTGCTCGTGTGTCTCCAAAGCAACAAAAATGACCTGAATGGAAAAATTCCCATTTCTCAACAACAGCAGAGTTTTCACTGCAAAATTACATTCCTGGTGAGGCTACAAGAGACAGAGAGACCAGAGGGGGATTTCTCAGATTCTAAACAGAGCTCGAAGATGATCTTAGCTTAGTTTCAGTGTAAGGCTTTCTGTCCAGTCCCACCACAACCATCTCTCTTCTCTCTGGCCCTTGCAGAAGGCAGTTCCTCCTTCTGGTGGCTGTTGCACCATTAAGATAATTTGTTTGGGGGTTCCCAGCATCCCTACAGTGATTTGGCCAAGACTTCCTGTGGATAAGTGACATTTAGCAAGTGTTTGGGCTGACCAAGTACCCACCACCTTCGGTGGCTCTTGCTTTGTCTCCTTTCTACCCTCTTTTGCTGCTTTCCTCTGTCACCTCTTCATAGAGATCCAGCTCACAGGGTCAGGAAATTGTTCTCCATAATCCTACAAAGAAATTAAGTGGATCCTCACATTTTGTCACTAACCCCATCTCAGTGGAAAGTTGATTTCAGTTTGTGTTGCTTCCCCTTCTTGGGAGTCCTATGGAGGGGTTTAGTTATGACCTCATCACTAATTAATCCCTTTCTGTTTAGCCCCATATCTCTCCATGATGTACATTAGGAAACTATGGGAAGCACCGAGAGAGAAAGAGGAAAAGGTAAAATTGTAGGGCCTTAACCCTTGGTTTCTAGAGCAAATCTCACCCGTGAGGGTGGTGGTGGGACCACACTGGGTGTGCTTTGGTCAAACCAGAGTTAGTGATGCCTCTCGCTCGGTCTGAAGCATCCTTGCAATGAGCAGCTGGGAGGGTGCAATCCTGCTGTAAGAAAGTACAGTAAAAAATAAATAACATTATTCTGGGCTCTCAGGAACCCAGGGCTGAAAAAGGGCTGAAAGGGCCCCAAAGCAGCTCTGATGGCAGCAACCACTGCCCTCCTCTGCCGGGCTTTCAGAGGCAGCTCTGAGAGCAGGACGAGGGGTGATGGTTTTAAACTGAAAGAGGGGACATTCAGACTAGATACAAGGAAGACATTTTTTACCAGGAGAGTGAGGAGGCCCTGGCACAGGTTGCCCAGAGAGGCAGTACGTGACCCATCCCTGGAACATTCATATCAGGCTGGACAGGGCTTGGAGCAACCTGGTCTAGTGGAAGATGTCCCTGCATGGCAGGAGGGTTGGACTAGATGACCCTTAATGGTCCCCTCCAACCCAAACCATTCCCGATTTTATAACGATCCAAGCCTAAGCCAAAGCCCTGGATCTGTGCCCCAGCAGACCACGGCACATCTGTAGCCAGAAGGCAAACGCTGTGGGTTGTGTTGCTCCTTTCCTTAAAGGTTTGGATCTCCACATCTCCCGTGGTCGATTGATTAGAATCAAATGCTGAACCTGCTCCTCGTAGCGAGCGTTAGTGATGCTAAAGGTGTAACTCGTTCCCTGCACTGATCCAGCTCTTTCTCTTCCCTCTCTGGCGCAGAAGATCGAGCCCCGAAGCCCACCACGCTCCCCTGGCCCCACCCAGCCCGTCTGCTCCCGGCCCCTGCAGGCACCGCACGACCTCCACGCCCCGGGCCGAGGGGAGGAGAACGTCTTCAGCCACCTCCCGCTGCACTCGCAGCAGCTCACCAGGACCCCCTACCCCATGATCCCCATCGGGGGCATCCAGATGGTCCAGGCCAGGCCCAGCTCCCACCCCAGCCTGGTGCCCAGCTCCGTGGTGTCCCTACAAGCCGGATACTTCGCCTCTGGAAGCGGAGCCGTGGCGGAGTTTGGCCGGGCTCCCAAGGGGGATGAGGAGCCGCAAATCCCAGCGGCGTCCGCGTCCCCGGCTGCGAAGGTTTCCAAGTACGCGCTGTCCCCGGAGCTGAGCGGGGGTTATTTGGAGGAGAAAATGAGGACTAGTGAGCTTCAGCAGCAGCCAGAGCAGGAGGAACACAGGGTACAAGCGCTGGCTGAGCCCAGCCCGGAGGAGCGGGCGGGCCCGGCCAGCCCCAGCACACCCCAGGAGCACTGTCCAAAGCCTCCGACGAGCGGGGAGGAAGAACCCCCCAAAAAAACGGGCAAGAAGCAATCTGGCAGCTCGAGCACTTCTGTTGAGTCACCCTGCACTTTCATCTCAGATGCCCCCCCGTGTGACGGCGGCAGCAGCCCCGGCTGCCCCCCCGAGCCCCCGCCCGGGCACCAAGGGGGCACCTCCGGGAAGAGCAGCCCCCACCCAGAGCACGCAGCTTTAGGTCAAACTCAAACAAAGGTGGATGAAAACGCGGGAAGTATTTAAACCTCCATCTGTTCCACCTTTAGGCTTCCTCTGTAAAATCAACAGACATTTTCAACACTATTTCCTTTAGTATAATCACCGATAAGAAGCACTCTAGTGAATGACCAAACCCATGGAAAAGTCCTGGTTTTCTTTGTCCCAGTCTGGTATTATCTCCACATGTATGCAGTTACTTGTGCCTTTTTCTATACCTTTTGTTGCTTGAAATGTACAAAACTGTTTGAGGCTGTGAATATTTTTTTAGAGTTTTTTGGAAAGGGGGTTTGTTAGACCTTTGTCTTTTTTGCCATTTAGGTGTGCGTAATTCTGGGCCTGAGAGATGCAGAAAGGAAAGGGTTAAGCATTTTAAGAGGAAGAAGATGCACTGAAAACAAAAAAAAACAGAAAAAACTTTTTTTTATATTGATTAAATGATTAAAAAAAAAAAAAAGAAAAAACCCCAAACCCTTGCTCCTGTGTACAGAAGTTTATGATTCGTATTTATTACATGCTTTATTTAATTCTTGCAAAGTGCTTGGTATTTTTTTTTTCTTGCATCCCTCTGGTTGCCTATGGTTGTGCTTTAAACAGTTGAAACTGCTTTACATTTGAAAAAAAAAACGTGTTTACCCTGAACTTGTACGTGAAAGTAGCACTTGCTCGAGCAGGGGAGAGGCGTTCAAAGGGAGAGAAACGGTCCCTCGAGAGAGAAAAGCCGAAGACGAGCAGCCCTCCCTCCCGCAGGACCCAGCAAAGCACTTTTCTAAAAAAAAAGGGACAGAAAAACAAAAAAAAGGTTCAAAGATTGAACTGCGAGAACATAGGAATGTATGGAATGTAGCCCCAGGGCCAGGATCGGTGTCTCTCGCTGGACGAGCCGGCCCCTGCTCGCTTTAATCCTTCCATCCCGCCCGGCAGAGCCGCGCCTGAGCCCCGGCCTGGCTGGGCTTCAGAGCCCTCTGTGAACACCTCCCTCGCTTCAAAAGGGGAACAAAACTCAGCCTTGCAACCGTTTTTTCCTCTGTCATTCTTTGGTCGCAGACAAAGTCCCTCCATCCCATCCCATCCCATGCCAAGCCTGGCCCTGGCTGGTTTGGCTCCGTGGAGCTCTGGGGATGCAGGAGCGGTTTGGGCTCTGCTCCTTTGCACGTGTCGGGGCTGGAACTCACCAGGGACTCTGTGTCTTATTTTCCCCTCCTTTCTTTCTCTCAGCAGAACGTCCCCAGGCAGCCCTTGTGCCGATGGGCCCGTCCTGGGGTGTTTTTGTGATGCTCAATGGTTAATGCTTGCACCCAGCTTGTTCTGCATGCACAGCAACTTCTGCCAGAGCAGATTTTTAAGGATGCCCATCCCTAGCAGAGCAAAGGCCTCTACTGCCAAGAGATACCAAATCCAGAGTGACCCCACGGAGCCATTCCCCTCTGGCACATTAATTCTCTTTTTAAAACACAAATATCCAAGAGTTTGCCCCAGCAAACAGCAGGTTCTTTACTACTTCAGAGGGTTTTCTGGTCTATGAAATCTGTACAAACCTCTTTTTTTTTTTTTTATTTTAACATTAAAAAAAAAGGAAAAAAAAAGATATAAATATTTAACCAGTGGACCAGTTCTTTCTTCTTTCAGAGCTGTTCCAGTTTATCGGGTACGTAATACACTTTTTAAAAAAAATAAAAATGAAAAAAAAATAAAAGGAATCAAATAAAACCCTGAATGAGAACACATTTCCTTGCTAGACTTGATGAGCTATGAACTGTTCCCGTCTCACGGGCAAAGAATAGAAATTTTTTTAATAATCTTCTGTTATTCTTTTTTTATTTTTTTTTTTTTTGCTCTTCTTGTAAAGGGAATTAAGTACAAAAGGAGATATCATGGAAATAACATTAAGGTTGTGACACTGACCCAAACAACATCCAGAACCCATTTATACCCTAATTAGCACTTTTATCAAGTTTCCCTTTTTCCCATTTCCCCTTTTTTGGCCCCAAGCCTGGAAGCTGGTCCTGCTTTCAGATCTTTTTCAGATGCCGTGGCAGGAGCAGGGGCTGGAGCTCAGTTCTGCTCTCAGGCTTTAAGTGTGTGTTTAATATCAGGATGACTGGAGAGGTGTGCTCAGCCAGGGCTGGTGTGAAACCCCTGGAAACTACCCACCAAATTTGGTTACTCTCCTGACTTCTGCCACTTTTTGCCTCTTTGTCACACTCTTAACATTATTCCAAGGTAGCTTTTTGTATTTAATGATATATATATATATCTCTCTCACATATATATATATATATAAATTGTACATGAAGAAGAGTACTGCAGCAGTTGTGCACTCAGCATCCTGGGTTTTTTTGGTGCATTTGCCACGAGCTTTGGGCTAGATCAAATTTGCTCGGCTTCTCTCTGTAACTGCATTTGAATCCTTGACCTGTTGATATTTTGCGTGGATTTTTGTTCCCCTCTGTCATTTATGGACAGAGCGGAGGGGGAAAAACAGCCCAAGAAAACACAGAAGTCATTACATTGGTTTATTGATTTTTTTTGTGGTGGGTTTTTATTGTTGTCATTATTATTATTATTGTTGTTGTTATTATTATTATTATTATTATTGAAGCTTTTCCAGCAGCTCAGGATGAGTTGGAGCTTTCTGCATCTGGGCTGCAGAGCAGCCAGGCTCTTCAGCCAGGGCCAATAAAAGCAGGGAGAGGAGTTTTGGGGAAGGGCTGTGGAGCTGCGAGGGTCATGCCCTGCTCGGACCCCACACCCAGCACGGAGAGGGCACCCGGAGGGGCCGCTGCAAACTCAGGAGATGGGCACGAACCCCCCAGGGCTGAGTCTCCACCCGGTTCGGCTTCTCAACAGAGAAGGGGGAAGCTCTGGCTGGGCTGAAATGGTGCTTCACGCTGTTCCCCCGGGCAATACGGCCTATTGGATAGGCAAAGAGGCTCACAAAAAACCCCCTAACTGCAATTTAAGGGCTAAATGGTCACACTGCCAGCTCAGAGCTCCGGGGAAGGGCGTCCCCTCCCCGCCGGCACCAGCATCTCTGTCTGCGGGCAGGGTTAGTGTGACCCCGTGCAAACGTGTCTCCCCCTGCCTCCTACTCAGCCAAGGAGCACAGGAATGTTGCTGATTTTTGGAGGGTTTTGGGTGTTATTCCCAGCAGGGCTCAAGCCCCAGCCGTCACCCCTGGCTGCTGTTCCCACCCGGATCCCCCTTTGGCTCCCCTGTGTCACACCCGGTGGTCACAGCTTTTAATATCACTCTGAATGTCTGTTCTGTCTGCAAAACGGGGATGATGGACCCTATTTTGCTTCCCACAAGGGCTGCAAGGATGGTTAGGTTAGTACAGATGCTTTGCAGAGCAATTAGCAGTATTATTTGCAAGAGAATGTATTAATAATGCAAATAGGCAAATGAAAAAGCAGAGCCCAGCCTTTCCTTTTCATCAGCAGGTGGAAATCAAATCCCCTGCTTTTCTCGTGGCAGAGGTTCTTAAATTTATAATCCATGAAGGCACGTGGCCTCCAGGGCCTGGCTGCTCCTCTTTGTTGTGGGTAATCAGCCCAAACCCTGCTCGGGTATTTCCTTCCCCGATAAGCTGTTTGTGCAGTTCCCTGACTGCAGGTATTCCATGGCAAACAGATGCTGTGCCATCCAAGAAATCATCCTGCACGGAGGACTTGGCCCGTGCTCTGGAACAATCCCTTGACACAGTCATCTTAAATACCAAGACTCACAGCCAGAGCTCATAAAGCACCTGTACCTTGGCTTGAGCTTAAGTATTTCTGGAGTTTTAGGAACTTCTTTGTGCTTAAGCATGAATTGAACAACTTTTATCAAGGTTTTGTCAAGGTCACAGAGTTCAGGGTCTCGCAGGGCTGAGCAGGCCATGGGATGAAGAGAGGGGGCTGCTGGCTCCCCAAAATGCCCCCGTGCCTTGAAGAAGATCCCTGCCAGCTCCAATTATTCCCAGGTTGTTGGCTGGATACCCAGGAACCACAGCAGGAAACTCTGAAAAATCCCGATGAAGTAGCTGTGACTTTATAATTTATGACTGAGAAATGTAGTTCATCACCTGCTCCCAAGGGGTGACATTCCAGGTGTCCCTGAAGTGACACTCCTTGGCCACCCAAGCCACACACTGGTCCCAAACCCTGCTCCAAACCCTGCTCCAAACCCTGCTCCACATCCCACTGCAGCCCTGTCCAAGCTGCCCTGGGCAGTTTGGGGCAGGAGATGCCCCTGGGATTCCCAGCTGGAGCAGCACATCCCAGGGTCCTTCCCATCAGAGCCCTGCCAGGCACAACCTGCCCCTGGCTCTGCTCTCCCCTCCACCCCCAGAGCTGCAGCACAGTTGGTTTTTCCCTTAAACCAACTCCCACTTTACCTGGTTTGCTTTAAAATCCACAGAAACAGCACCTGAACAAGCAATACACTCGTGGAAAATCATTAAAATGAGTCCAATTTTCATGCCAAACCCTGATGATTTGATCTAGCCCTTCCCCGCTGTCCTTGCAGTAGCTTTTCCTTTGCTGACTTCGTTTCATCATGTCCTTTTTTTTTTTCCTTCTCTTTTATTATTTCCATCTATTGCACAGTATTTACACAAAAAAAATATTGTAAATTATTTACAAAAAAAAAAAAAGGAAAAAAAGAAAAAAAAATCAGTCCTGATGGCATAAAACCAATCTGTTTTCATTACTGAGATATGATGGCACTTACGATCACTTTAGTAAATGTAATGTAAAATAATAATAATAATAATAATGTGTACGCAAATTTAATATACATGGTCTCATGTAAGATAAATATTTGCCTTTTTTTCTAAAAGGTGTATGTATTCTGTAAGTGGAATAGTCTGTAGAAAGTTTCTATATGTTCTTAAAATGGCAATACATTCCAAAAAATGGTACTGTAAATATGTACAGCGTTACAATGTAATTTGGTAGTTTTGCCTGTAATTTTATTTTAACTCCAGTTTCTACACTTGCATCTTGCAATGTCTGTATGGTTATATCAGTGCAAAAAAAGAAAAAAAAAANGAGGTTCATTCCAGGTACACCACCAGCCTCTCCAGTTCGTGCTTCTGCCACTGACCAGAGGAATGATTTTCCCTTTAAAAAAAAAAAAAAAAAAAAAAAACTCAAAAAAAAAAAAAAAAAAAAAAAAAAAAAAAAAGAAAAATACTCAGTATTTGATGTTTGTGACCCTTATTGTAAATGACATCTGTACTGTGAATGAGAAGTTTTTACAAGTATAATATTGCCTTTACTACAGCTCAGATTGTCTGCTCAGTCTGGGCGTATTTTTAAAAAAATAGCATGTTGGAATAAATTTTAAAGTCCCAACATATCACTACTTGCATGGCTGGCAGTCTTTAATTGTCACTGGATTTAGCACAGGCTCAGGGACCTGGGAATGATGGAGAATGTTGGGATAAACCCGGGTGAAGTTGCAGCACCCCCAGCAAGCCATCCCCACTGACCCCCCTCAGCTGCAGGTGAAGTTCTGCCCTAAAGAAATGCCACAATTTTATTATTTTTTCCAGGTTTTCCTCCTCACAGCACAGAAACCCTGAGCAAAGGCCACGGGGGATGCTCTGATGGGGCTCTGCAGGGTCCAGAATTCACAGAATGGTTTGGGTTGGGAGGGACCTTAAAGCTCATGTTGTTCCACCCCAACACCTCCCACTAAACCAGGCTGCTCAGAGCCCCATCCAGCCTGGCCTGGGAGCACACTGTTAGAAAAAAGAGAAAAGAAATAATAATAAAAAAGAGAATTTCCCTGTGCTAATTCCTTCCCCCAGGGAACTGAGCTCAGCTCCACGCACCAGGAAACCCTTCTGGGCAGGAACTCCCTGCTCCCCTTCAGCCCTGGGCTCCAGAGGCTGAACAGCCTTTGGGAGATGTTTGCAGACACGTTCAGGGGCTGCTGGAGGGGGGGATTCACCAAGCAGGGCAGGGAAGGAATTCTGGATGAGGGAGGTGAGGGAAGAGGTGGAGAAGCTTGTCTGGCCTCCATTTAGTCTCAGAAAAGCCACATTTCAGCATTGAGAGGAGGGAGAGGTGTTGGCAGGGCACAAACCTCTGCCTTCCTCCTCTCTAGGATCCATCTGGCTTTGCAGCAGTGACTCCTTTTGAATTTATCCAGCAGCCAGAAGGAAGTTTAACCGTTCCCAGCACTTGGCTGTTCCTTGACTCAGCTTCCCCAACTGCAGACAACAACTGTGGCCTCCTCATTGGGCCAGGAGCAAACTCCAGGCCAGCAAGGTCAGCAATGCCCAGCCTTGGGTACCAATCAAGGTCAGCAATGCCCAGCCTTGGGTACCACCTCCCCAGGGCTCTCCTGTGTTGGAAAGCTGGGGGTGGTGGGTGCTGTGCTCTGCATTCCTCTGCTCCAAGGAGGACACTCTTGCTGTTGTCCCTGCTCTGAGAGCCTGCCAGGGGCAGTGGAAGTGGATCTCCCATTTGCTTTGTGCATCCAAAGAGTCTCTGGGGGCCTGGGGAGATGTGGGAGAGCAAAATGTTTCCAGCTGGGTGAGGGAGAGGATTGTCCTGCTCTGCTCTGCCCTGGGGGGGCCTCACCTCAACATTGGGGCAGTTTGGGGGGACACAATGGAGGGAAGGGATTGAGCCATTGGAGAGTGTCCAAAGGAGGGCAAAGAGATGGGGAAGGGCCT
>NW_016690360.1:1074708-1082657 GCF_001604755.1 Lepidothrix coronata
CCACTGACCAGAGGAATGATTTTCCCTTTAAAAAAAAAAAAAAAAAAAAGAAAATATTTCTCCAATGCTTAAAACCAGAGACACTCCAAAGGCAGCCAGAGATGTCTGGAGAACACTGCAGTTAAACGCCACTAATCTCCCCAGCCTGGAACCAATTTGGTTTACACTGATCTCCAGAGTGGCTCCAATTAATCAGGTGTCCCAAGAAATCCCTTCCCCCTGTAGAGTCTTTGTTTTCTAGACACAGAGACCAGACGTTTCCTCCCTTGGGAATCCAAATGTGGTATCAAACTATTAGGAATCCTTTGGCTGATGTTACAGGCTGGTTCTCCTGGGAGGTGCAGTCACTGATAGCCGTGTGAAAAAGGGAGGGTTGGGACAATGCTCTGGGAAGTTCAAACCAGTCCCTCTCTCTGGGAGGCTGAAATTCCTGCTGTTCTTTTGAAACCCTCGAGTCCCTTGATGAAATGATCTTTCCTTCTCCCCAGGTTCAGCCTCCCAGCAGTTCAGGAGCTTGACTTGAGAACCTGAAAGGGGACTTGTAACCAGGCCTTTATGTGTAACACAATAAAAGCACCTTGGTTGAATAAGCTCTTGGTTGAATAATCACAGAACCTCAGACCTCAAACACAATCCAGTTCCACCCCCTGCCGTGGGCAGGGACACCTCCCACTAGCCCAGGATGCTCCAACCTGGCCTTGGACACTTCCAGGGATCCAGGGACAGTCACAGCTTCTCTGGGCAATCTGTGTCAGAGCCTCCCCACCCTCCCAGCCAACAATTCCTTCCCAATATCCCATCTAACCTGCCCTCTGACAGTGGGAAGCCATTTAAGGAGGAGGCAGATTGCCCAGCTCATGGGTGCTGTTGGAAGATGCAGCCCAGCACTACTCTGGGAAGGGCTGGTGAGCCTGGGTGGAGTAGATGGAATGGCTTTAGCCAAAAAAAAAAAAATCTGTGTGCTTTCAGTCACTCCACAGCCTGGCACAGAGCTGCACCAAAGGGAGCTGCTGGCATGGCAGGAATAACAGAGGGGAAAGGCCTGGGGCTGGGGATGGAATGATGCCCCCAGGGAGATGCAGCAGGACTGAGGGACAGGGTGGAGTTGGGCAGGGGCAGCTGTTCCCACCAAAGTCCACCCCTGCCAGCAGGGTTTTGGTTTTGCTTTTCAACACTTCAAAGATCTATGGACACTTCCCTGAGGGGTGGAGCTGGCAGGGCTTGATGGAAAAGAGCTGAGAAAGAGGCTGAGAACCACTGAGGAGGGTGTTGGTCTTTGGTCCTGGAACAGCAGGTCTGGGCTCGATGGAACTCACCCAACACTTGAGAGGAATGACTAAGGAGCAGGAGAACCTCAGATCTGCATTTCTTTGAACAGGCTGGTCTGGAGGGGTTTTGATCTCTTGCTGGTTACAGGCCTCTAAAAGAAGAAATCCCTTTGAGACCTGGGATTTGATTGATTTTTCTGGACCATGGGAGGGATGTCCAGTGCCTGCAGTGCCTTCAGGAGCAGCTCTGGCTGTGCCTGTGGTCTTGGTTCCCCTGGGAGAAGCACATCCCAAGCCACAGGGAGTCTGTGGGACTCCTTAATCTGCAGGGAGCTGGTCTGGTTTGATCTTGGCTGTGCCTCAGGGTGCTCCATGTGAGGATGTGTCATAGAGGGAGGAGAGGAGACCTGGAGGCTGGGATGGTCAGGAATTGGCTCCAGGAATATGGGGTGAGCTGCTGTGGAGGAGAGATGGCTGGGGCAGGTCACAGAATCCCAAATGTGCTGAGCTGGAAGGGACCCCCAAGGATCATGGAGTCCAACCCTCAGCCCTGCACAGGCCCAGCTCCAAGAGTCACCCCCTGTGCTGAGAGTCCCAGATGAGCCCTGCAGACGCCCCTGCTGCCTTACCATGGGGTGCTGGGCAGGGATAAGGCCCTTCCCACACGCTGTGACTCGGACAGAAGGATGTGGGTGAGCAGGGGGGTGTCAGGAGATGGATGCAGGAGATGAGTCTGTGCTGCAGAGAGCAGCTGGGGACAGCTCTCCACGTGTGTCCAACGCCCAGTTCTGGGGGCACAACGCGAGGCAAAGTGTGTGTCTGGGTCAGGGCAGCCCCTGTCCCTCTGCCCCCCGCCCCTCCCCAGCTCAGCCAGATGGTTTGGGGCCGAGGGCCGGTGCCTGCTCCCAGGAGGAGGTGTTTTTGCTGGAAGGGCTGGCACGGCCACCACGGGCTGCTGCTTGTTGTTATGACAACAGGAGGAGGCTGCTGAGAGTGGAGCAGAGCAGGGGAGGAAGGGAAGGAGAAGGGATGGCAGAATCATGGAATTGTAGGATCATTAAGGGTGGAAAAGACCTCGAAAATCGTCAAGCCCAACCTTCAAACAAATCCCACCGTGCCCACTGTAGCACATCACAAAGTCTGGGGGGTGGAGGTGTGGAAGGGCAGCGAGGGCTCAGGCAGAGGGATGGGGTTTGGATGGTGCAGGGATGCAGGACACCCCCAGGGATGGAGCCAACGTGGGCATCAGGAGGGGGTGGGTTTGTGCCTTGTGCCCGTGGTTAATGACACTGCTGTGCACCAGAAGGGTCTGGGCATGCCTGCAGGGCTGACTGGCAGCAGCCTAAACCTTCCCTGCACCATTCCTGCAGTTGGTGGGACCTGTGCAGTGGGCAAGACCTGGGAAAATAGTGCCTGATATAACAGTGCTGATCAGTGCAGCAGACCCCTCCCAGGGAGCGCTGGCAGGCGAGCCATGACTTCATCCTCCTCTTGGACAGGGAGCAAGACAAATAAAAACATCACCTCATAACAGACTCTGTGTCCTGCTGGAGTCCCCAGTGCCCCCTCACAGCCTCTGTGCCCCAAAGGGGTCAGCACAAAAGAGGGATGCAGGAACTGCTGGGGTGAGCCCCCAGGCTGTGCTTTCCCTCTGAGCAGGTGGCTCCTGACATGCCCTTCTTTGGGAAACCACAGCTCCTGGGCCCTGATGAAGTGGAAACCTTGTCTTTCATCATTAGAAAGAATGATTCAAACAGCCCCATCCTCTGGGTCATGGAGGAAAACTTGGAGCCCCAGGAGGGATTCACCCCCCTGTGAAACCCAGGACTCTGCCACTGCCCCCCGTGAGACCCGGGCACATCCCTCAGGAGTGTGGCCCTGCCCTTGCCAAGGGGAGCATGAGCAAAGCTTTCAAGGCCAGACTAGATAAAGGCCAGAGTAAGCTGGTGTGACACCCTGGCTGACCCTGCTCTGGACCCCCTCCCAGCCTGGATTATCCTGGATAACCCTGGATCCTGAGTGGGCACATCAGTGAGTGAGGAATGGGTTAAAGCCTTCCAGGTTCTCAGGAGCTACAGTGAAGGCAGCACCAGCCAGGCCTTGCTCCTGCCCCACTGAGCTCAGAAGCTCTGGGGGTCTGTCAAACCCCTCCTGGTGCCACTGCCCTCTCCAAGACCCAGCACTGAAAGGGCACCAGGGCCTGCCCTTGGGACACCCCTTAACCAGGCAACAGCAACCACCTTAAACCTCACAAAAAAAAGCCTTTGAGCCGAGTTTGTTTTATTCTCCCTCGAATTACAGATCAACTACAGAAGGGTCATGGCTTCAGCAAGAGGGGGCTGTGGGTGAGGGCACATTCAATGTATTATTTATCTCAGAAGGTCTCTCCCCATTTTAGCTGCAAGTTGAAAGGCAGCTCAGGCCACAGATATGCCCAGTTGCTTCAGTCCTGGAGAAATGCAACATTCCAGCTGAAATATTTGGGTTAGGAGATGAAATACTAAACTCCCAGAGAGAGATTTGGCTTTGTGGTCCAAACATTTGGTTAAACCTTTGGTCCTGTAAGTGTGGGAGCCCTGGGAATTCCCAGGCACACACGTGCCATTGCTGGCTCTGGGTTGTTCAGCACTTACAGCTTTTTGCTCCTGGAATCAGGTTATTAACTGAGTATCCAAATTTTCACTATAAAAATAGATTTCTAAGTATTGTGGCTGTGAAAAGAAGCTGGAAATCATGACCTTATCTTTCCTATCATATGGCAAATCTGAAGAATGCAAAATGTATTATTCTTCTAACCTCCTAACTCTGAAGACAAAGTGCCAGCAGGGCTGATCTGAAACAGCTCCAGCAGAGATCTCCAGTTTTAAGATCTCTGTAACCCATTAGGGGGCAAATTTATTAAAGGGGTCAGGCTAGATAAAAACCAAGTAGGGAAATATTGTGCCCGTGAGCTATTCCCAGGATTTTCGTATTTTTTGCCAAGCTCTAAGCCCAGCCTTTTGCTCTGGGATGTGCACTGCCCAGACAGTGCTGTTGGCAGGGGACAAGTGTGGGGAGGAGAGGAGATGAGGGTGTTGGGGAAGGTGTGCAGGGGATGCAAGAGGAAGAGGATAACCAGGATGGATGGATGGGTGGATGGATGGATGAGGGTATGGGGGGAAGCACCTGAGGTGTGGGTCCACCTTGCTCAGTGGAAGAGCTCAACTTCTTGAGGCAGACACTGCAGTCATGGCTGATGTGATCCTGTGTGTGACCCTCCTCTGGCACAGCCAGACCAGAAACTCTCCTCCCATTTCATTTGCTGTGCCTTCCTGACTCTTTGTGAATGTCTCTGCAGTTGTCGCCTACTTCCTGAACTCCTCCTTCAGGGACAAACCCCACAATTCCCAAACTCTCACGTGGCATGGGGGGGCTGGTGCTTTGAATTCTTCTCTCCCAGCCCAGCACCAGCAGGAACCTCACAGGCTGCTCAGAGCAGCAAAAGTAATGGCTATTGCTCACAGCAAACCCATCTTCCAGTGCTTTTATATTTCTGACTGGAGACCTAATAAGTGCTGAATTGGTGTGTGATTTAATGAGTCCAACTTCAAAGCTGCTGTTTCCACACCTAATTCACTCATCTGGACTAATAACTGAAAGGGGTGGCATTTTTTTTTTATTTCCTTCTAGCAATTTATTATTTACCCAGTTGCTTTACAGCTCCTAATTTAATAAGTGCAATAACCCAGGGGTACAGCTTCAGTAAGGAGGAGAAGCTGTGCAATCCAACAGTCTCTCCTGTGAATGGCTCTGGTGGACACCAGAGCTCCCATTACAGCCTTTTAAGGCCTTTATGACATTGGCAAGTGTGAGATCTGGAGAGCTGGGCCCCATCAGACAGCTCCACTTCCAAAATGTGCTGGCAGCTGCTGGGATGGAAGGATGGCAGTGCTGGATCTCCTGTGGATTTGTATCCACAGCCTGGGGAGGTTGAAGTGTGGCTGAGCAGGCAGTGGACATGGACGGAGCCAAAGGGCACCGGAGGGTGGCAAAGCACATCCCCTCTGGGCAGTGGGGCTCATTTTTGGGCTCTCCTCTCTCTCTGCCTCCCCCTTCCAGTGCTGTGCCAGAGGGAGCACTGACCTTGTCCCAGCCCAGTTTCATCCTGGGGGTTGAAGCTACGGCCACAACCCCAACTCTGCCTTGCAGCAGGGGTGCAGCAGGAATCCCAGAGCGTGGCTGTGAGAGGTCTGCAGGAAGTTTTGTTGGGAAGTGATCAGGGACAGAAGTTTCTAGGATCCTTTCTGGGACATTCAAACAGCTCTGGGTGTGAGGGAGGGAGCCCAGAGTGTTTCTTAAGTCCCAACTGCCCAGCCCAGGATAAATAAGAGCTCACTGTGCCCTTGCACTGACAGCTCCAGCCCTGCTGGAGCATCACGAGCTGCCCATTTGTTTTATCACTGACTTCATCCCACCTGAAGCATCCTTTAGATCCTGCAGCTCCCTGGGTCTCCTTGGACACTTTTCAGCTGTTTCAATCAGGAGAAATCCGAGCTGAGCTGCCTCCCTGAGACTCCTCAGGCGTGATTTCTCTGAGCTCAGACCTGCTGGAAGCACAATCCACCGTGTTCCCAATCACCCCCGTCCTTCCCCTTCCACATTTCTCATCCCCGGGTTTCAAAGCACTTTTGCAGACATTAAAGAGCTGTTTCCCAGAACCCCAGAGGCTGCAGCTAAACCAAGCCTGCTCTGAAATGTTCCTGCTGTTGCTGTGATACGGGTTGGAGCTCTCTGCAGCCGCCAGCCCTCTTATTACAGCCTGAACCAGCTCAGAGGTTGGGTCATTCCACAGATAAAAACCCAGCCAGGGATGGGACTGTGCTGGGATCTCACTGTCAGGCAGAACAAGGGATGCTGCTTGGCATTCATCATCTCACATCCTCCTTTTCTGCACTCACACCATCCTTCCCCCCGACTTATCCCTCCCTCAGGCACTGCCCGTGCTCTTTGTGTTCCGGTGTTTTGCAGCCTGTCCCTTAATCAGGAGGTTCTGCAGAAGGGGAAAATCCCCATAAACCCACAGAATAAACCTGCAGCAAGTTCCCCTGCTGCTAATTAACAGCTGATCTCTTTGCCTCTAGTTTTAAGTGGGAAAATAGCAGTGATCCGAGCTAGGAAGAGCCACATTCCTGGCCCATGAGCTATTCCCAGCAGACAGCTCTGAGAGCATCCAAGGCAAAATCACAGCTCAGTTTTCCTGCACCAGGAAAAGGGGCTGCATTTCCCATTCTGGGCTGTTGATAATTGGAGCCAGCAGGAATTGCAGGCAGACTGATTTTCGAGGTGGGCAGGCAGGGACCTGCCTGGGCTTCAGGCCACAGGCTGGGCTGAGCCAGGGAGCAGCACAAGCCATCCCTGGGCCTGGGGTGCATCGAGGGGCCCAGGCTGGGGCTCCACAAGAGAACAGAAGCTCCAGTCACACAGAGATGGAGGGGAGAGGTGTGGATGCTCTGCAGCAGCACGGGGGGTGCTGTGCAGGGCTGAGCTGCTGCTGTTCCAGGGAACAGGAGCAGAGGCAGGACAGGCTCAGCCCTCCCTCAGCACGTGGCACAGGCTGCAGGTCTGGCTGTGGCCTCACCACACCGACCCCGAGCTGAGCTTGAGCCAGAGACCCCTGGAACTCCTGTGTGCAGCTGAGCAGGGTGACAGGGGGTGATCTGTGCACCCACTGGGGTCTGTAGGCACCATGATCACAGAACCACAGAATCCATCAGGCTGGAAAAGACTTCCAAGATCACCAAGTCTGAGCGTTCACTGAGCCTGTCAATTAACCACAGCACCAAGAGCCACCTCAGATAATTTCTGGAACACTTTCAGGGGTGGGGACTCCACCACTGCCCTGGGCAGCCCCTGCCAAGGCCTGACCACCCTTTCCATGCAGAAATTCTTCCTGATGTCCAACCTGACCCTCCCCTGGCACAGCCTGAGGCCGTTCCCTCTCCTCCTGTCCCTTGTTCCTTGGGAGCAGAGCCCGACCCCGCCCGGCTCCCCCCTCCTGTCAGGGGGTTGCAGAGCCAGAAGGTCCCCCCTGAGCCTCCTTTTCTCCAGGCTGAGCCCCCTCAGCTCCCTCAGCTGCTCCTGCTGCTCCAGCCCCTTCCCAGCTCCATTCCCTTCCCTGGACACACTCCAGCCCCTCAGTGTCTTTCCTGAATTGAAGGCCCAGAACTGGACACGGCCCTCGAGGTGTGGCCTCAGCAGTGTCCAGCACAGAGGGACAATCCCTGCCTTAGTTCTGCTGCCACACTATTCATGATACAGATGATGAGATCAGGGTTCACAAGGCTGTTCCTTCTACGAGTCTAGGCCATCCAAAAAAGAGCTCCCCAAAGCCTGGCCTGCAGCTGGAATGGGCACGGAGCTGAATCCTTTTTCTGACCCTCCACTTTTCACTCGTGAGTGGCCAAACCAGGGAGCAAAAAACACAACCAAACACCCCCAGCTCTGTATGTACCTTCTGGAGGGCTGGGATGGGGATGAAAGGGAAGGGATGTAGCTAATGGGGTCCTTTTATTTTGTCTGTCACAGCTCCCCACCCTCTGCCACCTTGCAGAGGTGCAGAGCAGAGTTACCCAGGGGGTATTTGTGGGTGCAACCACAGAATCCCAGGATGTGCTGAGCTGGAAGGGACCCCCGAGGATCATC
>NW_016690360.1:1082936-1084318 GCF_001604755.1 Lepidothrix coronata
GCCGTTCCCTGGGTGCTGTCCCTGCTCCCCCAGAGCAGAGCTCAGTCCCTGCCCCTCCTTTGCCCCTGCCCAGGAATTCCGGTGTCAGATTTTGCAGAACCAGAGTTTTTGGGGGATGTGTGGCTGCAGAGCCCCAGGCTGAGCTGGGGCTGCAGGGACCTGTGTGTGCCAGCCCTGGGTGCATTCACAGACAAAAGTGCCTCTGGTTCAGCCTCTGGTCAGGGTGCACTCAGGTTTGTCACCTGCAGACCCCTGAGTGTCACCCCCCTGCCCCTGGAGGGACCAGCACATCCCCCAGCTCTGCTGGCCCGTCATGGATGTTGTCACAACACATCCACACTGCAGAGTCTCCCCTGCTTTGGGCTCTGGGGTTTAACAGGATGGGAGATGGGCAAGGGGGGCTGCAGCTTCCCAGCCAGCTGGGCAGTGGATACAGAGCTGAGCTCTGTGAGGACAGCACAGGGCAGAGGGAGAGGGTTAAGCCACAGGGGTGAGGGTGTAATTTAACCTGACTGCCACAAGAATACACAGATCATTGAGGTATTAGGGGTTATTTAACCACACCTGGGCAGCCTCTCATGGGTAGATCACCCATGTGCTGCTTGGGAGTCCACCCATGGCTCTGCTGGGCCCCCTTGGCTCACTGCTGGCACCTTCCCAGTTTGGGCTGCTCGTCCCATAGCTGGGCCCTTTGCTTTCCTCTGGCTCTTGGCTGTGGTTGTGCCTGTCTCAGGCCTTCCAGACTGTGGTGGCTGTGGTGGTTTCAGTGGCACAGCCACAACAAAAGCCAGGCTCAGTGTCCCAGCTGGTTCCCCACAAACCCTCCTGCAGCAGCCTGACCTCTCTGGCCAGGTTTGAGTCACTCCAGACCCAGTGGGTGGTTTCCCATGGGGATGTTTCATTGCACTCAGGCAAAATGAATCTGCACTTGGGTTTCCCAGGCTGGGACCCACCCAGATCTGTGTCCTGGCCTCAGACTTCCTTCATTCCCTTCATTCTTCCCATTGCTTGACTAAAGATGGTCACACTAACCCTCTGGTCCCCCTCACCAAAGATAACCCTCTGGTCCCTCAGTCCCAAACTCTGTGAGGTACCTGGCCCACCAGCATCCCTGCTCTCATCTTCGCCCAACCCTTGAGCACCAGCAACTAAACAATAAATTCCATTTTTCCACCAGCCCTGCATGAAGAACAGCCAAACCCAGGCCACTCATGGCCATCCCCAGGGTCACCAGTGTCCATCCACCCCTCACAGCACTGAATCAGCCAGGTTGGAAAAGACCTCTGGGATCATCCAGTCCAACCTGTGACCCAACTCCACCTTGTCACCCAGCCCATGGCACTGAGTGACACATCCAATCTCACCTTAAACACCTCCAGGGA
>NW_016690360.1:1084601-1094018 GCF_001604755.1 Lepidothrix coronata
CCCTTCCCCAGCCTTGTTGCCCTTCCCTGGACCTGCTCCAGCCCCTCAACATCCTTCCCAAACTGAAGGGCCCAGAGCTGGGCAGAGCACTCAAGGTACTGGCCACAGCTGCCCCTGTTTCTGCAGAGCAGAGATGGTGCCCTTGGGGCCGTTCCCATCCCCAGGCACCAGAATTCCCCTGCAGGTTCCCAGCCTGTGTGGAGGTGTCTGCCTGTGCCCTCCAGCCCCAGCACCATTCCCTCTGTGGTGTCTGGAGGGGTTTGTGAGGCTGATCCGAGGGGCTGGGTCTGCTGACAGATGGCACTGAAATGAGCTTGCAGGAGTGAACCATGAAATGATTGGATCAGCAGGGCTGGGGGTGCCAACTCCCCTCAGCCCCACGTTGGGCAGGGACAGTCGGCAAAGACTCCTCTTTAAGGGAAATTAATGATTTTCCTGGAGCACTCTGGTCTCTTTAATTAAATTGCCTGGGGAAGCTGTCAGTCAACCAGGCAAATCACAGTCCTGCTGCCAAGCAGCCCTTTGGTCAGGGAGCATTTTGTGCTCCTTCTGGAAGGAGCCAGAAGCGCCACGGGGGTGGCAGAGGGAGCAGGACCATGTGGAGGTGTCCCTGTGCCCCTGGGAGCAGCTCCTCATGCTCTGGGGCGAAGAGCATCACCCTGGGGAAGAAAAGATTCCTGGGATCAGCTGCTCCCACAGACGTCTCTGAGCTTGGCACACGCAGAGAAGGGTTTGAGGCCAGATGAAAGAAAGGATTGGGGCTTGGGTTTTACTGGGTGTTCCTCTGGCCCAACCACATTGTCACAGCTCGCAGCAGGTTCCCCTGGGGGGATCTGGTTCTCCCATCTGCCCTGTGCTGTGGAAGCCCCCAGGCCTCCTCCTCTTTGATAATTAAATTCCTCCAAGCAAAACAGGACCTTTTTTCGGTTCCCTTTAGCCCAGCAGTGCCCCCTGACTGTGCCCAGCCCGATTCTGCTCTGGAGAAGCCCCTCCCATCTGTTACCTCAGCTGGGCAAGAGGAGAAGAGGAGGAAGATGCCCCTTTCTGCTGTGTCTGTCCTACAGCCCCCTCGTGGGGCAGCTCCCTGGCACGAGCCATCTATTGAAGGGTCAAAGCAAGGTTTCTGTCACCCCAACACAAGGCTGTTGGATGGGGACACCATTCCAGTAACATCCTTCCTGGCTGGCTGAAGCCTCCTGGCTGGAGCAGGGGGGGCAGGAGTCACAATTTCAAGGCTTCATTCCAGGAAATCACATCCCTGGGGCTCAGTTCCCCACCCCCATGAAACACAAACCACAGCCCCCTCAGCTACACGAGGGGAAGCACAAGCCCCAAATGACTGACAGGGAGACAACCAAGGCAGGTTGGGGGCAGACACCAGGCTTTGGCACCGCTCAGGATGTGTGGGTGCTCAGGATGGTGCTCGTGGGACGTGGGGTGCCCTCCCAGGGCATGGGGTGTCCCATCTCCCAGCCTTGCCCCAGCCCAGCCCTGCAGCAGCCCCAGCCAGCTCCACCCGGCCCAGGCTCTGCGGGAGCTGCAAAGTGAATTATGTGCGTCCACCGAGTGCCATCTAGTGGGATGTTATTTTATCATCCGTATTTCCTTAAAAAAAGCTGCATTTCCTTAAAAAATCCAGCGTTGGGCATAGATTTGCTGCACGTCCGGGAGGAGAAAACAAACTAATTAATGCAAATTTTCCCTCTCGCTCCCTCCCCCCGCAGCTCCTTCCCAGCGGGGTTTTTGCATCTCCCCTCCTTGCATAATGTCTGCATTTTTCTGGCACTTTATCAATCTTGATTTAGAGCAGAAGCTCCACAAGGAAAATATTGCAAGTTTTCACTTGTATTTAAAGGGCCCTGTAAGTCAGGGGTACCACGGGGTGGATCAGCGTCGTAAGATCGAGATCCTCCTGTGAGATCAAGATCCTCTGGTGGGAGAGGATTTCTCCAAGGACACGGGGGTGTTTCTCCATGCTGGTGGCACTCCACACACAATTCAGGGAAGAATTTGTCTCCTTGCAACATGTTTATGCTCTGCCTGTCTCTCCTTCAAGACCAAGGGCAGGGAAAGCCTGATCCTTGTGGTTGTTATTCCACCCTGGAGTTGTTGGAGGGGTGGCTGGGAAAGTCTCTCAAGTGCTGTCATAGTTAATTGAGGCCATAAGTTGTGGGAGATGCTGGGCTGCATTGAGGGGTTTGGAAATCACAGGTCTGAAAGGGGGAGACCAACAACAGTGACAAGAGGAGACCAAAAGGGGAAGAAGAAACATGTTCTCCCTTGGAGAAACCCACCTCTGGGCTTTGGGCAGGTGCCCAAACACTCCTGGGCTTGCAGTGACACACTTTCTGTTCTCAGAGGAGTGCAAATGTGCTCTTGAGCAGGTGTAAACACACACAGACACACACACAGACACAGACACAGACACACACACAGACACACAGACACACAGACACACACACACACACACACAGACACACAGACACAGACACAGACACACAGACACACAGACACACACACACACACACACAGACACACAGACACAGACACAGACACACAGACACACAGACACACACACACACACACACAGACACACAGACACAGACACAGACACACACACAGACACACAGACACACAGACACACACACACACACACACAGACACACAGACAGACACACAGACACACACAGACACACACACACACGCACACAGACACACACACACAGACAGACACACACACACACACACAGACCAACACACACACACACACACACACAAACTCTCTCTTGGTCTCTGTTGCTCCCTCACACACCCCAAACTGCAGGTGAATACACACCAGGAGCTTTAGAAAACGTGAGGTCAGTTCTGTAGGGTCTTGTGAAGGAAGTGGAGCTGGGAAGGCCCAGCTGTGCTGAGGGACAGGTTCAAAGCAGCAGGAGAGCCGGCCCTTTGGAGGTCACCTCAGCTGGGATCAGGATTTCACGGGACTCCTCTGTCCTTCCCTTTGCCATTTGAACCCTCCCAGCCCTTCCCAGCAGCACCACCTGAACCCTCTGCTGTGGAACCTGCTGTTCCTGCTGCCTGCACAGAGAAACTGGAGGATGTTCCTTCAAAGAAATGCTGGGGAAGTGAAGCAAGAGATGTGCCAACCTCAGAGCAGTGCTGGGTGATGCTGTCCCTGCATTGAGTGACACCAATCCCACCTGTGCTGGGAACATGAGGCAAGATTTGCTCAAAGCAAAATGCCAGAAAGTGTTGGGGAGAGGCTTCAGTTGCTGAAGAAGCCTTAGGTTTGAAAAGCATTTATTTTTGTGCTAGAGTAAAGCTGGGGAAGAGAACAGGAGAAGTTTGTGTGGAGACCTCAGAGCGGCCTTCCAGTATCTGCAGGGGCTCCAAGGAAACCAGAGAGGGACTCGTTGTCAGGAACTGGAGTGACAGGACAAGGGGGAATGGCTTCACACTGGGGAGAAATTCTTCCCTGGGAGGGTGGGGAGGCCCTGGCACAGGTTGCCCAGAGAAGCTGTGGCTGCGTCTGGAATCCCTGGAAGTGCCCAAGGCCAGGTTGGACGGGGCTTGGAGCAACCTGGGCTAGTGGGAGGTGTCCTTGCTCAGGGCAGAGGGTGGGACTGGATGAGATTTAAGAGCCTTTCCAACCCAAACTGAACTATGATTCTAAGAAGGAGGGATTGCCATTGTAGCTACTGTGGGTTTGTTCATCAAATACAAAGTAGGACATTGAGGTCTAAGCACTGTAGGTACATAGTTTTAAATATATGCACACTCATTCACATGTGATACATACACATATATTTATACCAGATTTATATCACACACACATATATTTTTTCTGATATTCTAAAAATATTCAGTGGAGTAACTGCTAGACTGAGTTATCCTGCCTACTCTGGAAGGGTGGTGAATGGCTGATACATTCGAGCTGTTGAGACAGGTAAGAGTTGGCAAAAAGGTGGTTCTCCTTCCACCCTCTCTCTGTGCTTATTGCCTGACTGAAGTCTTAAAAATCAGGGAAAAAAAATCATCAGTTTATCATAATTTATTGTTCAAAATGAACCCCACATTTATATCTTGTTTTAAAATGAAATGATAAAGGTGGAGCTGCCAGAGTGGAGTCATGTCTGCTGCTTGTGTGGGTCCAGTGAGTGTCTCTGTCACAGTCAGTCCTAGATAATATTAATCCCATTTTACTCATTCCTTACTCAAATCACAACCCACAGATGACTCGTCTGAGCCCTGAGAAGATGACACTGTAAAGTGATTGATACAGAGCTCTCTCCAGAGCTTTATTCACACTCCCACCACCAGGATATCCAAACAGGACACATCTGCATCCTCCCTGCTCCCAGGAACACCCATTTCAGCACCAGGCATGGCCTAGGGCAAGAGGGGTCGGCCCTGATGTAACTCTGGGGGTCGATCCAGGTCACCAGGAGTTGTCTCTGTGTCATTTCTCTGTCCTGCTCCTGCCCAGGGATGGCCCCACATGAGGGAGCATGAGAGAAAGGACTCACTGAATCTCCAACCCAGCTGGAGGTTTGGATTCCCAAGCGGGATCATTGGGCTTGGAAACATTTAGCTTGGCTCTGGCTTTTGTGTCTGCACTTCTGGCTGCTCGTGGACTCTCTTATTTGCTGTAATTACTCCTCAGATAGTCCTGGTGCCTGGAGGAGCCTCCCTGTGCAAAGGCCCCGTGTTTGTTCACTGGCTCAGCCTGTCGCTCCACACAGGCAATTCCTGCTCATGTTTCTCTTGCAGGGGGAGAAAAGAGATGTTTCATTTATTCCAGCTGAGTTCCCCTTCTCAATGAGGCTGATGACAAGGACACAGGGGAGCAGAGCCACGTCCTGCAGGTGTGAGTCCCCACTGACCCATCGGCGGCACTGATTTGGGACGGGCCAACAGGGCCTTAAATCCCTTACCTGAAATGGTCTTAAAATGACACAGGAGCAGCTGGTGGGATGCCACAGGTGAAGGGAAAATATCCTGGCTGCTGGTGTTTCTCTTGGGCTTAAGGATTCGTGGTGTCCTCCACCCATGGTGAGCCCACAGCCACCACTGCGGTGCCTTCACCTCCCCAGGAGAGCTGGGCTTGCTCTTGGGTTTGTATTTGGGCCTGGCTCAGGCTGCTGGGCACGTGCCATAACCTGACACACTGTTTATCTGAAACATATTCCAACTTGGACCAGTCTGCTCTCAAGAGGCCTCGGCCACAGCCAACATGGAAGCAGCAAAGGGGCCCCTTTGGGAATTTGGCCCAAAAAGAGTCAAAGCTGTTGGGGGCAATCCAAGAATTTTAATTGATTCTGCCAACACACACACACCCCCCTCAGCACTGGAAGGGGCTCAGTGTGTGTGAAATCTTACCCCAGGGGCCTTCTAATGCTGAGAACTGTTGGCACACTCAGCACCAGGGCTGAGGTGGGAATATGGGAATGGGGCCCTGCTTGGGACCAGCCGCCAGCATCTGCTGCCATGGGGCACACAGCAGAGCTTCCAGAAGGGATCTGCAGAGAGCAGGGACACCTTGGCTTTGCCCATGTGTGACACAACCTTCCTTCACCCCTGGAAAAAGCTGCTCCCAGCCCTACAGAGAACACCAGCACCAGAGGTGGGTAATGAACCTCCATGGCCCTTTTGCATCCTCAGGACCTTCTGAGTGCAAACAAGTGCTGGAAACAGGGTGTGAAGGGACCTGGGACTCCAAACTCAGCACAGGGAGGCTTTGCAGCCCTCTCTGGCCCAGATGAACCACAGAAGGATCAGCCCTTGGGCTCCCTGGTGTCTCCTAATACAGGTGGGATGAGGGCATGGGACACTCCAGTGACTTCCCTGACTCATCCCTGCTCCCTGGTGTGGAGTTCCAGCTGCTGCTGCACTGGCTGCTCCTGGAAAAGTGCAGGAAGAAAGGACCTGGGAGCTGCCTGGCTGAGGGAATGGAGCAGCTCAGAGGGAAAACAGATACTGTTAATCTTTACCCAGTGGGCATGTTCGTACTGTGTTGGGATAAGCAGGCTCTGGACACAGGCTAATTTTCTCCAGTCCCCCCAGGAGAGCTGGGATCTGGTGGTGCTGTTGGAACAGCCTTTGTCATGTTGGTTCTAGTGCCAGTCCAGAATTCAGAGAAATGAAAAAGACCAGGAAAATTAACCAAAATGCTGAAAACTTGTTTCACTGCTTTCTTCCAGTGCAATTTTGCCCATCTCCCACTTCCTCTCTTCACAGCATCCCAGAATGTGCTGAGCTGAGAGGGACCCCCAAGGATCATGGAGTCCAACCCTCAGCCCTGCACAGGTCCAGCCCCAAGAGTCCCCCCCTGTGCCCCAGAGGATCAGCCAAACCCTCCCTGAGCTCTGGCAGCCTTGGGGCTGTGCCCACTGCCCTGGGGAGCCTGGGCAGTGCCCAACCAGCCTCTGGGGGAAGAACCTTTCCCTGAGATCCACCCTGAGCCTGCCCTGACACAGCTCCAGGCCACTTTTCCTGCCCACGAAGCCCTGCTGGGCCAGAGGGATGGGGAACAGTGCCCGACTTTCCATGGAGCTGCGGGGCTGAGACAGCCCGGGGAGCCAACACTTCAGGCAGCTCCTCCCTGGGGCCTGGAGCTCCAGCACGTTGCAGCTTCTCCGAGCCTGCCTGACATCACCACAGTGGAACAGGCAAACAAAATGCCTGTAATCCAGAGGAGAACGTGAGCAGGGCGATAACTCACCCGCCGCTGTGCTCATTCAGCCCGGGGGAGGGAGGCAGGAGCTATTTATAGCCGGGAGATTGCTAAGAACTGGCACGGGAGAGCCTTCAGCGGCTCCATTCAGCTCATTTACACCTCCCACAAAGAAGACAAAGCAAGGCTCTTTGAAGGACTGCCAACCTGCTGCCATCTGAGTCAGTCACTCTCAGCCACAGCCTCTCGTGCAGCCTCAAGGACTGGATTCACAGCTCGGTTACCCCCCGGCCAACTGCTGCACCGAGGTCATACCAGTGCTGCTAAAATCACCAGCTACCCTCTCCATCCCTCCACACATCAACAAGACCCCCAAATCCTCTGCCTCTGGCATGGGAAAAGATCATTTACCCTCAATTTTGGAGCTCTCTGTGCTGGTCAGATTTCCCAGGCTCCTTGGGAGCTGACCCAGCAACGAGCTGCACATTAACTAAGTGCTGAAAAGTTTCTCTGATGTCAAAAATGGGACACATTTTAAGCCCCTGGGCTTTTTCTGCATGGCAGTATTTTAGCTGTTGTATAAATAAAGAATCCTGTATGTTATAATGGCTTTCTGCAGTTGGTCAGCAGTAGATGAATGAATGAGACCTAAGAATGAACGGCTCTACCTGAGTTTTAACCACACACTGACCTCCCCAGGACCCCTGGAATTGGCACTGCAAGGCTCAGGCTGGGTGTTGTATTGGGCATGACAGAGGGGTGGCATCTTCCCCCTGGAAGGGACCTTAAAGCTCATCCAGTGCCACCCCCTGCCATGGGCAGGGACACTTCCATAGCCCAGGTTGCTCCAAGCCCCATCCAACCTGGCCTTGGACAGCCACAACTTCTCTGGGCAACCTGTGCCAGGGCCTCCCCACCCTCCCAGACAACAATTCCTTCCCAGTATCCCATCTAGCCCTGCTCTCTGGCAGTGGGAAGCCATTCCCTGTGTCCTGTCCCTCCATCCCTTGTCCCCAGTCCCTCTCCAGCTCTCCTGGAGCCCCTTTAGGCCCTGCAAGGGGCTCTCAGCTCTCCCTGGAGCCTTCTCTTCTCCAGGGGAACCCCCCCAGCTCTCCCAGCCTGTCAGTTTGTGTAATTAAGGTGTCTGATTCAAGTCCTACCCTTTGGAAATGGGCCATCCTTCCTCAGGGGCTCTCAGGAGGCACAGCTGGCCTGGAGAGGCTGTGCCAGGCACAGGACAGGCCATTGTCTGGGAGAATCTGCACAAAAGGAGCCAAGCAGCCTAATTTTGCTCTCCCTCCCTCCCTCTGTGGGCAGCACATTGCCTGAGTGATTCCAGGTTTGTCCAGCTCCTCACTGAGAACACCAGGATGCTGCTGGAAGTGCCAGTTGTCCTCCCCAGCTGGGAGCCAGCCCTGCCCCTGGCTGGGGTGGTGGCAGCAGGGTGGGTGTTGTCACCTCTCAGCCACACTCTCAGAGCTGCTGGTCCAGACCTGATGGGCTTTCCCCCCCCTTTGCATGAAATAAAAAATAAATGAAATAAATACCGGTATTTCATAAACTGATAAATGAAATAAATACTGCTTTATTATTTATTAATTGTTATTTATTGATCCAGCTCTGCCCCACGCAGAGCAGTGCTGTCACCACAGGGCAGCCAGAGCCCTCCCCTCCTGCCCCACACTTCCCATGGAATTCCCAGCAAGACCAGGGTGAGTGAAAATGGGGAAAGCCCCTCTGCTGGGAATGTATGGCCTGCTGAGGATGAGAAGGCACCTTCCTGGGATACAGGGCTGTTCCCAGAGGATGGAGGAAGAAGGGACACCTACCTTCAGACTGTCAGTGGAGAGGCAGATCCCACCCAAAAGGAACCCCTCCCTGCTTGGATGTGGGAAAGCTGCAGGATGTGGCTGTTGTGGTTTCTCTCCTGAGCTGCCCGTTGGTCTCAGGAAGAGCTTCCAGAGGAGTTTGGGACCATGCAGGTGGATGTGGACCAGGACTCACCTTGCCCTTGCTCCTCCTCTGTGAAATGAGGGTCTGGGGCATTTCCTCCTTCCCAGGTGTGGGGAGACAGATCCCCCCAGCCCCTCAGACAGACAGACAGACACTGCAGAGGGGGGGCAGCTCTGATGTCCCCTTGTCAAACCCTCCTGGAGACCTGTCTTGGCTGGGCAGGGCACAGGGCAGGGGCTACTGAGATCTCCTGCAGTCTCTCAGGGTTAATCACGGAATCATAGAATCATGAAGGCTGGAAAAGCCCTCTGACATCATCGAGCCCAACCATTCCCCCAGCACTGCCAAACCCATCCCTACCCCATGGCCTCAGGTGCCACATCCACAGGTTTTTGGAACACTTCCAGGGGGGGTGATTCCACCACTGCCCTGTCTGTGCCAGGGCTGGACAACCTTTTCTGGGAAGAATTTAATCCTGTGGTGCTGATTTAGGGGATGGTTGTGGTGCTGATTTTATTGAGGGTTGTGGTGCTGATATAAATTTAGGGGATTGTTGTGGTGCAGATTTATTAGGGGATGGTTGTGGTGCTGATTTATTAGGGGATGGTTGTGGTGCTGATTTAGGGGATGGTTGTGGTGCTGATTTATGGGAGGGTTGTGGTGCTGATTTATTAGGGAATAGTTGTGGTGCTGATTTAGGGATGGTTTTGGTGCTGATTTAGGAGATGGTTGTGATGTTGATTTAGGGGAGGGTTGTGGTGCTGATTTATTAGGGAATAGTTGTGGTG
>NW_016690360.1:1096203-1097691 GCF_001604755.1 Lepidothrix coronata
TGCTCCTTTTTATCCTGATATTTCCAAGCTCTACCTTTAATATTTCCTTCTTATTCCCTTTTTCCCTTCCTCCCGTGGTTTGTTGCTCGTGCCTTGGACAACGTGGCCATGCTGGGAAATGAGCTCAAGCTGTGCCAGGGAAGGGGCACATTGGACATCAGGAGGAATTTTCTCATGGAAAGGGTGGTCAGGTCTTGGAAGAGGCTGCCCAGGGAGGTTTGGAGTCCCCACCCCTGGAGGTGCCCAAGGAAGGCCTGGCCATGGCACTCAGTGCTCTGGGCTGGGGGACAAGGTGGGCATCGGGCACATTCATGGGCTGGGAAGGCTTTTCCAACCTTAATGACTCTGGGATTCTCTGTTTCTGTTCTCCTGAGGCCACTACCAGAGTCACAAATGTTCACTGGCACCTGTGTGTGACAACAGGCCCTGGCAGGAGGGTGGGTTTGGTTATTCCAGGCTGTGGGAATGGAAGTGGTTCACAGGGGGCTTTCCAGGGTCCTGGGAGCATCTCAGTGACCTCCCTGACACCGAGACTGGTCACAACAATTAATCATCAAAGCTCTGTGTAGCAACAGATACAAACCCCAAGGATACACAGACCAGTGCCCATCCCTGCTTTGGTTACATCTCCATTCCACAGTGGCACCCCTGGCCCTTGTGCCCTGTGGGGAAGGGCACTGCCACTGTCCCCTCTTTGAATCCCAGTGCTCTGATTTCCTGGGCAACCTTGGCTGATGTGAGTAGAAATAACTGAATAAATCCCAAATATGCACATTCCCAGACCTGGAAGCAGGGTTTACAGGGACCAGACTGTAGGGCAACAGCCAAAAGTGATTAACTCCCTTTTAGGAAACAAGGGTCATTTGTTGCTCATTCTTTGGGAGAACAGCAACCAAACCCTTCAGTGAGGGTGAGAACCATGGGGTCCTGCCTGCCAGCCCTGGGCACCCACTGCTGCAGGGACAGGACTGTTCTTGTCCTCCTGAGCTGCCCATTGCAACCCTTCACCCAGTCCCAGCCCTCCTGCAATCCCCTGGGATCACCCTGCCTTGGAGCAGGATTTGCTCCTGACAGGGTGCTCATTTTCTCTGGGAAGGATTGAGGCTCAAACACTCTCCTCAGACCTCCTGATCTCCTGATCTTCAAGAGCCTCCACAGACCTTTGCTCCATGTGCAGCTTCCTGACTGAAGGATTTAGTCCATGGTTGTAAGGACCTGGCCGGGGGGGGCCAGCCCAGCCCTGATGCTCTCCTGAGCTCAGCAAATCTCCTGGGAGGATGCACAGGATGGTTTCACCCCCTCACCCAGCAGCTGGATGGAAATCCTGCTCATTACAGTCACAGAATCAGTCAGGTTGGAAAAGATCATCAAGTCCAACCATCACCTCAGCAGAACCACCACGGTCACCATCAAACCATGTCCTCCAGTGCAACATCCACTCGTTTTTTAACACTTCCAGGGATGGTGCCTCCACCCCTCCCCTGGGCA
>NW_016690360.1:1099485-1100783 GCF_001604755.1 Lepidothrix coronata
GGGCACTGCCCAGGCTCCCCAGGGCAGTGGGCACAGCCCCAAGGCTGCCAGAGCTCCAGGAGGGTTTGGACAATGCCCTGAGGGACAAGATGGGATTGTTGGGGTGTCTGTGCAGGGCCAGGGCTTGGACAGGATTATCCTTGGGGGTCCTTCCAGCTCAGGATATTCAATGACTCTATGATTCTCCCTTCAGATTTTGCACCTCAAAGCCCATCTCCAGCCCAGCCTTCCTCCTCCTGCTCCTCTGAGCAGCACCAAAGTGCTCAGGCTCCAGCTGAGTCCTGTGCAGGCTTTTCCTCCTCTCCATCTCTGGGATCCGTGTTCAGTCGGTGTGCAGGGAATCTGCAGTGCCACAGGTGAGTGCAACCCCCCCTGTGGGTGATCCATTCTCTCCCTGGCACATTGTTTTCATTCCTTGCCTACGAGCGTTTCCCAGCGAGCCGATTATGTCACTCATTAACCTCCCAGACCTCCTTTATTCTCCCGATGCTTTTGTCAGGCCAGCACGTTCATATTTCGGCTGAGCCTCAAGAACAAAGAGTCCCCACTAATTCCTCTCTGCTTAGTCATGCCCGAGTCACGTAGAAAGCCATTACCAAAATTGGTCCAGCGAGGCTGCCAGCCCTGAGCCCCAGCCCGGCTCTGCGGGCAGATTTGCATATCAGCGAGCTGGGAGGAGGCTCGGGGCACGCAGCGCTCACCGCGAGGGAGCTGTTCCTTCACTGCTCCGAGTGTTTGCAGAGTCAGAGCCTTTCCCCAAACACTGGAGATAATCCTCCCATCTGGCCTGTCCTCCCACAAGATTTTATCCTCTCTCAGCACTTTGTGTCAAGGCCGAGCTAAGCTGGCATCTCAGTGGATTAAAATCCATTTTCTTTTGATTGACCACATGGAGGGATTTGCTTCTTGACAGCTCAGGAACGTGGTGCTGTGAAGGCATCCCCTGGCCCTCCTCACACCTATGTGCTGAGAGGCATCCTCTTGGAAAGGTGCTGGTGTGCAGTAGGTGCTCCCAGCCTGCTGCACCATCCCTGCCCCGCTCTGCCCAGCCTGGGACAGGCAGCACATCCTCCAGCAGCACAGCAGAGGGTCTGCAAGGAGACATCAACCCCTGTGGGGTCATGGAACACCTCTGCTTCAGAACACAGTGAGCTTTCTGCAGTGCTGATCATAGAACCATGGAATATTCAGAGTTGGGAGGGACCTGCAGGGGTTATCCATCCAACCCCTGGCCCTGCACAGACACCCCAACAATCCCTTTGTCCAAACCCTCCTGGAGCTCTGGCAGCCTTGGGGCT
>NW_016690360.1:1101510-1110148 GCF_001604755.1 Lepidothrix coronata
GGGATGGAGGGACAGGACACAGGGAATGGCTTCCCACTGCCAGAGGGCAGGGATGGATGGGATATTGGGAAGGAATTGTTGGCTGTGAGGGTGGGTAGGCCCTGGCCCAGGTTGCCCAGAGAAGCTGTGACTGCCCCTGGATCCCTGGAAGTGTCCAAGGCCAGGTTGGATGGGGCTCAACCTGGGCTGGTGGGAGGTGTCCCTGCCCATGGCAGGGGCTGGAATGAGATGGGCTTTAATGCCCCTTCCAACCCAAAGCATTCCACGCTTCTGTGACCTTGCTTTCTTCCCCATGGGCGTGATCCCCTCTTGCTGTGACATGGCCACGGAGGAAGCACCTCCAGCAGTGCCATTGTGGCTCCTGGTTACCTGGGAAGAGCCCAGGACACAAAGCCCTGGGAATCAGTGAAGGGCTGGGTGCAGCAGGCCCTGCTCTGACAGAGCAGATCTGTGCCTTAGGGTTGCTCTGCTGGGTGGGGTCTTCTCCTGGCTGCAGGAATGTGAGCTCTCCATGAACTGTCATCTGAACAGTTATTGTTCAAAGGGCCTCCTGTTAACTCAGCTTTGTGTTTCATCATCTGTCTGCAGCTCCCATCCCCCTTCCTTAGGTGGCATCTGTCACCACACAGATAAATCAGATGCCTCCCAGGGCTGCCACAGCTCAGAATTTTCACACCTCTCTCATTATGCCATTAACCCAGGGCAGATCCTCCTCCTGTGCCTCTGCTCATCCCTCTGACATGGCCAGACCAAGGCTCTGCTGTATCATGTCCAGACAACAAAGCTCAGGAGGCATTTGCTGCTGCCTGTAATTCCTGTGCAGAGCAGCCTGGATTGCTGGCACTGAATTACAGAGGTTTGAGCCTAAAAACATGGGATTTGAACAACTGCAAAGGCAGGGCAGAGGGTGTCTGAGCCAGAGCTGAGCCTCAACAGCCCCTCCTGGCTCAGAACTTAGCAGGGCAAATGTTACCAGTAGGTTCTAAAGCTGTTCCTGATGGACTCTGTTCCTTCTTGCTTTAGTCCTGCTGAGTGTGGTGGGAGCACTGAGCCTGTGCTGGAGGCTGCAGGGCCCCCAGTGACAGGGAAAGTTGTCCTTCTGCACCTTCCACGCCAGATCAGATCAAAGCTACGTTTGGAAAGACTTTTCTGAAACGAACTTGCACAATGGACACACCTTCAAAGGCCACAGACAACTTCAGATGTTTTGGTTCTGAGGTGTCCAGCACTTTGGAGGAAGGTGGGTTTGGAGTGCACTGTCAGACCCCCTCTGAAGGCACATCCCTCCAGCTCCCAACCTCTGCACATTTCAACCAATGTCAGACAGGCTCCTTGTCATTCTGATGCTGTGGATGGTCTTTGGATACATCAACTTGTCGAGACTCTTGTGCCCTCCTTAGGGTCCTGAAAAAGTCTTGGATTCTGAAGAGCCATTGATAATAACACACAGCCTCTACTCTGCATCCAACTACCCCTCCTTCCTTTCCCAGACAACAAAGCTCCAGCTGACCCAGAACAAGGTCTCCTCCACATGTCATTCCAGAGAAGGCCTTGGCTTTTAATTCCCCACTCTCAGCCTCTGGTGGGACTGCAAAGGTGAAGATGTGCCCCTCTTTCCCTTGACAGGACAGTCTGAATGCCTTTAGACTGAGGGAGGTTAGGATTAGATATTAGGGAGAAATCCTTCCCTGTGAGGGTGGGGAGGCCCTGGCACAGGTTGCCCAGAGAAGCTGTGGCTGCCCCATCCCTGGAAGTGTCAAAGGCCAGGTTGGACGGGGCTTGGAGCAACCTGGGCTAGTGGAAGGTGTCCCTGCCCATAGCAGGGGGTGGAATGAGATGGGCTTTAAGGTCCCTTCCAACCCAAACCATTCCATGATTCCAAGATCTTTCCTCCAGAAATCAGCTCTGTGGAGTGGTAACACCCAGGTACCTTTGATTTGCAGCCCAGTCATGCATGGCCTTCCACAAACTTCGTCCTAAGCATCTGCTTGGGTTCTCTCAGTGTTCCCTCCCAACACTGACCCCTCCTCAGTGCCCCTGACCCTGTGGGGACCAGTTTGTCCTTCACAGCCAACCGATCTCACCTTGCACCTGCAAACACCAGCCTTCTGCTCTGTCAGCTGAAGAATTTCTGAGGGGATTTGGGAGCAAATGAGTTCTATCACACAAGGGCCATGTCTGTTAACATCTCCTGAAATGCTGGATTTCAGCTCAGGGGCACAGGCATTTGTGTTCACTTCACTGCACATTATTTCAGGGAGCACACAAACACACACACACACACACATTCACTCACACGCTTCTCTCATGAAAACTACTTTTGTTCTGTCTTGTTTTGTTCTCTTACACAATAAAAAATCCTCCTTTGCTCACCGTGTATAGAGAAACAGAGGTTTTGCCAACAACTCTCCTAAGAGACACCCTGCAGGGATATCCTGTCTGCACTCTTCCCAGCATTAAGCAGAGGGTGGAAGTCTGCATTTGGGGAGCTATCAAACACCCACTCCCTTTGCCACGTTGCCAGTGTTATCAGTGTTTGTCCCTGCTCTGTGTCCTTCAATGGGCTGCTGAATTCCTTTCCAAAATGTCATAAACCAACCGTGTTGTTTTAGGGAAGAGGAGAACAATCTGAGTGTGGTGGGGAAGGTTTGGGCCATGAGGATGTGCACGTACCCCGGGTAGGGTGTCTGTGGTGCAGCAGCAGAAACATGAGTGTCAAAAGGCCTGGGGTGTAGGCAAGATTCTTGTGTGCACTCCTTTGGAGCAACGTCAGCACCCAGGAGCCCAAAGCACCTCCAGTGTTGGGTGGCAGCTCAGGTTTTAGGTTTCCCAAGGATGCCTCATGCGAGGCTTGAGCACTTAATCCCCTCTGGATTGAGCTCTTTGGCCATGGGGAGCTGCTTGTGCACAAGCCCTGGAGAGACTCTTAAACTGGGCGTTCCCCACTTTCTGTTTTTTTGGCAAGACCTGCCCCATTAGGCATGTGCAGGGCCTGCCAAACCCACACAAAAGCCGGCAGGGACGAGCCCTCAGACTCGTGTGTACGAGCAGCCTCCAAACCCAGCGGTTACGGCACCTTCCTGGGCTGGGGAAGAGGCCAAGTGGGAAGAACTTCACCTGGTTTATGCCCTGGGCTGAAACACAGAGCCCTCGTGGCAGGAGACACTGAGGGTTTTGGGGAAGGGGCTTCGTATCTTTCCTTAAATATTGGCTAAAGCAGAAGCTTGGAAATAAGTGGGGTAGAGTGAGAATAGAGGGAGAGGCCTTTTTCTTCCAGGACCTAATTTTTCATGGGAAGCACCTGACCAGTTCTAGTGTTGAACTTGTGGAGAACAGTCAGAGTTCATGCTCTTCCTGGTGCCCAACCCCCTCTCTGTATTTCCCACCAATTTAGGCAGCTCTCTGCTCAGACCGGGCCTTCTCTGAGTCCTGACTCCCCTGGCAGCACTGTGTGGATTCACCATCTGAGACATAAGCACCTCTGAAAATTCATGTTTCTAAAGCATCCTTGTCTTGCCATGCTGGCAGAAGATGCCTAAAATTTAAAAATCTGTGTTTTGGCTTTTCCCAGGGAAGTTTGCAGCAGAGAAATGGGGCTGAATGTCTGTTTTCCAGTGTAGTGGATCTGCACTACTTGGTGGTCATCACCTTGGCAAGCTTAAGGACCTGTGTGGCAGAACAATGAGGGGTTATTGACGAGGGAAGTGAAGGGGTGGGGAAATTTGGGTCTGTGGGAGGGCACTGAGGAGCAGAGCTGACCTACAGCTGACATGAGCTCGATCTGAGCCAAGCTCAACCTGAGCCCAGTGGAGAAAAGGGTGAAGGGATTGACTCGAGGTCGTGCAGGAGGCAGAGATGATGCTCTGAGAGGGGAAGGGGAAGCTGTGGTGGAAGGTGGGGTTTGCTGGTCCCTGCTGTGGTGGAAGGTGGGGTTTGCAGGTCCCTGCTGTGGTGGAAGGCTGGGCTTTGCTGGTCCCTGCTGTGGTGAGCAGGGCAGGGGGGCCATGGGAAGTGCAGGCATGGACCAGGCTGGGAGAGCTCAGCAGAGAGCACAAGGACTGTGGAAGGGCTGGGGGAGATGTGGCTCAGGCCACCTGCTGTCTGTTATTTGGCTTTCAGAGAAAGCATCCAAACCTTTCCTTAGTAAGACCCTGAAAAACGAGTCAGTGACCACCCCAAGGACCTCTGCATTTCCTGACACCTTCTCAAGCCCTGGCCCTGCTCGAAGGTGCAGCTGGGATTTGAGCAGGCTGTTCCCTGCATCCAGCTCTCCAAGCTGCACTGTATCCAGGTCAGCATGCCAAGAACCCCCTGGACCATCGGGGTGGGCTGGGACTGGCCAGCTCAGCCATCCCTTGGCTTATCCCTGCAGATCTCATTGATCATAGAATTGTTAAGGTTGGAAAAGTCCTCTGAGATCATCAAGTCCGTGTGTCAACCCCCCACCGTGTTCCCCATGTCCCCAAGTGCCACATCCACAGTTTGTTGAACACTTCCAGCCGTGGGGTCTCCACCACAGGTGAGAAGTGGCCCCTGAGTTTGGGGCTGAGCTCTGCCCAGCAGAGAGGCTTCAGCACGTGACAGCAGCTGGGCCACAAGGGCTGGATCAAGGTGGGGCAGTTTGGACAAACCCATGGCAGCATCCCAAGAGGTTACAAAGGTTTTCCCGGGAGAAGTGCTGGTGCTGGAACACTGTAAAACACGAACACCGAGAACGTCTCGGTTTTCCCCCTGAATTAATGGTAGAGTAAGAAACGAAGTCCAAAGCTTTTGAATCAGTTTGTTGCCTTCAATAAGTTGTTTCAGCTCCCAGTCTTGCAAAATGATTGAATTTGTTTAGTTTTCCCCAGTGGTCAGAGAGAGGAGTTTGTGAGGGGCTAAGAAGCTTTTTGGGTGTCCTTGCCCATGACAGTGAGAACTCCTCTCTTCCCCAGCCTCGGCTGGGACTGATCTCCTCCATCAGCAGGTGAGACCCCACGGCGTGCAGGGAATGCTGGGCAGGAGGAATGTGCATCCTCACGGGATTCCTGGCAGAGAAAACCACCCCACAAACACAGCAGAGGTTATTTTGAGCAATCCCCGAGGTTGTAAAAGAGGTTATTTTGAGCAATCCCCGGGGCTATAAATAGCACCGGCCCTGGGGGAGCCGTGTCCTCTCACCTCCTCATCTGCCTTGTTTTCTCCCAGGCTTCCCATTATCTCCAGGAGCAGGGGAGGTGGTTTGTGGCATCCCAGAGGTGTCAGACATAACTAAAGTGTGGCCTTCAGAGCAAACCCACTGCCAGCAACCCCCTGCTCTGCCCAGCAGCTCCCCTCGGTCACCTGGTCCCTCAGAGCCACCACAGGCAGACAAGGAGTTCCTGGAGCAAACAGACAAAACAAGGCAAGGAAAAGGACAAGATTCCCTCCTTTCTTCTTTTCTCCACCATTTTTATATTGGGAAATTCAGACACTTCATATTAGAAATGCAGCTACTTGGGGTGAGTTACAGACACAGCCACCACAGTGTTGTTAAACATCCTTTACAAAGACACTGATTGTGCTGAAACCACCAAATGAGCAGCAGCAATAACAAAAGGAAGCATTGTTGTGAATTTGCAGTATCTCATATCTACAGTTTTGGAATGGATTATGTTGCTATTATGTTTAAATTTACTTTTCAAAG
This sequence comes from Lepidothrix coronata, assembly GCF_001604755.1. Classification (NCBI taxonomy): domain Eukaryota; kingdom Metazoa; phylum Chordata; class Aves; order Passeriformes; family Pipridae; genus Lepidothrix; species Lepidothrix coronata. The sequence continues at coordinate 1,107,176 of NW_016690360.1, forward strand.
TGCAACACTTGCCCTAATATATTAAATTCTTTTTCAAGACATGAAAAAATCGCAACTGTTTGCTCAGAATAATACAAGTCTGAGACTCGAGATAGTGTTGCTTATGAGATTTCCTTTTTTTTTTTAATATGAAATTCCAAACAGTTTTACATCATTTTATGCTGGAATAGAAAATTGCAGAATTGCCAGTGAAGCAGAAAATCTGGTTGCCACCCTCGGCTTTGATCCCTCTGGACTTGGAGTTAAACACCAATAGTTACAGCACGAAGCAGCCTGTAAGAGAGGAGATCATGGCAGGCTGGTTAACCAGTAACTGAAATTACAGTTACATCTGTCCAAGGGCAGAGCCATCCAGCAAAAAGACACTGCTGGCACAGACTGATCCCTTGCCAAGTTTGTGTTGTGATTCCTCAGCACCTAATTACTCTGACTTTAATTAAACTTTCTTGTACAACTTTCCTTGTTTCCTTCCCCGAGCTGCTCCTGCAGACTGGAGTCTCTCATCTCCTACCAAAATTGCAAATAGAGCTGGATGGAAATTATGACCTTCTTGGTTAGCTGGAAATGTTTTTGTGTTTTTTTTTTGGTTTGGTTTGTTGGGTTTTTTTTTCTGAATTCTTTTAAAAAGAAGATGTTTTGAAAAGCTGCGAGTCTGGTTAAAATGTTGTATTTTGACAGGAGAAATTTTTTTTTCCATTATAGTTTTGAGTCCCTGAGCAAAGAAAATTAAACAAATTCAATCACTACGCAACAAATTGATGAAATAATTTTAATAAGGTAACAAAAGCTCTGGATTTCATTTCTTAGTCTTCTCATGAGTTGAGGGGAAAACGTAGATATTCTCAGTGTTCGTATTTTCTAGTGTTCCAGCATCAGAAGTTCTTACTGGAAAACCTTTGGGATACTGTCCTGGATTTACATGTTGTTCAGAACAATGGGATCCTCCTCTAGGCGGCACAATCAATACATCAATGCCCCAATAAACCCTATCAGTGTTAATAATTAACCACCCGTACAAGTGCTGAGGTGTAAAGGGCACACACTTATATTCTGTTTGTTTTCCTTGCTGTTCCTCAAGGTTTAAGTCATCCCCAGGGACTTTGACAGGCTGGACAGGTGGGTTTGGGACAACTGCAGCGAGTTCAACAAGGCCAAGTGCAAGGTCCTGCCCCTGGACTGGGGGAATCCCGAGCACAGACCCAGCCTGGGGTGAAGGGATCCAGAGCAGCCCTGGGGAGAAGGAACTGGGGATGTTTGGGGATGAAAAGCTCAACAAGAGTTGGCAACACACCTCTGGACCCCAGAACCCCCCCTGCCCTGGGCTGTGCCAACAGGATCGTGGGCAGCGGGGTGAGGGAGGGGATTCTGCCCCTCTGCCCCCTCAGGTGAGACCCCCCTGCAGAGCTGCCCCAGCCCTGGGAACAACAGCACAGGGACGTGGAGCTGCTGGAGAGAGTCCAGAGGAGGCCCCGGAGATGCTCCAGGGCTGGAGCCCCTCTGCTCTGGAGCCAGGCTGGGAGAGCTGGGGGGGTTCCCCAGGAGAAGAGAAGGCTCCAGGGAGAGCTGAGAGCCCCTGGCAGGGCCTAAAGGGGCTCCAGGAGAACTGGAGAGGGACTGGGGACAAAGGGATGGAGGGACAGGACACAGGGAATGGCTTCCTACTGCCAGAGGGCAGGGAGAGATGGGATATTGGGAAGGAATTGTTGGTTGGGAGGGTGGGGAGGGGCTGGCCCAGGTTGCCCAGAGAAGCTGTGGCTGCTCCTGGATCCCTGGAAGTGTCCAAGGCCAGGTTGGACGGGGCTTGGAGCAACCTGGGCTAGTGGGAGGTGTCCCTGCCCATGGCAGGGGGTGGGATGAGATGGACTCTAAAGTCCCTTCCAACTCAAACCATTCTTGGATTCTGGGATTCTGAGATTCTCTGTTTAACTTCTGCCTTGTTCTCTGTATGAATTCCTGTCTCTGATTTTTGCAGTTTCCCTACCCCTACCTACTCCACGTATTTCCCCCAAAAACTGACCTAGAAGGAGAGATCTGGAATAAGCTGCTGCCCAAATGAAAACCAGTTGCTTAAGGTGACCTGAGGCCTCCTGCTGGGATCTGAAGTGGGTCCTGACTGTTGCTGTGTCTGTAGCCTGGAGCACGTTGGTGTTTGTAGGGAGCAGCTGCTGCAAAAGGGGGGATTTGTGCCTGTCCGGGTGGTAGGACCCCCCCAAACTTGTCCCAGCTGGAATTCCTTGTGTTGCACAAGCTGTTCTCCTGCACTTGCTGCGAAGGATCGGGCTCACAAAGCAGTTAGGGCTGGAGACAGCTCCCAGGTGGTGATTAATTGCATGACACCTATTGTAATTATAAATTCCAGGTCACTCATCGTGCTGGAAAGCTGAAGAAGTTCAACCATCAGGGTGGAGTAAAGGCAGACATCCATGTTAAAGTGTTCCAGTGAACACTCACCAGACAAGGAATGTCTCCATGGGGCTGTCTAAACACACACAGGGCTTTGCTTTTCTTGCCTTGTGGGCACAGAAAGTGTGTAATCAGGCAGGGACACATTGTAACTGTCAGTCACTTTATTGAAAAAAACACCTTTTTTAGCTGCCAATATTCCCTTTTCCATCCACAGAGAAAGGGTGAACATGCTTTTCTTCTACCTCCAGGTAGAGAGGAAGGAGCAGGAGGAGTTCACAGCCTTTTGAGTCGTTACATTTTTGAGAGGAGGAACAGCTCGTGCTGAAAATATTCAGCAAATTTCTTGCTGAGCTGTGAGTTTTTCCCAGTGTCTGTCTCTGCCAGAGCTGCCACAGCACTGTGGAAAGGTGTCATCAGGAGCACAGTTATTATGATTTTAAAATAAGTGTAGCACCAGACTGGACCAGAGCAGGTCTGTGGCTCTCACCAGCAGAAGATGCTGAAGAGGAAGGTGGGTGAGTCTTGCTATGAGGGATAATGTGTGGCTGCTCCTGCTGTGTCTCATCC
>NW_016690360.1:1113303-1130627 GCF_001604755.1 Lepidothrix coronata
AACGCTCTGAGGGCCAGGGTGGGATTGTTGGGGTGTCTGTGCAGGGCCAGGGGTTGGACTCATTGACCCTTGTGGTCCCTTTCAACTCAGGATATTCTATGATCCTGAGACAGGCAGGATCTTGAAACAACCACAGTAGACACCAGAATAATCACGGAATCATTAAGGTTGGAAAAGACCTCCAAGATCATCCAGCCAAAATGCTGTGTGGGATGGTTGGTGCTGAGACATCTGTGTCATCTTATGTCTGGACATGGCTTCCTCTTCACAAGCCTAAAGACAAAAAAAACCTTTTAAAAGATTGGTTTTTGCACAGAAACTCTTTAGTTCTGGACAAAGGTCTCAGAGCAGGGTCAGTTTAAAGCTGTGCTGGTCCATGCAGTGCCAACCCCAGCTCTTCTCTGCAGGGTTCCTACATCCCTGCACCAAACAGAGACATTCCTCCACAGTTCCACATCCTTTAGGATCTGTGAAGCACTGGTGCCAAACATCCAGAGGTGTGTGGGTCAGGTTTGTGCCTGCTCAGCACAGGAGGGGGGTATTTCCTGGCAAAAAAAAAAATGAGTTCAGGCTCCATCCAGCACATGTGAACGAGGGTGTAACATTTGCTCCATTTTCTGTGACAATCTGTTGGGATTTATGAGAAAGGAGGAAAACAGTTGAGAAATCTTGGATGAAAGGTCTGATTTGTAAAGATGTTTATGCACCTGGCACTGAAGGCAGATACAGGCAGACATCTGGGCACTTGTCTCCTTCCAGCCACACAGCAAGAGCTGCAGTTACGTGTAGCTTCAGGTGCTGCTCGGAAATGTGAGCCGAGTGACAGAGCTCTGGCCACAAAAGGTGAAGGAAACTGCTTGAACCAGATGCCCAAATCATCGGGTTAATTTGCGACTCTTTTTCCTTCCCGGAGGCACGAACTCTGTGGGTGACAGGCTCTGCTGCTCCTCTCAGCAGGTGAACCCTGGAAAGCCGCAGTGCTGTGGCTCTGTCTCATAATTTGTGCAAACAACTGGTGGCATCTTTTCAAAGAGAGCCCCTTCTTTGACAAAATGATGTCATTTGCTGCCCAGCCTTTCCTCCCTGTGAGCAAATACTGCTGCGTTCCCTTCCCCACGTCCAGGGGATCAGCTTTCACCCTCGGTGACCAGAATGAGGAGCCCGGGAACGGAAGCCAAGGGAGATTTATTATATCACTGAACTGGCATCTGGAATGTCACAGAGTATCCGAGCTCTGACATAACTCTGAAACTTGGCACAGCTGGAATATGGGTTGTAACAGGTAGTGCTGCTATTGTATTTCCCTGTTTTCTTTAGGATAATTGTTGCATTGGTACAGAGGTTAAACACTTCCCTCTGCTTGTTTGCCTGTAATACTGAAGCTTTAGTTTATCAGTTATATTTTATTTTTATTATCATATTTTATCTTATTTTACGTTTTTATCTGTTTTATATTATTATATTTATATTATTTATTTGTATAATTATATCTTTAATAACATTATATTATTTTAAAAGAACATTTTCACTCTTCTTGATTTTCTCTGCCTGCTGTTCTCTGCTCTGTTATTTTAATGGCATTCCCATATGGACATTTTCCATCTGCTCTGGCCCCCTGTGCCCCCTCACTTCACCCTCTCTTAGTGAAAGGAGCTCTCAACAGTATCTGTGCCCTCCTGTGCCATCGCAGTCAGAGCTGGCTGGTGAATAGAGCAGCAAGGGGTTTTTTGATCCTGCAATGGGCTTTCCCCTGCACATCCCCTGCATGCATTTTGCACGAGTTCAGAGAGGGCTTCCCACAGAGGGAATGGCACATCCTCTGGGCATCACTTGCAGGGCCACAATCACGACCCATTTGACTTGCCCAGGTGCTGTGAGCAGGAGCCCTGACTCTCAGATTGCAGCAGTTTTCCACGCTCTGCCTCATTGCCCTTTTTCTTATTTCTCTTTCCTTTCCCCCTGCACGTGTTACTGGGCAGGAGACTCCCACTGGCTGTAATTGCCATCACCTTCCATCTGCCCACGACAACAGGGCAATAAAAACCTGAACTGCTCATGGTAAACAAATAAAATACACTCCCTTTCCCCAGAAGCCTTTAAGAACATCTCTGGAAAGGGAAGTGCAGTGATTTGGCTTTTCTGACCTGCTCACAGGATTTACCCGAGATTTGGGATGCCTGGAGCTGGAATGGTGGCCCCAGGCCAGGAGGTTGTGACCCATCCCTGTCGTGGTCAGGACCCAACATCTCTCTGGAGAACAGTTTCCTGCTCCTGCCTGACACACACGATGGGCCAGGTGAAGTGGCTTCGAGTGCCACCCCGTGCATGCCAGGAGGTGACTCTATTTTACATGATTTGTGTGCTAAAAATGTGCAGATACAGTGTCAGAAGGTGCCTCGTGAATCCTGCAGCAAAATCAGACAGCGGGAGGACAGGTTTACTGCAAGAAATTTGAATTGCTCAACGTAGCAAAAGTCTTTGAATTGGTTTAGTGAAAAAAAAAAGAGAGAAAAAAGCGAGAGTGTCACTGAACAGCTGCATTTGCATGAGCTGAGCGGCAACTCCGAGGAAATGTATCCGTTTACAATTTTACTAAAATAAAGTAAATTAAGAAATTTCAAGTGAAAACTTGAAATACATCTTGAATTCTGTCCTGTTTACTCAGTTTAATCCACCCCCGGGAGGTGCCGTGGGGGCCGGGGTCAGTCCCCACGCGTGGGCAGGTGTTCGGGGGGATCCCACGGGGGCTCTGCCTGTGTGTGTGTCCTCCTGCCTTCACCTGCAGCTCCGGTCGCACTCGGGACCCCCGGGGGTCCCACAGTCACCCCCCTCCGCATCCCCTCCCCGACACCCCCGGGACTCGTTCTCTCCAAATCCCCCCGGGCGCCGCCCGGACACGAGGGGCAGGGGAGCCCACGCGTGTGCCCGCGGAGGGTGAGGAGGGCAGGGGGCTGTCGGTGTCCCCAGGGGTGGGTCAGTGCCCCCCGGGGGGTGTCGGTGCCCCCGGGAGTGGGTCGGTGTCCCCGGGAAGTGTTAGTGTCCCCAGGGGTGGGTCAGTGCCCCCCGGGGGGGTGTCGGTGTCCCCAGGGGTGGGTCGGTGTTCCCGGGGGGCTGTCGGTGTCCCTGAGGGGTGTCGGTGTCCCCGGTGGGTATCGGTGTCCCCAGGGAGTGTCGGTGTCCCCAGTGGGTATCGGTGTCCCCAGGGAGTGTCGGTATCCCCAGTGGGTATCGGTGTCCCCAGGGATGGGTCGGTATCTCCAGGGAGTGTCGGTGTCCCCGGGGGTGGGTCAGTGCCCCCCGGGGGGCTGTCAGTGTCCCTGAGGGGTGTCGGTGTCCCCAGTGGGTATCGGTGTCCCCAGGGATGGGTCGGTATCCCCAGGGATGGGTCGGTATCTCCAGGGAGTGTCGGTGTCCCCGGGGGGTGTTGGTGTCCCCAGTGGGTATCGGTGTCCCCAGGGAGTGTCGGTGTCCCCAGTGGGTATCGGTATCCCCAGGGATGGGTCGGTATCTCCAGGGAGTGTCGGTGTCCCCGGGGGGTGTTGGTGTCCCCGGGCCCGGCGGTTCCCGCGGCCGCTCCACGCGCGGGGCGGAGCGGCCGTGACGCGGCGGGACCGGGGCTATAAAGCACCTGCCGGGCGCCCCACGGCTCCAGACGCTGCGCGGCGGCTCCAGTGGAACAGCCGGGACGGGAGGAAAAGGAGGAAAACCCACAGAAGAGCCCCCAGAAGCCGCCGGCTCAGCCCAGCCAAGCTCAGCCCAGCCAAGCTCAGCCCAGCCCGCAGAGCCGCGGTGATGCCCCGCCACCCCGCAGTGCTGCTGGCGCTCGCCCTCCTCGCCCTCCTGGAAGCCGGTGAGCCCCGGGCTGGAGGAGGATCGGTACCCGGGGAGCCCTGGGCTGGGGGAGCGGGGACAGGGGTGTCCGAGGGGGCTGCGGGGTGCGGGCGCTGCGCGGTGCCCTCGCTCCGGAGGAGCCGCCGGGGTTGTGCCGGTCCGGGATGAGCCGCAGCCTCATCCCGCGAAGCTGCGGGCACGGTCCCCGCGGAGGTGTGGCTGCGGAGGGGACACACGGACGGGCTCCGAGCGTGCGGCTCATCCCTCCCTCGTGTGCCGCAGGTCTGGGCCATCCCCCGCCAGAGTCCCACCTGGCCGCGCACCCCAGGACCAAGCGATGTTCCTGCAACAGCTGGATGGATAAGGAATGCATTTACTTCTGTCACCTGGACATCATCTGGGTCAACACACCTGGGTAAGCACGAGCAGCTTTCGGAGTGGGGAGCGCTGGGGATGGACAGTGACTGTACCTTCTGCTGGAGGATGGGGGAAGGGTCCCACTGCCGGGAGGCTCCGGGAGCACCTGCTCGGGGGACATTGCGAGCTCAGCCTAGAAAGGGACAGGCTGTGCTTCTGCTCAGGAGGTTCAGTCTCACCCCCAGGGATCGGGGTGAAAGCACAGGGCGCTGCTGCCTCGCGGGCTCTGAGGTTTGTACCTCTGCAAACCCAAATTAACACCAAGATGTTGTAGCTTCAAGTCAGAAAGTTGCTCTCCCCGCTCACAAACTGCAGCCCTGGCTGCTGCCTGCCAGTATTGTTAATGAGACAGTGGTGGGCTGGCACTAACGGCCCGTGGCTGCCAAGTCCTGCCCTCAGGAATGTTAAAGCAGCTTTCCCAGCAGTTTCAGACCAATGGCCATCACACTGGAGCATAACACATGTGCTCAGGTGTGGTTATAATCGTGCTTGCTGACATGAAACTACAACTCGCTGCTTGCTCGGAGAAGAGTTGCAGTCACTGCCAATCCTGAACCCTCTGGGAGAGGAGATTGCCATCAGAGATGGAGCTGGGAATGTGCTAACAGCTCTGGGAGCACGCTGTGATCACAGAACCTCCTCTGGCCCCGAGATATCCTTGTACGATATCCTGCGTGTTAAACCCGCGGGGGAAGGAAGGCACTGACATCTCTGCTGGGCTGGGGCTGCTGGCCCGGGCCGGCCCTGCTCCTCCTGTGCTCTGGCACGCAGCTGAACTGCCCAGCCCATGCGGTAACCCTTGCACGGGCACCTGGGCTGCTGCAGGGAGAGGGAACTGCACTTCCAAGCCACATCGTGGCAATCTCCCTGGGAGGGGTAGGGTGGGGAAAACAGGAGGTGGGAGAGGAGCTGCAGTTTAAAGGCTTAGACCTATCAGTGACCTTTTCACCTTCTGTCTACAGATGAGTCTTTTATTATCCTGGCACAGGCTTGGCTGCCTCCCAAGACCGTGCTGTAAACCTGTTGGCTAATAAAAAAGTTGGTGGCACGGCTGAATCCCTTTGTTTTTCCCAGGCACACGGCTCCCTACGGCCTGGGGAGCCCGCCCAGGCGGCGCAGGAGGTCACCGGGCAGGTGCCAGTGCTCGCACTCCAGGGACAACATCTGTGCCACCTTCTGCCAGGGGAAGCCTGGGTAAGTCAGGGGGTCCTGAGGGTGTCCCTGGGGGCTGTTTGGGGAGGGGGCAAGCAGACAGACAGCACTCAGGAGCTGGAGCATCTCCAGCTCCCTGGGGATGCTGCGAACGGCTGGAACTTTTCTAGTGGCTCTCACTGCCCTCCCCAGAGGCCCCGGCAGTGCCACCCGGGTGTTTGGGTTGTACAAAAGTCTCTTTCCTAGCTGATATAAAGCAATGTTACCTCCATCCCTCCTGCTGCCAGGGTGCTGGGTGTGCTGGGGGGAAGGCAGAGCTGGCAGAGTGGGAAGGCAGAGTTGGGAACAGGGGCAAGCAGAGGGTGTGGAGCTTTGGGACACCATAGGAGCAGAGCAGGACTGCTGTGAGCTGGGACTCAGAAGCCAAATCTCTGTGATCAGCTCTGTTTACACAGCACGTGGGGTCTCAGTTCTCTCCCTTCAGCAGCAGCACGGAGGGGTGTGTACACTGTGGGGAGGTGGGAGCAAAGGCATTGTAAAGATCTGTCATTAATTCCATAGCAAGGCAATAGTTAAAATCCCCAATCATTAAATGTGAATAGAGTGAGGTCTGACAGAAGGGAATAGCAGGAAAAGTGAGCCCTGAATAGCTCTCAAATAGCTGCAATTAACCCTTCAAGATCATGCATTCAGCTGTCTGTCACTGTGGCTCAGCACAGCCAGTCTGGATGTGGGTGGTTCATGAATCTCCTCTTGCTCATTAGGTACCTCCAGAGTCTGAAGCTCCCAGTGAGTTCTGGAGCATCAATGAGGTCCCCACAGAGTGGTGACATGAAGCCTCCCCATCATGGCCTACTGAGGGCTCTCAGGTGAGATGGCACTTAAACCCACCCTGAACATCCCTCATAAGCACTTGAAAGTCGGCAGCTGTGACCCCAGACTGCAGGTCCCACTTGGATTTGACAGGACTTCCTCCTCTTGTCTCCTTTAAATGAGAAGACTTGACTATTTCTGCTCTCTGTAGAATGGAGGGCTCAGAGCTGAGGGAGCCAGGGTTGCTTGTGACCTATCAGATCCAGAGGATTATCACATAAAATGTAATTCTTGATTGGAATAGGAAGTTCTGATATGGGACAGGCGGGTGGGTGATGTACCAGAAGAGGGTGGGGGGATGGCATCAGGGAGGAATACAATTTATTGGGCAGCAACTTTGGACTGAAGAAAAGAGCTTTTCTCAGCTCACATCAGTGAGTTGTGGAATCGCTGCTGGAAGAAACCAGAGACTCCAGGAGTGTAAATGAGCTAAAGGGAGTTGGCAGATCAGTTAATTGTTGGCAGTCAAATCAGATGCAATGGGAACAGTGTCTGAAAGGCAGATGTGGGGAAGCATCACTTGGGTCATGCCCTGCTGCAGGACTCCTTGAATCCTCTGCCACTGATGGAAAGGGGATGTTGGGCTTGATGGAATTCCTCTGTGGTTTAATAAAGCTGTGGCTGGAAATTCCCCCTCTGCCTTCCCCCATCTTCTGCCCCACAGTAAATCCTGGAGAAAGGTAGATACATGTCATAGTATGGGCTGTTTCTGAGCAGTGGGCAAATGGACTGGAGAGTGAAGTTGGTGTCTCTTCTGTTCCCAGGGACCTTGCTGCCTCCAGCCTGCGCTCCGGGAAACACCCGCAGCGCTCCCAGAGGGACGCACAGCCAGCGGTTCTGCCTTGGAGGAAAAACATCTGGAAGAAGAAGAGATAAGAAACAGGTGCACACCAAGTTCACCAGAAGAATTTGGAGTCCCGTGGGTGCCACCAGCTCCGCTGTCAGTAGTTAGAGCTGAAGGAAAGGCCGTGAGTGGAAGGGAAGGAGTGGAAGTGTCCGTGCTCCTGTCGCTGACCCAGCACCGCCTGTGCTCCAGAGACTGTTGTAAAGGGAAAACTCTCTCTCTATACAGTCCTAGATGTGTTGTGGAGCTGAACTGTGCCTTTTTGGACCAGGCAAGGGTCTTGCTGGAAGAGTACGAGCTTAACTCTGCTCTGGAGTCGCGGGCAGAGGGTGGAATCCCAGCCCGGGTGGTTCTGTGCAGTTCTGGATGTGCCAGCACTGAGCCCGTGTCTCCAGCCTGCTCTGCTCTGCCTTGGAGCTGGGGGTGAGCAGGGCCCAGCTTGGCCCCACTCAGAGCTGCTTTGGCTGGTCCTGGTGCTCAGGGATGAGCTGCCTCCAACCTGAGCCCAACTTTGCACTATTTTCTCTTGTCACAGTCAGTGCCTGTGAATGAGACTCCCAGGCTGAACCAGCTCCCAGTTTGTATTAAAAATATGGATAATGCAGAAGCCTGGAAGCCAACGGAGTGGTCAGTGGCACTCCCTGGCTGAGAAATTCACTGAAGGGAGTTTTCCCTGAGGTCCTCGAGGGGCTGTAGTTGAGATGGAGGGTGGCTCACACCAGAGCCGGCACCAAATCCAAGCGTGACCCTGCCAGCAGGCCCAGGGTGGGGAGCTGAGGGGGAGCTGTGTCTGCAGGAGCCCCAGCAGAGCCAGGGGAGGGAGCCCTGCCCGGCCTGAGCTGCTGCTCTGGGTCAGCTCAGGGCTGGGAGTCCATCTCATCTCCCTGGACACTCCCTCCGTGGGGCAGGGCACTGCCAGCTCCCAGCCTGACATCCCAGCTTTGTTCCAGCTGTGCCTGGAAAGAGGGGCTGGAGGCAGAGAGGTGTGTGTGGGATGGGGAGATCCAAAGGCTTGCTTGCTGCTTTGCTTAGATCAGGGCTCTGAGCTGGGCTCTGTGTAATAAATACAGTGTATGGGTAGCAGGTCACTGTGGGAACTGTAACCTGGATCGGGAATGCAAAGGGCAGCCAGACAGGATGGATGTGGAAGGGAGGACTGGGAAGAAGAGGGGGTTGGAACCAGATGAACTTTAAGGTCCCTTCCAACCCAAACCTTCCTGTGATTCTGTAGGGGAGCACAGCCCTGTGTGCACAGAGGAAGGCTGGGATTTAAAGCCATGCCAGAGCCATGGAGCAACACAGGAGGGACGGGGGAATCTGGGAAAAACCCTGAGCCCAGGACCTAGAAACCAATCCTGCAGGCAAACACAGTCTCGAGGCTCTGGAGCTGTATCACAAATGCACTTTTCTTTGCCTGGGCAGATTAATTCCATCAGAAACAGAGGCTGCAGCTCTGGGCAGTGCAGGGGAATCACTGCTCCTCTGGAACCACTGTTGGGTCCCTCTTGCTGCCCAATCCAGTATTACACAGGAGCATTTCTAAAGGCTGCTGGAAGTTGGTGGTGGACCAAAATCTGTGGCTGTTGCAAGTGTAGTCCCGTTGGACAGCAAAAATAATTCCTTGATTTTCCTCTAAGCCCTGGAGGGAGGAAAAAATGAGACCAACTGATTGTATCATAAACGAAACAGCAAATGAATCATTTGGTCCCCAAAGCTGCAGAGAATCTTTTTTATATTTGACTTTCTGAAGGTTGGAGTCATTCTAAAAAAAAAAAAAATAAATCCTGAAAAGATTTGTTCCAGAGGAAACTTTGCACATGGTTTAATGTGAGCTGAGTAATTTAAAATAAAACTACTACTGTTGAATACTATGTATCTCTCCTTGTGTGGATAATGTCTCATCCTTAAGTGACTTACTGCACACTTGCCATATGTAGCATCCTGAAATCTGTATATTTATTTAAATCTATTGATTTTTTTTAGACAGTAATTTTCAAATTATAATTTGTAATAAATAATGGCAAAAGTCAATACGATTTTTTCTTCCTTATTTGGTGGCTGCGGGGTGGTGGGCGAAGGGAGAGAAATCCAGATGGCCCAAAGCACTGGGAAAAGGGAGTGGCACAGCAGAGCTGGGTGGGAATGGAGAGGCTGGGAATGGTCCTGAGCAAATTTCAGCTCAAAGCGAATCCATCAGATTAAACATTCCTTAACTTAAACACCTTCCTCCTCTCTAGATGTCTATGGGGGTACTGAGACAAAGTTATCCCCAGGTTGTTGTACTTGGGGCTGTGGGTGCTCAGACCAGCTTGGATCTTCGTGCCAAGGGATCCTGGAAGTGTTTTCCCAGGGTTGAGCCCTTTGCCTCCCATGCTCTTCCCAGCTCTGTGACTGTGGGTGTCACACAGGGACAGAGCACCCACGTCCCCTCCTGTGCCCCTCAGAGCTGACAGGGGCTGGTTGGGTTTGATATTATTATTTTTTGAGTAAGTGCAGTTAAAAAGCCATCAGTCAAAGGAGGGTTATGAAGATGCTGAAGGGTCTGGAGGGGCCATGAGGAGCAGCTGAGGGCACTTGGTGTGTGCAGCTGGAGCAGAGCAGGCTGAGGGCAGAGCTCAGCGGGGGCTGCAGCTCCTCCCCAGGGGCAGCTCCAATCTCTGCTCTGGGGGAGCAGGGACAGCACCCAGGGAACGGCTGGAGCTGTGTCAGGGCAGGCTCAGGTTGGATCTCAGGCAAAGGTTCTTCCCCCAGAGGCTGGTTGGGCACTGCCCAGGCTCCCCAGGGCAGTGGGCACAGCCCCAAGGCTGCCAGAGCTGCAGGAGGGTTTGGACAACGCTCTGAGGGCCAGGGTGGGATAGTTGGGGTGTCTGTGCAGGGCCAGGAGTTAGACTGGATGATCCCTGTGGGTCCCTTCCAGCTCTGGATATTCCATGATTCTATAATTTCTCTATTGGTTTCCAGGGCTTCCTGGCCAGACCTTCAGCCCCCTCCTTCCCCACTGCCCTTCCTGGCTGAGCTGCATCTCCCCTGGCCCAGCCTCCACCCTGGGACTGGGTGTGAAAAGCACATTCCTTCAGAGGTTCCTGTGACAGTGTCACTGTGTCTATGGATTTAATGACAAAGGTCCATGATCAGAAGGACCTTGAATTACAGGAAACAATGAAACACTGCAAATGTCCTGTATATAACACCTGAGGTGCAATCCTCCCCTCTTCTGCTCAGCCCAGCTCCAGGACAGGCCTGAGAATTTTGCCGGTTTTGGGTAATTCCCACGATGTCCTGCTTGGACTGATCTCAGGTGGTGTGAATGAGGAAGCTGAGGGTTGTTGGACATTCATGCACTTCCCAGGAAAGATTTCCCCACTATCTGGAGTGTCTGTTGAGCAAGCCTGGGGCTCAACCTATTATTTATCTTTCTTAAGTCACAAAAGAACTCTGACTTTGGTCAGCCCTTGGTCCCAGAGAATGAACATCCCTGTTTGGGGTGCGAGAAGCATCATATTTGCTGGGGGTAGGACCACAAAAAATACTCTTCAGCCTTTCTACAGTATGTGGGCTTGAAAAAAGACATCCAAACAGGGAGAGAGAAAATTGGAACTGATCGTTGTGGGTGGGTTGTTGCTTTTTTGGTGCCCTAAGATCAATTAATAGTAAAAAATTTGACATGGGGATGAATGATGGAAAATCTTCCAAGGCAGGTTCCCCAGATTCACATGAGGAACCTTTGGACTCACTGGTGAGTTCCACAGGAGTCGACGTGTCTGGAAAACCAGCTTAAAAATGCCACGGGCCAGACATGCAGAAAACTCCCCCAGGGCCCTGCTCCCAGAACCTCAGCTGAGCTCTGCCAGGGATGTTCTACAAAGCCCCTCAGTCCCACCAAGTGCTGAGGGACAACCTGAGCCTGGCAGGAGCTCCGTGGTGGTGCCTGGACTGATCCCAACATCTGTGCAAAGCCCAGCCCCTCGGGTGCAGCTTTAATTAGAAGCCCTAATTAGGTACCACCCGAGGGAAGAAGAGAAAGGAGATGCTGAAGAGCATCTTAATTAGGGTGAAAAGGGCTGAGAGAGGACTGTGCTTGTTCTCCAGGCTGTTGAATCCATTGACAGAGATTAGCTGAAGTAGGTTGAACGAGGCATGTTTTATAATTCTCACACCCAACAGGAAAGAACAGAATAATAAAACTTCATTGAAGAGGAAAATGCAGGAAATTAGGCAACCTCCAAAGCCAGTTCTAGGTGTGACAGGGCACCTTTCCTAAGTTGCAGCTTTTTGATCAAACAGTCCTTTTTATGCTTGACAATGCCTTGAAAGTGGACCTCTTGTTCCCTGCATGTGACTCTGGGATTTTTTCAGGAGTCCTTGAAAAAAGCCCTTCCTAGATGGCAGCAAACATCCCTTCTGCACCCTGGGACAGTTCTGTCCTCATCAGGCAATCAATATTCTTTGGGATGGGGCTTCATTCCCTTCCCCTATTTGTTGAACCGGTGGGTTCTGCCTGGGAGAAGATGTGTTGACATAAAACACAAGGCTGGGTTGAGTGAGAAGTATTTGGGTGATGGCTTTTCAGGACTAGCCCTTAGATGCCTCCATGGAGAGAAGCAGCTGTCCAGGGCAGGTATCTGCTTTAGGAGGAGATTTTCTGCCCGGAATTTTATAATTTCGAGCTGTTTTGGTGTGGATCACTCTGTGGAAGAGCTGGGCCTTATGGAATCACAGGCTGAGAGAGCTGGGGTGTTCAGCCTGGAGAAGAGAAGGTTGTGTGGAGACCTCAGAGCACCTTCCAGTGTCTGAAGGGGCTCCAGGGAAGCCACAGAGGGGCTGTTCATCAGAACTGCACTGACAGAACAAGGGGAAATGGCTTCAAACTGAAAGAGAAAGGTTTAGATTAGATGTTAGAGATAAATTCTTCCCTGGGAGGGTGGGGAGGCCCTGGCCCAGGTTGCCCAGAGAAACTGTGGCTGCCCCTGAAATCCCCTGAAATCCCTGAGAGTGTCCCAGGCCAGGTTGGACGGGGCTTGGAGCAACCTGGGCTAGTGTGAGGTGTCCCTGCCCATGGCAGGGGGTGGAATGAGATGGTTTTTAAGGTCCCTCCCGTCCCAAAGTGTTCTGTGGATCTATGGTTCTGTGGAATAAGGCCCAAGGTGCAGCAGGAGGGGAGGGGACACTGAAGGGGACACTGAAGGGGTGCAGGGCCCTGACTCGCCCTGGGCCAGCAGCTGCTCCCTGTGCCTTTGCTTTGGGCACCTCTGGCCTGAGCTGCACGTGCAGGTCCCACTGTGCCTGTGGAGTTGGATGTGGTCCAGCGGCACAAACCCTCCAGACAGCACTGGGGGCTCTGCAGCAGCTGAGCCTCTGTCCCAGGATTCCGTCCCTCCCAGAGATCTGTCACTCCTGCACGGGACTAAAGCCAGAACTAAAGGCAGAGAGGCAGAGATTCTGCAGAAGGTCTTGTCCCTGGGAAATATCTCCTTGAGCTTGTGCTGGAAAACCAAGCTTAGAGTCCCACAGTTCAATGGAGTGGGAGCTTCTCAGTGCCCTCCACCACCCAGAGGTTCTCCAGTCCCTTGGGCCAAGGCTGGGGAACTCCCTGTGGTTTGGCTTCCACAGACTATGGCAGGATCTGACACGTGTCCATGGGTAGTTTTAGCCAAGGAAATGGAGGCCTTGATGTGACTTCTGTGTTTAAAGTTGCCAAATTGTGTCTCTGGGTCCAGTTCCTTGGGTCTGAAGGTTGTTGTCTTGTCTGGTTGCCTTGAGTTGGATGGAACAAGAAAAAAGTAGATCCACAGTGGATGTCAGCTCCAAAATCCACACCTTCTGCCAAAGGCTGTGAGGTGCCTGTGGTCAGTGCAACCCACATCTTCAGGATCTCCTGGCTGAGGGACAAGGAAAGCCACAGGCTCTTTGGATGTCATTCCCAGGCCTGGGCATCAGAGTAACCAACCACAGCCTGTCTTATCTGATCCAGGCACCAGTGAAGTGTGAAACACTCGAATCTCTTCCATGAGAACAAGGTCTTGTTTAACCCTTAATCACTTCCTTTGCAAGGGATTGGTAGGAAAGCCAAGGCAGGTGGGGCTGGCATAGAACTGCTGGTGAAGGACATCTCCATCTGCCACACCTTCCTCTGGCACTGCCTGTGAGCCAGTCTGAAGTCCTTTCCTCAGCCTCACACCTGCTCCTGGGTGAGCAGCTGGGTGTCTCTCACCTGTCTGACTTCTGGAAGACCTTGGGGGAGCCCTTCCAGCCACTCCCTTGTCCAAAGGAAACAGTTTGTTCCTCCCCAAAGCGCTTTGGTGAGACAGTTCACTGACCCCCCTGGGGAAAGGCTGCTCCAAGTGCAGAGGTTGAACCTCATCCTGCCTTCCCCCCCTCCCCCCCAGCACTGACTAAACCCCCATGGGAAAACTAAACTGGTAGAAATCCAACTCAAGAGAAGGGAGGAAAGATGTTCCTGATCATGTAGTGACTTCAGATGAGTCCAGAGCTGAAAGATGAAGCCCCACGAGCAGCTAAACACGTGGCTGAGACTCTGGAATGTGGGAGCCACCAGGATCATTCTGCAGGTGGAATTTCCCATAGAAATGGCTTCCAGGGGTTTTGGTTTCTCAGCCCCGGTGGAGGCAGGAGGGCAGAGCTTCCCTCCTTGTGAGAGGGGAGAGGCTGAGGCAGAAAACTGAAGTGGGCACAGTCACACAGTTAAAAATTGGATTCCTTGTCCTGAACACAGGCCCAAGCCCCACCTGGCAATGAGCTCCAGGTAAGTATATCCTTGATCCCACAAGGAGTTTGGTGAGGCCTGGGAGGTGTGAGCACCCTCAGCAACACTCTGCCTGAGAAGGGAGCTGGAGCCTTCACTTCACCCTGCAGCCAGAGCAGAGCTGTGTCCCATCACTGCACAGGCCCCCTCTCCAGGAGCATGAGGCTCGTGGCTGCTTTTCCAGGCTCATAGTGTGGATTTGTTTGGAATGGTGCAGGTCATAGAGTCATGGAATCATAGAATCATGGAATGCCAGAACAGTTTGGGTTGGAAGGGACCTTAAAGCTCATCGTGTTCCCCCCCTGCCATGGGCAGGGACACCTTCCACTGTCCCAGGTTGCTCCAAGCCCCGTCCAACCTGGCCTTGGACACTTCCAGGGATCCAGGGGCAGCCACAGCTTCTCTGGGCAACCTGCTCCCTCACGGGGAACAATTTCTCCCTCATATCTGATTTCTCAGGAAGAAGTTACCCTCCCTGTCACGCTCTGCTCTGATCCATGGGGTGTGTGCTGCTGAGAGGAGGAGCACAGAGGGGAAAACTGCTTGTTTTCTGATTTAAACCAGCTCCCTGTCTCCAGCTGTGCTGGTGACAGGAGGGAAGGTGCCACTGGCTCAGCTCAATCCCCATTCCTGTGGTGCATGAGGAGCAGGCTGGGAGCACAGCTCAGTGCACAGTTGGTGTAGCCTGGAGCACAGGGATAAACACCTTGCTGAGCAGCTTTCCTTGGGAGTTAGTGGGAAAACACCTGAAGTGCTGCATTCCAGAGGAGAGGATGATGGGGCTGATCAGAAAGACTTTCATGAGCTCTGGGATCTCTTCTTGCCTGTGATGGGGCTGTTCTGGCAACAACAAAAACCAGGAGGCCTCCCCACCCTCCCAAGGAAGGATTCCTTCCCAACATCCCACCTATCCCTGCCCTCTGGCAGTGGGAAGCCATTCCCCTTGTCCTGTCCCTCCATCCCTTGTCCCAAGTCCCCCTCCAGCTCTCCAGGAGCCCCTTTAGGCCCTGGAAGGGGCTCTGAGGGTGTGTGCTGCTGAGACAAGGAGCACCCAGGGGAACAACCACAACCAGGAGTCCCTGAGAGCCCTCAGATGCTGGAAAATCATCTCCCCTCTCCCTCCAAATGCAGGGACCTCCCTGCAGCACATCCATCCCTTTTATTAGGACCCTATTAGCCCATTATTTGCAATCTGTGTTAACCAGCCCAATAAGTCACCCTGATGGCTTTTTTAGTTTCATACATGTCATGAAAATATCCAAGACTTCATTTCGGCAGCGAGGCCATAACAGTTTAGACCAGAGTTGAGATGGTGAATAGCCCTCTCCCTGGGGATTTGATGGCAAATCCAGGGGATGGCTCTGGGACTTTATTATTAAAAGAGAATAATCTCCCTCCAGCTCTGTTGGAGGGGGAGGAGGAGGGAGCACACATGGAGCAATTAAGAAAAATGTCTTTGACCTTCAGCAACTTAATCAGCTGCCAGTGTTCTTCCTAATAGTGTGCTAATGGTTAAGTTCTTCTGGATGCCATAAAAAGTGCTATAACTGGAGGCTACAATAAAGTGCTGATCAACCCATCAAGTGAGTCAATCCAAAAGTAATATCTGTCTTTGTAATGACTATAATAAAAGCCAAGCCAAAGCCAGGGGATGACGTGAATGAAAATGCTGCTTAATTATGCTGGGCTGCAGTGCTGGCTGGATTTGCCACTTCTGCAAACTTGACATTGCCAGGAAAGCCAGACTTTATCTTTGTGTGGCCAGTGCTCCAAGAACAGTCCTAAGAGATTTGGACAGGTGACATCTCCATCCAAGCCAGCTGGAGTTTTGGTGCAGAAAAGGGTGCTGGATTTGGGCTGGGGCTGTTCATCCCAGCGGGAACTGCACTGACAAGGGGCAGGAGGGAGGGGTGACTGTGATTCCTTTGGTGAGAGGCTGAGGGGCTGAGAAGAGGAGAAAAGGTGTTTATAGATTTGAGGTGTCCTGGTGTTAGAGACAGCCTGAGGTTTGATGCCATGGCAGTGGAACACGGGGAAGGTTCTCTGAACATCCAGCACAGCACCATGGAACGAGGCTGTGCTGGAAAGGGATGGATGCAATGGAGCAGAAACAGCCCCGGCAGAGGGGAAAAGGCAGGGTGAATCTGAGGCCCTTCCTGGCACTGGGGATGGGGCTGAGGAGCTGGCAGAGGTTGGACACTGTCCCTGAGGGTTTGCCAGGAAGAAGGCATTGACCAAGTGCCCTTCAAAGGTTCCTCCCAGGTCACAGGAGAAGAGGGATTGCGGATCTTTCCCTGTCTGTTGCCTTGTCTGGAGGTCCCTGAGAGCTGAGGGCATTTGGCACCCCTGGACACTGCCCACCTCGTGCAGGAGGGAGCACAGCCCTCCCTGGGCTCTCCCTGACCCCCACCTTCTGTACAATTCTGTACAATTTGCCCTTTGCAAAGGCACAGGGGAGTGGGCAGTGAGTAAAATATCACTGGAATCCTCAATCTCCCTGCCTTGGGAATTGTCCTTCAGTCCCCAGGCAGCAGCAGGGTCGGATGGAGCACAGAGGGAGGCGGTGCCGGGGCAGAGGCACCTGCTGCTGGGATGGAAGGATGACAGGCCTTTTCCTACAAAACACAGCCACTGTTTTGGGATCCCTTTGAGCACAAAGCTGCTCTCCAGGATGCTGAGAAGCAGGAACCCAATTCACAGACCCAGCGTGGAGCTGGTGGAAAACACACCACAGCCTTTCAAGGAACCATGAGCGGATTCCTCCCCCAGCAGCAAGGAAAACAGGATGCAGCCACATTCCTGCTCACATAGACAAGGCTCTCCACAGCAGCACAAACACATTTGCTGACTTCCAATTAAACCCTGGCTTTCTATCACCTTGCTGCTGATAAGGGTCTGATTAATGGAAGAATTGTCTTTTTTTTTCTTTTTTTGTTTTTTAATAAAGTCTCTGCTGTTAATTGTTTTTTTCCTCTCCCATTTCTTGTTTCAGAGGGGCTTTCGAGGAGGGCTGCTGATTGTGCTGGAAGTTGTATGGGAACACTTAGTCTCTTCCTGGTTTTGTTTTTGGGGCCAAGTGCTGCCACTGAGCCCGGCAGGTCCAGTGGCCAAATCACCTCTGAGGATCACCAGAAAATGCTGCCCTTGTGCCTCCTGATAAACAGGGGCAGGTTCACGTGTTTGTCCAGGACACAGAAAGCGCCAGAACAACGATTTGGTGACTTTTTGCCAGTGTTGTTTCCTCTGGAGGGACAACTTCCCTCGTGTGCCTCAGGTGCATAGCAACAGCTCGGAAAACAAAGGACAACCCTGGCAAGGAGGCACAAAAACATTATCCTGGGCCGAAGGGTGGGGCTTGGTTTTCCATGGAATTGGGATCAGCCAGGCTTTCCATGGAGCTGGGATCAGCCCCAATGCCAGTTTTCCATGGAGCTGGGATCAGCC
>NW_016690360.1:1131487-1144392 GCF_001604755.1 Lepidothrix coronata
AGAGTCCCCCCCTGTGCCCCAGAGGATCAGCCAAACCCTCCTGCAGCTCTGGCAGCCTTGGGGCTGTGCCCACTGCCCTGGGGAGCCTGGGCAGTGCCCAACCAGCCTCTGGGGGAAGAACCTTTGCCTGAGATCCAACCTGCCCCACTGACTGTTCCCCTGGGTGTGCTCTTGGATAACTGACTGTCTTTCCTCAGACAGGGTGGCCTTTTGCTTTCCTCTTCTATTTCCACATTTCCCTGACTGAATCTTTCCACACTTTCCCTGCATATCTTTCCCCATCTCCATCCAATGGCTGTGGTCCCCTGCTTTTCCTTCCCCTTTATCTTCCCATGTTTTTGTTGTTAACCAGGATTAATTCCATTTTCTTTCACCTTTTTCCTCTCCTCTTTTCCTTGTGCTTTCCATAGTAGGTGAATTTTAAGGGAAAAGGAGGACAAGAGGGCAAGAAAAGGGATGGGTGAGAGTTGTCAAGATGTCAAGGAGAGGTGGGGCAAGGAAAGAGAAAGGAGCAGCAGGAAAGGGCATTTCAGTGTCAGCTCATGGTTATGGGGTGAGCAGCTGTCACGGGGTCTGTGTCCCTGTTGCTAAAGGCACCACCCCACAGGCACAGTCTCATCCCCAGGCCCAGTGGAAAGGAGCAGCTCCCATCCCACTGTTCAGGAGGCTCCTCCAGGGCACAGGGGCTGGTTCCAAACACCTCTAACGTAGCTCTTTTCTGAGTTTTTGGAATATCATGGTTTCTGTAGTGGTTTTCTGGATCCTTGAAAGGAGCCAAGACAGGGAACAGGGGGAAATTCTCCAGCCTGGGCCAGACAAGGTGTCAAACTGGGGTCCTGTTCAAATGGGTCCTTCCAAGCTCACAGTCTCTCACGTGTCACTGCAAAGGAAGGTGAGATTGGAGGAGAAATTTTGGAGATGATGGAGTGAATTGGCAAAGAGGACCCTTGGGCAGAGGGGTGGGTGTTGTGAGGGAATGGTTGGACAGTCAGATTGTGCCTCTTGAGCATTTGTTCCTTCCCAGATTTTTGTGTGATGTGGAAAACCTCAGGTGAAAGGTGTCAGTGCAAATACAAAGCACTTGTGTCCTAAATAAAGAGGGGAGAGATCCCTCTTTGCTGCCCTGGGATTGCAGCAACTCTTAGGCCAGACAGGGCAGGGAAAGGGAAGCCCAGCATGGCCTGAAGTGCAGGAGCTTCCCACACACCTTGCCTTGGAGATGGGGGTGTTGTACTCCTGTGGGAGCCATTCCCTGGGGAAAACAGGGGCCAAAGTGACCAAGGCACCCCTTTGCACCCTCCTCCTTCTGCCTTTCTCCTCAACCATACCTCGAGTGGCTCTTGCAACTCTTGCTCTCATTCTGACTTCTGAGAGAGGAGCTGGAGGCCTCCATGTGGCACAACTGGAGAGGTTTTGGTGCCATGACTCATGGTTTTGGGAAATGTATGAAAATTGGGGGGAAAAAATGAAGTGCAGCTACTTAAATAAAGACAGTTCATTTGTTATAAAGAAATTTTAGTGACTGAGAGTGCACAGTTCAAATACTATTTTATTGGTCATATCCCTAGAGGGGTTAGTACAGTACTTTTTCACTCAGATCAGAAATGTAAAGGATCATGAAATTATTTCAGTGTAACACTGACTTCAACATCTGGCTGAAGAATGTCAGTGGGCGGCTTTTGTAATGGCTTTTTTAAAGTTTTGGTGGGTTTTTTTAATATTGAGCCAGAAATATCAGGTCTGAAGTGTTCTTTTCACCAGGGGGGCTGGAGCACATTGTAATCCCGGTGAAAAGAGCAGAGTCTCACATCACACCGTGAATGCAGGAGCTGGGCACGAAGGAAGAGGTCAAGGACAAGCTGTGACACCAATTGCTATATCTTGCTTTTGGGGAGGGATCCATCCAGTTTCTGGATAGAAACCTGGAGCCTTGGTCTGGCACGGTGCCAGACTCTGCCCAGCAGTGCCCAGCGGGAGGATGAGGAGCAGTGGCCAAAAATTAAAACACAACAAGTTCCACCTCAGCAGGAGGAAGAACTTCTTTCCATGGAGGTGGCAGAGCCTGGAACAGCTGCCTGGGGAGGGTGTGGGGTCTCCCTGTCTGGAGACATCCCAAACCCACCTGGACGTGTCCCTGTGTCCCCTGCTCCAGGTGACCCTGCTTGGGCAGGGGGAGGGACTGGGGGATCTCTAGGGATCCCTTCCAGCCCTAACAGTTCTGGAATTCTGGGGGCAGCTGCTCACGTACATCTTGAAAAGAACCCTGTTTTCCCGCCCTGTGAAGCCCTTCAGCCTGGGCTGTGGGTTTTGCCTCCCCGGGTGCCCAGTTTGCCAGGCTGGCTCTGCCCTCTCAGGGCAGTGGAGAGCAGGGAACATGGGCAAGTTGGAACAACCTCTGCACATCTGATGCTTCGTTCGAGGGCTGCTCTCTCTGTGTCACCTTTGAATTTTAGCCAATTAGCCTCTAGAGCGTGAGTTAAACATTGCTGTTAATGTTAATGCAGGGTGTGCATGTTTGCATATTCCCAGCTTGCCTGCAGGCTTGGAATAACACTTGTCATGCAGGGAGGAGAAGGAGCAGCAGGGGCTGGAGATCTGGCAGTGGAGAGGAGAGGTTTTCTACCCAGCACAGGTGTCCAGACCCCCCTGAGATCCTTCTTACTCCCCTGAATTGATAACCCTGTAGCTCTCTTCCTGTAGAACCCTCGAAACTGGGTGGCAGCACAGAACATCATCTCTGGTGTGTTTTCAACCTGCCCCCAGGAAGCCTCTGATAGGGAAGGAAAACAAGACAGGCCCTGTTGGTGCCTCTGCTGTCCTGGGCTGGGAAGAAGCCCCATGGGACTGGTACCAGTGATTTCTGCAGATCATTGCACACTGTGCAGCTCTCAGACAAAGGCTGAAATGAACCTCTCAGCCTTCCATGAAAAGCCTTCCATGGCTCCAGTGGGGTGGAAGAGGCAGTGGTGGTGGGGTTTGTAGCACGAGCAGGATGATTTACCTGGTTCCTCTGTGGATCTCTGGGTGCTGGCCCAGCAGAAGGCATTCATTATCTGAGATTGTTCAGGCTGCACTGCCTGAACAGGGGTGCAAATCCTGAGCCTGGTTTGGCACCTCAGTCCCAGACACAGCAGAGTGGAGAGAGGCACCTTGGCTGGGGCTGAGTGGCTGCAGAGCCTGGGCTGGAGGAGATGCTCAGGTGGGGACTGAGTGACTGTTCAATGTGATCCAGGTCCAGGGCTGCAGAGACACCTCTGGAGGTGGATTTGGATCCTGAAAGGGATGCCTGTGGTTCTCTGCCCAGCCTGTGCCTGTCTCTGCTGCAGTGGGCCCCTCCTTGTGTCTTCTCCAGCAGCACAAACCCCTGGTTAGGTCACTGACTGACAGGAGGAGCTGGGTCTCCAGACACTTCTCTGCTCCAAGATGCTTAAATCTACCTCTCCAAAGCTCCTGAGCATCCATCTGGGAAATTTTCTAGGTGGAAGGGTTTTCCACCTCTCCTGTGAAGCTGGGACTTTGCTGGGATTCAAGGACTGAGAGGTCCTGCTCCCAGGGTGAGGGGTGTGGTCACTGCAGGCTGCACAGGCTGGAGAACCAGGGACAGAGTTGCCTGTTCTCTGCTCCCCACAAGGCTTTGACATTTGGTCACAGAGATGCTGGTGGTCAAAGGCAGGAGGGGAGTAGGGAGACTTCCACCTGAGACCTTTTTCCTCTAGGAAATCTCAAGGGCCTATGATGAAGCAAAGCTTTCTTGGACCAAATTCCACATTTCATAGAATCACAGACTCATTAAGGTTGGAAAAGACCTCCAAGATCATCAAGTCCAACCTTTGACTGAATCCCACCATGTCACTGAACCGTATCATGAAGTGCCACATCTACTCATGGTTTGAACACTTCCAGGGATGGGGAGTCCCTGGGCAGCCTGTTCCAGGGAGTGTCTGCCCACCCTTTCAGGGAAGAAATTTTCCCTAACATCCAGCCTGAACCTCCCCAGTTCCTACACAGGTTTTCCCACCTGTTACCACCCATTAGATCCATCAGTATTTCCATAACCTTCTGGATTTCACTTTACCTTGGACAAAAAGGTTGTTCAGAGCCTGGTTGGTCCTAATGAATCAGAACAGCTTCTCTTCAGCCTCACAGGCAGATCCAGCAGCTGTTTTGTGCTCTGCTTCCTCTCGTCTGTGTCTCCAGAGGCAGCAAAGGGATGTGGTGCTGGCAGCAGAAGGATTCTGGTGCTGGCAGAAGAAGGATGCTGGTGCTGCAACATGGGAAGCCTCGTTTCATTGCCTTGGAGGCAATTCTGAAGCTGATAAGAGGGTTCAAAGCCGTGTTTTGCTTATCAGTGCAATCAGGCAGGAAAGGACAGTCAGCAGTGTCTCCTCCTGGTGACCTGTTACACTGATCTAGAAATTTATCTGGTATTTAAAGAAGTAATTCTTTAGCAGGAGATGGTGTTTCAAGGAAATGGGTGGTGGTTTATTGTCATTGTAACTCCTGACATTGTGAATTATTAACTCTGGTTGCTTTGCTGTAGGATGAACGCGTTTCAGGCATTTTTTTTAAGTATATTTGTTACCTGAAAAGCCAGGAACCTTCTCAGAGTGGAGCCACCTTCTGCTGCTCACAGGGACCCGACTGGGCCCCCTAACTCAGCTAAATGAGCCTTGGCTGCTTGGCTTGAGCAGAAGTTCTCAGGTGGAGCATCACTGAAGCAGCAGTGAAGGAGTCGTGGCGGAAACTTGGGAATCCTGGGCACTGACACCCCCAACACGTGAACCAGGCTGAGCCAGTGCTGCTTCCCCAGTGAAAAAACACTTTAATTTCACTTTAAAAGTTCCAAATGTGTTTAATGAGTCTTTCTTTTGCTCTCTTGAAACCTCTGCCGTCACTGGGCAAGGAGCCATCAGGGAGGGTTCCCTATAACGGGTAAAAATGGAGTAACTTCTACAGGCAGCAGCTGACTGAGACATCTGCTCAAAGGAAAATGTTCCTGGTGAACCCCAGTTCGGTTCCCAATCCTTGTGGAATCATGTTCTTACACCAGGAACACCGAATCTGCCTTGGAAGTCAGGGGGTGGTTGGTGGTGGAGAGGTTGCAGGGACATTCATTCCCATCATACAGCTTTGTGGGATAATGAGCTTTAACCCTTTCCCAGAGGCAGGATGGAATTGGGTCAGTTGTAGAATTAAGAGCAAAATGCCAAGATTCTGGGTAATTCCATTTGGAGGAGGGGGATGAAGAGACCACTCCACTAATCTATTATTTTAACTGGCCAACCACCTGGAACCTGCTGAGCTCTGAGGCTCGAGGAGCAGCACAGGCAGAGCTGAGGTCACTGGGGGTGGGCTGGGGAATGAAAAAGGCTGGAATTTTAGGGCAGACCCACCTGTGTGTCCAGGTTTTTCTGCAGGAGGGAAATGAGCCTGGCTTTGGAAAAAGGACTTTTCTCTTTGATAATCCCAGACCTGAGGAGTTGGTGCCATGAGCAGGTCCTTGAACACAAGAAGATGTTTTACAGAAGAATTTTTTGCCCTTGCTGACAGAACACTCTGGCATTCTGGGCTTGGTGGTGTGTTCTGGACAGGGTGGAATTCCCAAACCCTCCTGGAGGAAACGGGGGTTCTTCCTTTGCCTCTGGTAAAAGAGTGATTCTGATCTAATCCAGCGCTGCAGGGCTGCTCCGGGACTTGGCTGCTGCCTCTGGGCTATGGATTCTGTTTTACCTCCTCTAAAACACCCCAGATGGGATCAGTTTTGTACAAAAATGGGGCAGAGACCCTCCAGCACCTCCACCCCCCCCCACAGGACCCCACATCATCACCAGATTTGGGGAAAGGAACCTTTTCTAAGGTGACATGGGCAGGGTCACTGCTTTCCCTCACTTGTTCTGAAATAGAAGGAGACATCATTTTTGGGGACCATCTCATACACCAGTTTTGGGGATCATCTCTCCCCCAGGCTGTTGGAGAGGCCACTGGAGACAGGATCTGTCCCTCAGTCTTCCCCCTCTGCTCTGGGTCAACCACTCAGCCCTGCTCAGCTCAGACACCTCCCAGCAGCACTCTCTGGGTCTGCCGGGTGTTCTCACGCAGGAAATGTTGATTTAACCCTCTCAGGAATTACCATTACTCAGGGCAGTGCCCTTTGAAGTGGTTACCAGCCCCATTAGCAGTGAGTGCTGGGTGTGGGGTGTGGCTGCAAGGCAACAGTGTCATTCTCTTTCCTGGGGACAGGATTTTAATAAGGGGAGTTTCCCTTGGTGCACTGGGCAGGTGTGAGGCAGATGCTGTTTTGGGCAGCCAAGTGAGATGCAAAATTTGGAGAATACAGTAAAATAGTGCTTTTTGTTAAGGCCCCTTCACACTTGTTCTGTGGCAAAAACTGGAGAGACCAACCCCTGCAACTCAGTAGGAAACATGGTTGAGAGATTTGAGAAGTTCCCTGTTGCTGTTCAGTCCTGAATCCCAGGATCCCAGAATGTGCTGAGCTGGAAGGACCCCCAAGGGTCATGGAGTCCAACCCTCAGCCCTGCACAGGCCCAGCCCCAAGAGTCCCCCCCTGTACCCCAGAGGATCAGCCAAACCCTCCTGCAGCTCTGGCAGCCTTGGGGCTGTGCCCACTGCCCTGGGGAGCCTGGGCAGTGCCCAACCAGCCTCTGGGGGAAGAACCTTTGCCTGAGATCCACCCTGAGCCTGCCCTGACACAGCTCCAGCCGTTCCCTGGGTCCTGTCCCTGCTCCCCCCAGAGAACAGATCACTGGGCCAAGGGGTTTTGCCCAGAGATGTGTAACTCCATGGAGCAGAGTTTGCACTGCCATCACAGACATTTTCTTGGGGATTTTTTCCTCAACTTTGCCCCACCAGCTCTGAGTTTGGTAAAACAGCTGCCAACAGAGGTAGAGCTCCGGCTCATCCCTGTTGCAAAATCTCACGTTGGTGATGTGTGAGAGATGCTCTCAGCCTGTTCTGGAGGGGGTGCTTACTCATTTTCCTGAGAGCAGAGATGGTCCCTGGGCATTTGTGTTGGCAGCAGTGCTGTAACACCTTCCCTGCTGGCACTGGTTATGTAAGGAGCTAAAAATGCTGCGTGACTCACCTGTCTGAGCAGAGCTGTTGGAACAGGAGCAGAGCAGTGAGTTATCCCAGCCACGGGTGCAGAGCAGTCCCAGCAGACACCTTGCCCAGTATCCCCCCCTTGGTGGTTGCTTCTCCTGCAGACCCACCTGCTCTGGGTCCTCTTTCCTCTTCTTCCCCACTCCTATTTGTTGAACGACGTTGGAGCCCCTCCAGAGCTCATCGGTTGTGCCGCTGAACCCTCCAGCACTCAGGCTGGGTCTTTGCTGGGGGACATTCCAAGCCCCCTCTTATCTCTAGGGCTCCTCCTCTCCCTCTATTTTGTTTGCTCCCTTTCCATTTTCCTGCTCTCTTTCTAAGGAAAACTTCAATCCAGGGGCCTCTGCAGCTGAGGGAGGCTGGATCCAGGTTATTTGGCTTTTTCACTGTGTGCACAAACCCTTGCTGTGTCCACTGGTGAACACCCTGGTGCTCAACTCTTCCACCCTTGTCCCCTCAGCCTGGTCCTTCCCTGATCTGTGCTGGGGGGCCTCGTGCCCCTCCACAAAGGACACTCAGTAAAGTCCCTCATCTCTTCTTTCATGACCTACTTTCTCTGATTTTGGCTCACATTTCAGGGCTCCATCAGATCCATGGGGAGTCTCTATGGAAGAGGCAAATTCCTGTACGTTCTGTGGACTCTTTGTGCCACTGCTTGAGGTTTGTGCCACTGTCTCCAAAGGGGTGGAATTTTCTCGTAAATGCTGAAGGCTCATAACAGTGAGTCTGCACTCAAACACTGTGTTTGCACTGAAGTTTTCAGCCCATTGTCCTTCCCAAACCTGAGCTCTCCAGCTCCCTGCAAGGAGGTTGTGATGAGATGAGGTTTGACCTCTTCTCTCAGGCAGCTGATGATAGGACAAGGGGAAACAGCCTCAAGCTGCACCAGGGGAGGTTCAGGTTGGATATTAAGAAAAATTTCTCCCCCAAAAGAGTGTTCAAGCATTGGCACAGCTGCCCAGGCAGTGGGGGGGGGCACCTTCCCTGGAGGGGTTCAGGAAATGACTGGACATGGCACTTCATGAGATGGTTTAGTGGCTGTGGGTGTGTTCAGTCAAGTTGGACTTGATGGTCTTGGAGATCTTTCCCAGCCTTAATGACAATGTGGTTCCAGTGCTGCCCCTTCACAAACAGGAGCAAGTCAGGGAGCAGGATTGGGTCCTGCTGCTGCTTCTTTCTTTCTGAGAGCACTTTGTTGCTGGATCCAGATGAGCCCATTCCAACTGAAGGTGGGCAGAGACCTCCCCTCACACACCTGGAGCCAGGAGGGGGAAGAGCTGCTGTGGGACATCTGGTTTGAGCTGAGTGTGACGCTGCAGGTGGGAACCCTCAGCTCCAGAGGGAGCTCCAAACTGCACCTGCTGGGGGGAAACAGGCAAAGATCCACAGGCCCTGCCAGCACCTGCACCACGGAGAGGGGACAGGCAGCTGTCCACGCTCTGCTCATCCTCTGGGGTAGTATTGCAACAGGAGGAGGTCCCAGATCCAGTCCCAATCCCAGTCCTAGTCCCAATTCTAGTCCCTGTCCCAATCCCAGTCCTAGTCTCAGTCCCAGTTTCAGTCTCAGTCCCAGTCCCAGTCCCAGTCTCAGTCCCAGTCCCAGTCTCAGTCCCAGTCCCAGTCCCAGTCCCAGTCCCTACCTGCTGTCCACCAGCGAGTCTGACAAAGGTCTGACACCTTCCAGGGATTTCTGCTCCTGGGCCCAACTTGTGCTTCCCAGTTCCTGATCCCACATGGTCACAGATGGGTCAGGTTGGAAGGGACCCCAGTGGGTCCCCCTTCCCTGCCCAGGCAGGGCTGTCCTGGGGCACCAGGGGGGGAGACCCCCCTCCCTGGACAGCCTGTTCCACTCAGTCACCTGCAAAGTGAAGAAGTTCTTCCTCATGTTCAGGTGGAATCTCCAACTTCTTCTGTGAGTGGAGGGGCTACAGAATTGGTCCTGGATAGGGTGACCCCAACAGAGATTTAAATCTACTGATTCCAGGCTTGATCTTCCTTATGACTCTTAGAAGAAGGGTCAAATCTGGAGTAAAATCCATGTTAAAAGGTCAGGCTTGGAGCACAAGGCATCATTCACCAGTTTTTGGACACAAGGACACAATGTAGGATGGAGGTGGTTTATACAACAGCTTAAATACAGAACCACAGAATGGTTTGGGTTGGGAGGGACCTTAAAGCCCATCTCATTCCACCCCCTGCCATGGGCAGGGACACCTTCCACCAGCCCAGGTTGCTCCAAGTCCTGTCCAACCTGGCCTTGGACACTTCCAGGGGTGGGGGTGGGTTTTCAATGAGTGCCCACAAAGCACAGCACAGGCTTCATCTTTCCCAAAGCTGAACTGGGCAATGCCCAAACACCTTGAAATGTTCTCTGCAAGGCCAGGAATCAGTTTTCCCTTGTCAGGAAGAAAGCAGAAGCACTGACTCCACTGTAGAGGCACGAATTGCTCTCAAGGAAAACACAGAAACCCAACCCAACCACGCTACCAAAGGGCTGGTTAGAGATTAAAGAGGGAGGGCGGGAGCTCGGAGGAAAGGTCAGGCACACAAAGCAAAACATCCAAAACGAAAACTTGGAAACTTTCCTGAGCGTGGAGACAGTTGAATTACCTCAGAACAAAGACTGTTGACTCTCCTTATAAGGAGAGAAAGTTTTGGTTTAAAAAAAAAAAAAAAAGTAAAAGCTTGGTAAATAATTGTTTTCTTCTTTATGGATTTGTTGGGAGTTTAAAAAAAAAAAAGCTAAAGGAGCCAGTTTGAAATGAAACAAAAGTGTAGTTCAGGCAAATTGAATGGGTAAAAATTCCAGTTATTTTAACCATTTTCAAGTGGATATTTTTCCTGTAATTTATGCACTAGTTTGCCCTGCAAAAAGAAGTTTGAAGCTGGACTAATTAAATACTTTTTTAATTCAGGTTTTGAGACCTCTTTCGTCCTATTTCTGGGTAAACAGTTTTTGAGGTAGGGATGAAGTCACAGTTGCATCTCAGAGAGCCAGGTCAGGGCCACCTGATGATGTAATGGGGAGTCTTGACAGACAAATCATGGGGTAAAATCTGCTTGCTCATGGAGGCCAGCAAAACATTCCCTGTGCCTCAAAGAGTAAATCACACGGATTTAAACAAGACATGCAAATAAAGGAGAGCTGGGAATAATTGTTGGAACTCAGCACTGCTGTGTGGGGAGGGATGCTCAGCTCACTCAGAGGCCTTCCGAGGATGGTGATGAAGTTCCAGGATCTAAAGGGGCCCACAAGGAAGCTGGAGAGGGACTGGGGTGACAGGACAAGGGGAATGGGTTGAGACTGAAAGAGGAGAAATTTAGGTTGGATATTGGGAAGAAATCCTCCCTGGGAGGGTGGGGAGGCCCTGGCACAGGTTGCCCAGAGAAGCTGTGGCTGCCCCTGAATCCCTGGAAGTGTCCAAGGCCAGGTTGGACGGGGCTTGGAGCCACCTGGGCTGGTGGAAGGTGTCCCTGCCCATGGCTGGGGTGGGACTGGATGGGCTTTAAGGTCCCTTCCAACCCAAACCATTCCATGAATCCATGAAGGCAATTTAGAACATGGTTCACAACCTTGCTCCTGTGAGCATTGTGACCAAGGCAGATGCACTGGGAGGGAGGAGCAGCAACTGGACCTGGAGAAGGGATGTGCTGGAGGCATCTACGAGCAGGGGTTGGGCACTGGTGAAGATGCAGAGCAGGGTTTTATTTGGACAGATCTGAAGAGGCAGGTGGATGTGGCATCTTATGGAGTGGACAAAGGGTGACAGAGGAGAGGCAAAGCCTATGGCCATGTCAGTGGACAGCCAGGAGAGAGAGAAGGGTTCTGAATCATTGGGAGGGAAGCCTTGGGTTAGAGAGAAATGCACCAAGGGGGGCCAGCTTTTGGTAAAATTAAATGTAACACCTGGTCAGAAGCTTTAGAAATTCAGGGAGGTACCTCTACAGCTCCCTCTGACCCATTGACACAAACCCTGCTCCCCTCTATGCCCCCACAGCACGGGGTATAAAAAAAAAGCCAGGTAGGAATCAGAGGCTTTCACTCTCTCCCACCACTCACATTGTTTTTGATTACACACCTTAAATTTCCATCAAATCCACAAGAACCTGCATTCTTTCATTCTGCATATCTGCACATTACTTGTCCCACCAAAACCAGAATAAATGTGACCACCAGCTGAGGAGCAGCTGCAGTGATTCACTGGCTGCCTGAACTCAGGGTAATAAATCCTTGGAGACAGAGACCAAGGAGTTTTTCCTTGGATGACCAAAGGACCTCTGCACAGTCCTGGAGCAGCTCTGCAAATGCCACCTGTGTAACTTGGCACCTTTGGTGATTAATCACCTCCAGTGATTAATCAGAGATGCCTCCTGCAGGCAAAGGCACAGAATCATGGAATGGTTTGATTGGGAGGGACCTTAAAACTCACCCCCTGCCATGGGCAGGGACACCGTCCACCAGCCCAGGTTGCTCCAAGCCCCGTCCAACCTGGCCTTGGACACTTCCAGGGATTCCAGGGACAGCCACAGCTTCTCTGGCAACCTGTGCCAGGGCCTCCCCACCCTCCCAGGGAACACTTTCTTCTTAATATCCCACCTAAATTTTCCCTCTTTCCCTCTGAACCCATTCCCCCTTTTCCTGCCACTCCATGCTCTTGCAAAAAGTCCCTCTCCATCTTTCTTTTGGTCTCCCTTCAGGTGCTGGCAGGTCTGTAAGGAGCTGAGAGCAGCAGGAGGGAGCTGAGGAGGGATCTCTCCCACGTCAGGAGCACTGACTCTCAGTGTTCTCAGGACTTCGATCTCATACAGAATTTTTTGGTTCAAAGGACCTCCCAGCTCTTTCTCCTGGGCTCCTGCTGGCTGTCAGGAGGAGCTGTGCTCCCAGCTCTGTGTCCCTCCTGTCCATGGAGGGAAGGCTGAGCTGAGCTGGAGCTGCAGGAGGTTCCAGGAGTGAGCAGTGGGTGGGACTGGCCCAGATGTGCAGGTGATGCACAGCGTTGGCAGGAGGCTCTTTCCTGGCTGCCTTGGATCGAGTTTGCTTTGCACCCAGGAACTTGTCCCCTGTTCCAACTTGCACAGCAAGAGCTGCCAGCTCTGCTCCTTCAGCAAGTGCTCACAAGCTCTTTGGGTCAGGAACCTTCTATCTTTTCTTGTGTTAATCCAAAGGTTTCTGCCCTGGCTCCCATGCCCAATTCCTCCATCCCTCACTGCATCTCAAGGGAGGGATTGGGTGTCAAGAGTGGGGGAAAAAAGACATATATGTATATATATATATGTCTAGGAAAGGAATCTTCTCGTCACCCCCCAGAACCAAACCCACAGGGTGCCCTGCACAAAGGGAGGTGCTGCTGCTTGCTTTTGGTCAGTCCTGCCTTCTCTTAACAAGTTTGTGTCCTTGGGCCTCTCCTGGACTCTCTTCCTCTCTGTTTCTCTTTCAGTGTACTGCATTTGAGGCTTTGTCTGGAGGGGTCACCAAGAGCAGGCAGGAGGGTCATTTGCTGACTCCTTGGTGAGAGGTTCAGTCCCACAGGCAGCACAAGGCTGCAGGCTCAGCTCTGGCTGCTCGTGTCCCTGGAGCTCAAAGCACAGCTTTGCCCCCACAGCCTGCAAGGAAAGGGGTCCTTGGCCAAGCAGCAGCATCACAGCTTGTGACACGAGGAGAGAAAACGGACTCAAGCTGTACCAGGGGAAGTTTAGAATCCCAGAATCCCAGGATATGCTGACTTGGAAGGACCCCCCAAGGATCATGGAGTCCAACCCTCAGCCCTGCACAGGCCCAGCCCCAA
>NW_016690360.1:1144467-1150617 GCF_001604755.1 Lepidothrix coronata
CCTGGGCAGTGCCCAACCAGCCTCTGGGGGAAGAACCTTTGCCTGACATCCAACCTAAACCTTAGACTGGATATTAGGAAAAATTTCTTCATGGAAAGTGTTGTCCAGCCCTGGCACAGCTGCCCAGGGAAGAGGTGGTGGAGGCCCCATCCCTGGAGGGAATTAAAAGGCATGAGGATGTGGCACTTGAGGACATAATTTAGTGGTGGCCCTGTCAGTGCTGGGGGAATGGTTGAACTTGATGATCTCAGAGGGCTTTTCCAACCTTAACGACCCTGTGATTCCAACCAGAGCCCCTGTGCCTGCCCAGGAGCTGCTGACAGGGCACCACAACCATCCTGCTCCCTGGAGGCCCTGGGGACTCACTGAGCACAAGGACCCCACAATCTGCCCCATCCTGGGTGGGTGAATAGACGCTGGTGTTGGTCACCCCGTCTCCATCCCGCTGTTCCTGCCCCTCTGTCCTGGACCCAGCCCTGTGCAGGTGGACACAGCTCCCCTGGGTTTCTCTTGCTCCTTTCCAGCACTCCCATCATTTGTCACTGGGGGTCTTACAGGTGAGTCTGTCTCAAATTTTGGAATTTTAATATCTGCAAAGTCCTGTGTCGTTCCATGTTTTAAAGTTTGCAACTTTAATAGTTTTTCTTTTCCTTTTCAGATTTTCTGTAACGTCATATTTCCTTTTGTTTGGTTGGAGGTACCATAAAAGTGTTCAGCTGGATGCCATGAATATCTTCATTCCTGGCAGCAGTGTCCCATCCGGCACAGACAGCAGTGCTGTCTTCCTTTTATTGTCTTTATTCTTCCACTGCCAGGTCCGTGCACAATCTCTCCTGTTACTTCAAGAGCACCCACATTTGGGCAAGACTTCTTATTTTAATTTCCTTTTCCTAGTGTGGCAGCTGGAAGAGGAATGACAGGGAACTATGAACTCCCAAATTGCCAAACTGTGAAAAAGAAGAATCAATGTGCTGGTTCAGAGCTGTGTGAGTGGGAACCAGGACCGGGCATCTTTGCCATCACAGTACACAGGGTATTTGCACTCTGAAGCAAGACATGGAATTTTCCAGCCATAATAAGCTCCACAGGCTTGTGAACTGCTCAGAGACCTATCAGGAGGACAGGGAGTGGCTCAAGGACGTGACAGGCAGGACATGGATGTGCTGACTGTGCCCTTCCATGGCACAGTGTCACCTCTGCCTCGTCCTCCAGCTCCATTCGTGGTGTTGCTGCAGCTCCTTCCTGAGCTGATGTTCTTCCACGTTCAGGACAAAAAGAGTCAACCATTAACCAAAAGCCCCCCAGAAAACTGTTAAAATAAAGGCTGGCTGTTGTATTATTCAAACACAAGCCTTTCTTTTGGATGCTGGCTTTCCTGTGGCCATAACTCAGGGGTTGGGTGGGTGCCATCCCACCTGTCACCCGTGAGCCCAACACCAGCCCGGCGGCCTCGTGATTGATCTTGAAAGGCAAGGGAACAATGAACCCTCTGCAGGTCACACGGAACCACCGAGGGCAGGCAAGACCTGGGAAGAACGGGAAAAACTCCAGGTGGAGCTGCCAAAGGCAGGGGAAGGAGTGGGCTGCTGTGGGATGAAATGTGAGATGGAAAACCACCGGATTAGGAGGAATAACTTCTGTGTTTGTGGCCAGCAAGGAAAAGCCACCCGTGGTCAAATAGCAGACACCTCAAGTGAAAGCTTGGTGGTGGCAGAAGAGAAAGGAAGAGGATGGTGACGGGCTGTGTGAAGGATGAGACACAGAAATGGGAGGGAAAATCTGCCCATATTATTAGATCAGCCAGTGCTGCTCTCTGCCTGCAATACCCTGTGCACTTTGTCACTCCTTAAGGGAGGAAAAAGTAGTTATTTCAGAGACAAGCAATGAAGTCGAGTGACCTGCAGCAATTTCTGTAAGAGGAAATGTTGAAAAGCCCCTTCCCCACCTCTCTAATACGTGCAACAGTCTCCATTTACCTTTTCCTTTTGCCTCCAGGTTATTTTGTTCTCCTTCTGCTTTCCATTATTTTGATTAAGCACTTCTGGGGGCTCTGATGGATGAAAGACTCCACGAGAAGTGCACTGGACCAGTGTTGCCCCTTCAGTTCCTGCTCTGAGCCCTTTGTTTGGGCATCCACTTATTTCGTTTGTCAGGATGTTGGAAAGTGACCTTTTCTTTGAATTTTTTTTTTCCAGCTAATTTTAGTTTGTTTTATTACATGCACATTGTCCAAGAGAGTGATTAATAATCCTGCAGTACCTTCATGGCTTGCTGAAAAACTTTGGCTGAATTTTTCTTTTTTTTTTGACAAAATAATGAGTCTTTGAGTTTATGAAGCCTTTCCCAGAAGTAGGAGCTTTCTTCAAAAGTTCATTTGTTTGTTTTTAATTAAAAACCAAAGTGTCCAAAACCTGCAAGTTTTCTGTTAATTTGGAAACACTATTATTTCAATACCTTAAAGAAATTATAACTTGGCCGTTTCATGTCTTTGTGGAAGATCCCACAGGTGGGTTTTTGCATCCCATAAAATTACAGCTCATCACTGACTGTTTAATCCCGGCCATTTGCAGGTGCCCCAGTCACTGCAGTGATGGGTCTTCAGCATCTGCTGTGTCCTGTGTCCCTGTGAAAGGATTCCACGTGCTGCAGGTGCTGTAGTAACCATCCTCTCCCATCATCTTCCCAGTGCACCCTCCTTACCTCCAGGGGAGTGCCAAGGCTGCTCTAATGAGCTTTTTTAGAGCACCCCAGCCCTGCTCAGCTCCTCATTGAGGTGGAGCATTTGAAGGATGGGAAGAACTTCAAGGTGTCACTGTGTTTTCAGTCCAAGGAGATAAAACTCATCATGGCCTGAGCAAAACAGCCCCCAGGACCTTCCCCTGTAGCCCCTTCATCAAGAGCCCCAGACTGAAGGTCTGCAGGGTCTCTGTGCAGGGTTCACCTGAGATGTCTCAGGGCAGGTGAATCCCAGAATGTGCTGAGCTGGAAGGGACCCCCAAGGATCATGGAGTCCAACCCTCAGCCCTGCACAGGCCCAGCCCCAAGAGTCCCCCCCTGTGCCCCAGAGGATCAGCCAAACCCTCCTGCAGCTCTGGCAGCCTTGGGGCTGTGCCCACTGCCCTGGGGAGCCTGGGCAGTGCCCAACCAGCCTCTGGGGGAAGAACCTTTGCCTGAGATCCACCCTGAGCCTGCCCTGACACAGCTCCAGCCGTTCCCTGGGTGCTGTCCCTGCTCCCCCAGAGCAGAGCTCAGTCCCTGCCCCTCCTCTGCCCCTGCCCAGGCAGTTGGAACTGCACTGAGGTCTCCCCTCAGTCTCCTCTGCTCCAGCTGAACACGCCAAGTGCCCTCAGTGTCCTCCCACGGCTTCAAATCCAGGCCCTGCTGATGGATCAGGGATAGGGGAGGTCAGAGCTCTGCTCTGGAGCGTGTCCAGGGAAGGGAAGGGAGCTGGGAAGGGGCTGGAGCAGCAGGAGCAGCTGAGGGAGCTGAGGGGGCTCAGCCTGGAGAAAAGGAGGCTCAGGGGGGACCTTCTGGCTCTGCAACCCCCTGACAGGAGGGGGGAGCCGGGGGGGTCGGGGGCTCTGCTCCCAGGGAACAAGGGACAGGAGGAGAGGGAACGGCCTCCAGCTGTGCCAGGGGAGGCTCAGGTTGGACATCAGCAGGAATTTCTTCCTGGAAAGGATGGTCAGGCATTGGCAGGGGCTGCCCAGGAGGTTTGGAGTGCCCAGCCCTGGAGGTGTCCAAGGAAGGCCTGGATGTGGCACTGAGTGCTCTGGGCTGGGGGACAAGGTGGGGATGGGGCACAGGTTGGACTTAATGATCTTGGAGGTCTTTTCCAACCCAAATGATTCCGGGATTCTCTGTTTTCTCCTCCATCACAATGCTTATTCCCATTTTTTTTCCTTTGGTTGTTTGTCTATTTAGCTGGAGGTAACATTATCCTCTCTGTGGTGAACAATATTATGTGACAGTGAGAGAAAAATGTCCAGTTGCAGTTGGTTTGTAGACTTTCTACTCAAAAGAGTTCTGCATGTGTTCCTGATGAACTGGTTTGTCCCTGCAATGATAACTCTTTGCAGTTTCCCATCCCTGAGTGGCCCAAGGTCACAGAGGGTCAATAGTGGCAGCAGCACCCTTGATATGTCCATGAATGGACAGCTTTTCCATTAAACCTCAGAGGCTCTGAAAAGAGGTTCTAACATTTGGGATCAAACTCCAAAAAGGAGTTCCTGGTGCTGAGAATGAAAGGAAGAGAATGGAGACTGAGGCTGGTCCGTGGTGGGCAGAGCAGGGGTCTTATTTATGTGTCACTTAATCCAAGGTCAGATCATTCCCTGTTTGCAGTTTGCCTTTCCCTCTAAATGTAACGGGTGATGACAGTGAGAAAATCCATTGCATCAGAAAAGCTGCCCTGTGTCAGTCACAGCAGAAATGGGGACAAAGTCCAGTTCTTATTTCCTCTCATTTTGATCCTCAGTGATGTTCATTGCCAAGGATCTTGAGCCAACCTCTCCTGGGCCTGGTTTCAGTCCTGCCCACCTTCAGCTTTTCCTCTGTTCCTGTGGAAGAGTCCCAGACCCTTGGCATGGACTGAGCCTTGCCTGCTGCTCGTGGGATGTGTTGGAGCTGGTTGCTGGCTCAGGGAATGTCTCATCTGTGCCCTGGGCTTTGTTACCTTCCCCACTGCCTCAGCTGTGGCCTCTGCAGCTCTTTGACACAAGGCATGGAGTGGGTGAGTGGGGAGATCTGGGGAGTGGGTGAGTGGGGAGATCTGCACCCAACTCTTGTAGGCGAGTTGAAAACCACCCAGGAGAAATCACCAAAAAATATGGAGGTCCTTCAGGAGGCACCAGATGCCCAATCCTTTCCTGGGTCCCACTCCCCACACTGTAATGGGAACATCCTGAGGCCCATGGAACCCCCAGCTCTGACAGGAACAGACTGCAGAGAAAGGTCCAGGAACTGCCCAAGGAGGATGATCTGCTCCCTTTGTCCCTGTATCCATAGGATTGGTACAAATATCTGAACCTGACAGCAGATTTTGGCCTTCCATGAGCTGCCAGGAGAACTTCTCTCATCATCAGCTCCTACCCCAGAAGGAAGAACCTACAGTCAATCCAAAGATAGTTTTGCCAGCAGGCAAAGGGTCTGTGCCCCTGGCTCTGTGCAAGCCTTGGGCAACCCTGGTTGGGAAGGTGACCTGGATGTCCCCTCTGATGGAGGGAGGCTGTAATGTCACCCCATCACAACTCCCTGCCACAATCTGGGGGTCACCTGCCTTGCAAAGTGTCCTTCTACTGACTCCATCAAACCTGGAACGTGACCAATCCACGCCCTGGCCCTGGCCCAGCACAGTCAGCAGCTCCAGGATGATCCAAACCAGGGTCAGGTCCCAGGTGTCCCACCGAGGAGTTTGACTGCATTGTCTCAGAACAGGGAATGCTCATCCAAATTTCAGAGCTTCACCTAGACCTGCCTTTAATACCAGACATGCTTAAGGGTGAAAACAAGTTTATTCTGGCAAAGCAGGAGTTTAAATTCCTAGTTGTGAGCACTGAAAGAAGATTACAAAAGAGAAAATAGACCAGGATTGTAGATCACACTCCACAGCAGGATTCCTCCTGGTATCTCCCACCTGGAATCTCCTGGGCATGTTGTGGCTGTTTGCAGGAGGGGAGGAGCTGCTCATGGCACTGGGACAGGGATGGGGAGAGATGTGGGTCTAGATAGGCCTGGCAGCAACAGCTCCAGGAGCTGTGTGAGCAGCGGGGTGGTTTCTCTGCCAGGCTGCTGCAGTCATGGGAAGTGTCAGCAGGAGCACTCGAGAGGCCAGAGGAGGTGTAAGACATGGAACAGTGAAATCCAGGTTGAGAACTGGGGCTGGGAGGAAGGAGCATAAACAGGAGGGACTTGAACCCACAGCCAACACAGGGACTGATTTGAGCCCCAAAACAGTGAGAACCCACAGGCAACCTCACTGTGAGTGCTGGGGGCAGTTTGAAGTGCCACAATACAGGAAGGACATTAAGCTGTTGGGGAGTGTCCAAGGGAGGGACTCAGATGCTGAAGGGTCTGGAGGGGCCATGAGGAGCAGCTGAGGGCACTTGGTGTGTTCAGCTGGAGCAGAGGAGACTGAGGGGAGACCTCAGT
>NW_016690360.1:1150627-1172772 GCF_001604755.1 Lepidothrix coronata
TGAGTCAGCAGTGCCCTGGCAGCCAGGAGGGCCAACCCTGTCCTGGGGCATCAGGGAGGGGATTGTCCTGCTCTACTCTGCCCTGGGGCGGCCTCACCTCAACATTGGGGCAGTTTGGGGGGACACAACGGAGGGAAGGGATTGAGCCGTTGGAGAGTGTCCAAAGGAGGGCAAAGAGATGGGGAAGGGCCTGGATTTGAAGCCGTGGGAGGACACTGAGGGCACTTGGGGTGTTCAGCTGGAGCAGAGGAGACTGAGGGGAGACCTCAGTACAGTTCCAACTGCCTGGGCAGGGGCAGAGGAGGGGCAGGGACTGAGCTCTGCTCTGGGGCAGCAGGGACAGCACCCAGGCAACGGCTGGAGCTGTGTCAGGGCAGGCTCAGGGTGGATCTCAGGCAAAGGTTCTTCCCCCAGAGGCTGGTTGGGCACTGCCCAGGCTCCCCAGGGCAGTGGGCACAGCCCCAAGGCTGCCAGAGCTCCAGGAGGGTTTGGACAATGCTCTGAGGGCCAGGGTGGGATTGTTGGGGTGTCTGTGCAGGGCCAGGGGTTGGATGGATGATCTCTGTGGGTCCCTTTCAGCTCTGGATAGTCCATGATTCCATGATTCTCTGACTGTTTGAGAAGGACAGATGAGGGGACAAAAGCACTCTTTGGAAGAGTAATAGCCTTGTAATGCACTTGTTCAAAACCCAGCAAAAATTAAAGACAGGTTTGTAAAATGTATTTGATAGACAAATAACAAATATATGAGCATAGCAGCCAGTCTGCAGGAGCACAAGCTAATGAGGAGTTTGGGATTGCCTGAGCAGCCAATAGAAGGAAGAATCTGCCTTAGAGGCAAGAGGAGAAACTCCTATCCCAGAAGAACCTTGGGAATATCTTGGAAAATGGATAATCAGGGGACCCAGATGTGAGATTTAACACAGAGTTCAGCAGGAACTGTTCCATGGCAATCCCTGAAACCAGTTCTCATCAAGCAGTGCTGGAGGATGCTGGAGGTCCAAGTGGACTGAAAAATGGCAAACACAAAAGTATGACCTGTAAAAGCAGGGAAGGAGCACCTTGAGAGCTTCACGTGAGGAGAATCAAACCTGTGCAGCAGAAGGATGCAAGAGCAAATTATTAAATAATCAGCTTAAAGCTGCCAAGAGGATAATAAGATAATAAAGAAACACGGATGTGAATTTATGAGGGATAAATCTTGTCTAACTAATTTAATGTATTTCTTCCGTTTAGCAGCTCTGGGAAAAGCAATAAGTGAAATAAATCTTTGGTAAAGCCTTTGAGAGTTTTCTCTGACAGGAACAGCAGCTGGATAACCATTGTCCAGCTCACAGGTCTTCTATGAAGAAGGCAGTGATGAACTGGTTTTCATCTCCTTTTGGGAAAGAAAAATAGAAATCTGACTGATTTCAATGAAGAAAATTTCTGTTAGAGGCCAAGAGAAAACATCTTTGCTAAAAAGGCTGTGGAGTACCAGGAGAGGCCACACAGGGAAGCTCTGGAACCTCCAGCACAGAAAATTCGGGGGGCTTCTAATGGGTTGGTCTTGGAATTCCTCAGGGGAGCAGGTGGTGGGACTTCTTGGCATCTCTTCCCCCTGTCAGTGCCACGGTGCCACATGGGAGG
This sequence comes from Lepidothrix coronata, assembly GCF_001604755.1. NCBI lineage: Eukaryota > Metazoa > Chordata > Aves > Passeriformes > Pipridae > Lepidothrix > Lepidothrix coronata. Next base: position 1,152,257 of record NW_016690360.1, read on the forward strand.
GGTGTGCAGGTGGCATCTCAGGTGTGTTCCACGTTGGACCTGCACATTTCTCTGCTCTGGCAGTGGCTCTGGTGCAGCTGGGACTCACCTCGGGTGCTCTGCAGCTGTTTGGAGAGGACACAGACCCTTCTCCCTCTGGTTACGAGTGTTTATTGTCCTCCTGACAGCTCTGCTCTGGGTCCTGACAGCCCTGCTCTGGGTCCTGACAGCCCTGCTCTGGGTCCTGGCAGCCCTGCTCTGGGTCCTGGCAGCTCTGCTCTGGGTCCTGACAGCCCTGCTCTGGGTCCTGGCAGCTCTGCTCTGGGTCCTGGCAGCTCTGCTCTGGGTCCTGGCAGCTCTGCTCTGGGGGTGTTCCCTGAACTGGGTTCTGAGTGTTGAGTCAAGGTGTTCTGAGGTGACTGTTGAGGCCTGTGGGTGAGACAGTGGACTGAAGATGACCTATCACATATACCTGGTGATGGACATTGTCCATGGAAACAATAGAAAGGCTGGAACTTGTCAGGGACCAATCTCATTTTGGGAATCCCCCAATCTCTGCCAAGGCCTGTGTTCCCAGTGCAGGCAGTCGTGGGAGCACCAGCTCACACAGGCACATCTTCCAGTGTCACACGGATTCCTGAGCTCCACCTGTATTCCAAACACCTGAAAGAAGGTTCCAACAGTTGCTTGGCCAACCCAGCAGTTCCCATTGGTGCCCTGTGTGTTCCTGCCCACATTGTGCCAGGAAGGACCAAACATGACCCTGCACCTCCCTGGGCTGAGCTGTATGGGAACAGGAACAAAAGCTGTGCCCCAGGAGCTCTGCAGGGGCTCTGTGGCCTGGCCATGTTCTCATGGCAGTGCCACATTCTCTGTGCACAGCAGTTCCCACGGGCACAGCTGGCAAACCCCAGCAGGAGTCTGTGGGAAATGAACCTCCTGTGCCCAAACTCAGAGCTCTGCAGAGATGGAAGGACTTCGTGTAGAGGCCCCTGTTTAGGGACAACAGCTGATCAGAGCACCTGAGGAACCAACAGCCTCAGCTCTTTGGAACTTGTTCTGAGTTGCCCCCCAAGGGAACTTTGGAAATCCTCCCAGTGAGGCTTCTCAGGTCCCAGTGAACCTGGCACTGTGTGCTCAGCTCACCCCTCTGTCACCCATCAGCAAACTGTGCCCAAATTTCCTTTCCAAGCCAAGGGGAGGGCAAGTAAGTGCCTGAGCCCCTCCCTCGCTGTTGGACTCACGTGTGAAGGTCACCTGGTCATGTCCTTATGGACGAGCTTTGCAGACGTCTGGTCGTGGCCAAAGCTGTCAGGCACAGCCAAGGTGTGGTTGGCACAAGAGTTGCCATCCCCACTGCTCTGGGCAGCATCCCCAGCCTCTGGAAAGCTCTCCCATGGAAATGTCCAGACATGGGCTGGGTGCTGGAACACAAATCCTGCCACTTGCCTGCACATTTCCTTGTCCCCAGGCCACTGAAACAGCGTGTGTTTAACTGTGAGATGGATGGGATCAAGCTGAGCTGTTCAGATCAGAATTCCTGTGAGATGTGGATGAAATATTCTGCCTGACTCAGCTGTTGGGAGGCTGCAGGTGCTCAGGGTGTCTGTATTCACCACCAGCTCCCACCACCATCTCTTGGCTTGTTTAGCAAAACAGATTCATTCCCTGTGTGCTGCGTATTTAAATTCCTAATGGCAGTAAGAGAACTGCAGAGCAGCCATTCCCAGCTGATCCCAGGGATGTTTGTTGTGCAGGACATGCACCCTGTGCACTCTCTCCCTGGGAGACTTCATTGTCTTGCCTGTTTGTTCCTCTGCTTTGAAGCAAAGCCTGGAGGTTGCAGGTTCTGCTTCAGTTGTGTGTGGTGTGTCTGTGCTCTCCTGCTGTCCCAGCCTGGCCCAGTGAAAGGCTGGACCTCTCCCCTCTGTTCTGTCTCTTTTTTTAGCTAAAGAGAGGCTGGTTTTCTTCCACAAATGCCAAACCTTGTATTCAACACCAAGTGCCTCATCCCAGCCCTCCCTCTTGGACTCACATTTAAAGGTCACCTGGTCATGTCTCTATGGAAGAGCTTTGCAGACATCTGGACGTGGCCAAAGCAGATAGAAGTCCCTTTGCCCCTGGATGAAAGGCTTTGTTGACTGTGCCCACTGTGGCTCTGGGTCTGTGCTGTCAGTGCCCAGCCCAGAACTGGGTCACAGGGGTGAGCTCTTTGCTCAGGGAGACACTGATTTATTATGATTGTCTCTCAAAGGTCTGCTCCTGGCTGTGGAGCTGCACTACAGAGCTGCAAGTGGCTCCATAATCCTGCAAATAAAGCCAAGCTTTTCTTCTGAAGGACTCTAAGAAGATCCCACTTAACTCCTGCTTTAGCCATGCCTCATCTTTGGTGACTCCAACACCTCCCTGGGCAGTTTAGTTCAATGCTTGATCTCTCAGTGATTTTTTTTTTCTAATATCTGATCTGAACCTCCTCTGAGGCTGTTTCCCCTCATCCTTTCCCTTGAAGAGACCAATCCCCACCTCAGTACAACCTCCTTACAGGGAGTTGTAGAGAACACTGAAGTTCCCCCTGAGGTTCCCTCATCTTTATCCAACTCGTCTTCCTCTAGTTACCTTCTTTTATCCTTTTTTTTCCGCAAGGTTGTGGGCCTCAATTATTTTAGGTTCTATCAAAATTGTTACAGGAATGTCAAGCAAAGAGCAGGAAAAGGTTTCACTTGTGTTTCTGTGCCGAAATATTCCTGTTCCATGTCTTTCCACTATGGCAATAACACCAATCTCTGCTCTCTTCCTGGAAACCCTACACAATTAAATAGTGTTTTGCATGAATGTTTTATAAAAGACTGTTTCATGACCATCTTGCACCTGCAGCACAGGAGATGTGGTCACGGGCTGAATTCCACCAGCAGAGTCTGAGCTGACCCTCTGAACTCAGGGTTTGGGTTGAAATGGGGTCTGTTTTCACCACCAGCTCAGGTCTGGGGGCACAACCAGCTTCATTCCAGCACCAGCTCATCCCTGCTCTGGAAAGGGGTCAAACAGCATCTCCAGGTGAAGATGCTTCACTGCAAATGTGAAACCTCCTTTCAGGGGGTTGTAGAGAGCACTGAGGTTCCCCCTGAGACCCCACTCACTGCAGAGCTGTTCCAGCTCTTTCCATGACTTTTCCTCCCCCAGGGATGGTGGGGGAGGGCAGCAGGGCTGCCCCTGTGCAGCTGTGCTGCCTGTCCTGGACACCCTGCTGGCCACAGGTGTCCTCCTCTCTTCCCTACGTGACATTCCAGCTCCCGTTTTCCAGCAGCTCCTGGTGTGTACACACCACATCCTTCAGAAATGTTAAGAGCACAAGTTATTTCCCTGGTTGGCAGCGAACACAAAGAATTGTTCGTTATATTGGCTACTTGAAAACAGGAAATGTTCTTTCCTCTGCTCTGCTTTCTAGCAGGGCTGATTCCCCCCGAGCTGTGCCTGTTCCTGAGCAGGATTTTGGTCATGGCACACACTGTCTCATTTGCATGGGATCTGCATACAGTATGTCCTGAGGTTACAGCTGTGAGTACAGTGTGGAGAGCAGCGGGGTGGTTTTATCTCAGCTGCTGGAAACACTCAGATCCATCCCTGAAAAACACGAGCAACAGGTTGATTGTTGTTTTTTAAAGTTCTACTGCCACTGAGCACTGCTCAATTTGGAGTCTGGAGCTTCAGCTGCAGTGAAAAGCAGAAAGAACACTGTCTAGGGTCTCTTAACTTTTAACTTTTGTCTTTTTTTTTAACTTTTAACTCTTAACTTTTGCTGCTGGCTTTGACTTTCCACCTCTGGACACATCTGGATTAGTGTTTTCTCTTTGATCACGTGACTATATCTGACTCTTGTCATGCACGAGCTTTGAAAAGAGCACTTGCAGGGATAGGGCTGGATTGGAAGCCAGACAAGGGGGGCATTTCATCAACAGGCAATAGCTCTTCTGGGAGCAGGAGGAGAGGAATCAATGCCTAAAGTTCCTTGTTTTCTTAACCATGCTCCTGTTCTATCTTTGCTGGGAGATTTATGAGCCTCTCAATGTTGGACAAACACCAGTAGTAGTTGAACATTTTTAGCACCTGAATGCTTTGCTTTGCCTGGCTTCTTATGGAGAGACAAGTCCAGGCAAGGTGGTCCTGCAGCAAATGGTTTATTGGGACAGGGTTCTGGCCTGCAGCCACGGCACCTTGGGCAGTGATCTTATCAGCCCTCCTGAACAGAGCAGGGTTGGGCCTGTTTGCTGCTCCATGGAAGACCTCCGAGGAGAATGGGGGTGTTGCAAGACCCTGGTGTCGATTGTTCCCTGCAGAGGAACCAACCCCCAGTGCAGCCTCTGGGCTGAGATGGCCCCAGCTCAGGGAGGGGCAGCAGCTGAACTGGGGCTGAGGAGCAGGAGGAACAAACAAAGCCAGGTCTGTGTTCTCAGAGGGGTTCAGACTTAGGGAGGAACTGGCTGTTGACTTTCAGGGGGATCTGGGCAGCTGAACACTGTGGGTTCCTCTGGGAATCCCAGCCCAAGAGGGTGTCTTTGAAGAGTTCAGCTGATTTGGCTGAGGTACCAGCAAGGCTTTGCTTGTCTCTTTTTTCAGCCAGCTTTGATTTGTGGGCAGAACTTCACCTTGACTTCCAGCCCTCTGGAAGTGCTCTCATTCCATTTGCCAGGGAGTGCTGACTTGCCTGGCAGGTTCAGTGTGATCTCAGAAACCTTCTGCTGAAAACAACCACGTCCATAACGGTGACACTTTCGGCCTTGACGTGGTTGGACCTTTGGGGTCCACTAAGGTGCCAAATCATGGAGTTCTAGTGACCTTGGAGACACCTTGGAGTGTCTGAGACCTCTGCACAGGGTGACAGACAGGCAGGGTCTATGGAAGATCCATTCTCTTCCCAGCTGACCCCTGCCCTCCTGAGGGGCTGGACTCCTGGCTGTTGGTCACTGCACTGAACTGCCCATGGCCGTGGGTTTTAGGGCCAGAGTGGACTAACGTGTCTTCAGGATGAGACTCAGCTCGGAATTAAGGCTGAATGTGGGTGTCCACACCTGAGATGCTCCTCAAGGGTCTGAGGGCTGGTTCAGCCCATGGAGAGCTGGTCAGTCCCTCAGCTGAGTCCAGAGCCCACCTGAGCAGACCCAGGGGATCAGCTGGGTCACTCCTTAGGCTCCACTGCCCAAGATTGTGCTCCTGCACTGGCACAAAAGCAGCCAGAGACATTTCAAATGACCTGCTTATCCCACCCAGCCTCCAGCTCCCACTGCAGTCAGTCAGGTATCCAGGGCTTCTATGACGTTTGCTCCTTGGGGATATTTGGGATCCCTTAAATTGCCTGAAATCCCAGCTGATGTCTCTATAGAGGAAAGCAAAGAGCACTCCACGTGTCCATCACCTTTAATGTAAGTTCAGAGCTGCAGTCACAGGGATTGTAGGTGCCTTAAATGCAGACTGAACCACACCCCTCCTTTCTGGCCTGTGAGTAGTCCAGAACAGACTCTTTTCTATGAATACTGCACTGGGTTTTATAACTTCTGAAGAAAGAACTTTTATCATTTTGGTGTTATTCACAACAGGCTCTTCTATTACTGCAACAAAATCCATTTCCATTAATGCCTCTGTACAGATCATTCCTTGAATGAAGCAGCAGACAAACAAACTTAGAGGGAAATGCAGCTCGTCAGAATGATGCCTGATGGAAATGATCCCGTAAGAAATGCTGGCATTGCTTTTTCTCCCTCCTTTCCTCCTGTTTTGAATGCAGAGATTTTGAGGTAAGGGCTTTTCTTGCCACATCACACACAGATTTCAGTTGCTTGGCCTCAGTTGTGATGCACAACCAACAACCACTAATCTGTGCTGTGTGTTTTCTGGCTCACTACAGAAAAGACTCAATTGTTGGTTCTTTCTGCCACTTCCCTTAGGAGACTGTTGCATATTCTCTTTGCTCTCATTTGATGTATAATTCTGGCTGATTATCCTTGATAGGATTGGTGGCTAATTACCAGCATCAGAACTTGGTTTTGAGCATCACGACAGTTTTTTTACTGGTGTTTTTGTGTCTGATAAGGAGTCTTTATCACACCAAGAACTGATTCTGTCATTTGAGCATGACCAGAAACAGGGGGGACTGTTGGGGTGTCTGTGCAGGGCCAGGAGCTGGACTGGATGGTCCTTGGGGATCCTTTCCAGCTCAAGATATCTGTGATTCCATGATTGTGTTCAAGGGCACCTTTCAGAACACAGCTCTTGGCTGGTTACTATTCTGCTGCTTTTTGAGTTTTCTCTTTGCACAAAGATAACCAGACAAATACTTTCCCAACCCCTGCATTAGCCAACAACTGTCCCAAATGCCTGATGCTGCTCAGATCCCACCATGCACAGCCAGTTGTCTTGGATGACTTTCCCTCCTTCTCCTTGGATTGATCCCCACAAGAAGAGGGGCTGAGGAGGCCACTTATTTAACTTGGTCTTTCATCGACAACATCAGAGTCATCTTCTGGCCCAACAGGGTGTAAATATGAAAATAAATGAGTTAATTTGCTGTGAAATCTAAGCTGTGATCACTGTTGCTGGAGCCTCTTCCATCAGGCCTCCTGCTCAGAGTCATTGAGGCAACGCTGAACCTCCAAGACAGGTAAGAAATATCCTCTGGAAGTTCAGCAGGAGAGATAGCAGGAGACTCTGGGCTGAGAGGGAATTCTTTATGTCTTTATATCAAGACAGATATGAGCATCTCTTGTGTTGTCCTTAAAATAACCCTTTATCATGAAGATGTAGCTGGAATAATCATCATGAAAAATGGGGCTACCCTGGGCAGAAACGTGCAGTGCAGCCTGTGTGCTGTGAAGGGACATTTATCTGCTTTATTGCAAGGTCACAGGAGAGTTCAGAACATTTTCTTGATAAAGTAGAAAGCCTGGGTGAAAGCAATTTGGTGATTTTCATTTAAGCCTCAGCAGGGCCTGGCTGTGTGGCTTGTGTGGCCACTCTCCTTTCTTCAGCTGCTTCTTGGCCCAGAGTGTTCTGTGGGTGTGGGCAGTTGTACAAATCCTCTACCAGGAGTGAGTCCTGGGTACTTATAAATTCTTGGGAAGCTCTGGTCACCACAGGATGGTGTCATCACTGGAGCAGTGCCTGCCTTTCATTGTCTCTGTGGACCTTTTATCCACGTTTCAGCCATTTCTCTTGGACCTCAAGCTCCTCCATCACTGCTTGAAGAGGACTGGTTTTGCTGCTGCCCTCAGCTGTCCTCCCCAGCCTTGCTCAGATACTCCATGAAGGAGTAGATTTTAATAAGACACCCAGTCAATAAGAGAATACGACTTGTGAAGGGGTTTGGTCTTTATTCCACAAACCATCTTCAGAATTTGGCATTTCCCAGAGCTGACAACACTGTTTGGAGTCCTTTGAGCTTTGTTTTTTGACTCATTCTTGGGGTTTTTTTGCACTGGAAAAGGAGTGGGGTCTTAGAACCCCTCTGTGGTCCCCGGAGCTGCTGAGTTCTCCCAGAGCAGATGCAGGAGGTTGGTGACTGTGAACACAGGAGGACCCACTGGTGGACACTGAGCTGGGACACAGGGTCAGGAGAAGGGGCATCAGAAATGTCCAGGAATGCCCCATTTGGGCCCCCTGATAAAATCCTGCACTCTTTGAGCAGTGAGGCAGAGGGAGGGGGTGCTCTGTGTGTCCAAACAGTGCTGGGAACTGGAAGAGAACATTTCCTATCTTATCAGGGATTAGGGGAGAAATTTCCATATCCCCCAGCTAAGGACTGCTCTCCCACCCTCCCACCCGTACCTTGCTCTGCTCTGCTGTTAGAAAAGGGGCTCAGAACCCCAGAATGGTTTGGGGTGGGAGGGACCTGAAAGCCCATCTCCTTCCACCCCTGCCGTGGGCAGGGAACCAAATTCCATCCAGGTTGGAGGGTTTCTGTGGGAGAGCAGGGCACGGGGGGGATGTTTGGCAGCTGTGGTTGCAGTTTGCTGGTCTGGCTCATCCTGAGTGAGTCTCAGATCCACAAGAGCCCGACTGAGCAGGGTGGGAGTGAGGCTGGACACGAGCAGAGACATCCCCAGTAGAAGGGCTGGGAGGGAAGGGCTGAGCCAGACCTTGGAGCCAGGCTCCATGGAATCACAGAGCCACGAACACCCTGAGCTGGAAGACACCCGTAAGGATCAGCCAAGTCCAACTCCTGCCTGCAGTTCCTGTCCTTCCCAAGGATTTGACTGCTCCAACCAGCCAGGGGATGTTCCTGCTGGTGTCCCTGGGGTTGGGGGTGGAGGGGGAAGGTGCACACTGTGCATGGAGCAGTTCTGCACCCTTTGGATGTTCTGTCCCACTGTCCCAGCTGAGCCATCAGGGGGAGCATCCAGACCTCCTCCCCTTGGTTCTTCTTGCAGTCTCCCATTCCCCTCCACCTTGAGAAGGTGGATAACAAAATAAGGATCTCTCCCAGGAGACAGGGAATTTTAAGAGCTTTACCAAACCTGGGACATGGAACAGGGAGCTCAGTATCAGGAATGTCCCGGGATCTTCCCCCTTTTATTTCCTTTCTTGAGGGACACTCAACATATAAAGAGGTAAAATGCTGCCAGATTTTGAGTAATTTCTTTTTTTTTTTTTTTTTAACTTTTCTTCTACCGAGGCTTTGAACTACCCAGCCAGGAGAGAAGAGTGTGGGAAAAGAGGTGATAATTAGCAGAGGAAAGCAGGCAGGGACAAAGCTGAAGGGGTGGATGCATTTGCAGGCTGCAGAAAGCAAACAAAACATCAGGGAATTGCAGCTCCTCTAGATCAAAAATATGCTGATAGGAAAGTTGGGTAGCACTTCTAAAAAGCCACGGTTAGGAAATTAATGAATTACTAAAGGTTTAACTGGGTCAGTGGGGGGAAGTGGGTCTGATAAGGAGCTCCTCATCCAGGAGGGTTTGGATGTTTGGATGCATCTGTTTATTTTCAGCACAGCCCAGATAAGAGAACTCCAGGCTGTGTTGTGGAGCAGGTTCAAACAGTTTAGTAAACATATTTATATGCATGAACATACTTGCATAGAACATGCATATGGTAACACATGCATTAGCATACCTTCAATCCAGGAGATTCTTCAATCATGATTATGGTCTTTCTCATTAGAGAGGTCTTTTATCACAGAAAGCCAAATTTTCCAGACAAATCACTCTAATTAAACCTGGGAGATAAAATAGTGGGTTTTGGCCAAAGCAGCTCCCTCGACCTCTGTTTCCTGGCTTTGAGAGAGTCCAGCCAACACACTGAGGCAGCCAGAAGGCTAAAGAGGAGCTGGATGGAAACCAAGTGACTCATCTCTGAGGGCTGGACAGACCCTGAACAGGTAGAGAATCCCAGGAGGAGCACAGATGGAGCTCAGGGAGGGAGAAGGGAGCCAAAGCTGCAGTGAGGATCCCTGGGCAGGGACAGCACGTGGAGCAGGGAGAGGATCCCACAAGCCACCCAGGAACACACTGCTGCATCCAGGCAGGACGTGAAAATGGGATAGAGACTGAAAAAGGAGAAGCAGAAATGGATGTTCTTGTGTTCAGGACCCTTCAACCCACAAGGGAAATGAGGGAGGGAAAGCTGTTCTGTGTGGGACCTGCCCACATGGCCTGGGGAGACTAAATCCCACAGAGCAGGTCCTCAGGTCTCTGTGGAGAGGGCTCAGGGTGCACATGGGACTGCAGGGTACGGCCTCAGTCTGGCCTGAGGGAGGAGGGTGTGGGTTCCCACAGAGGCAGAGAAACCTCCCAGACAAAGGCAAGAGGCTACAATGGATAAGGAACAGGTGGGAAATCCCTGCTCTGTTCTTTGGGATCCCAGAGCCAAGGGAAGGGCACCAACTGTGCCAGAGGGCACTCGGGGCTTCCCCCTGATCCTCGGGAGCTCTGTGGCTGCAGGAGGGACAATACCCCTGAGCCTGGGAATTTTTGCCCAGCTGTACCCACACCCTGTGCCACACTGCAGCAGCCAGTGCCACACCCCACCCCGGACCCCTCCCCAGCCCGTGGGCACATCCAGGGGATTCTCCACGACCCACTCAGGGGGAAACTTTGACTGTCATGGCCTTTGTCAGAGAGCCAGGAAATACCCTCCCAAACTGGAGCCTGGGTTCCTTCCACAGCTGCCCTTCTCCTGGGACAGGGCTGCCAGTCAGGACCTTAGAACCACAGAACCCCAGAATGAGTTGGGTTGGGAGGGTCCTTAAAGCCCATCTCCTTCCACCCCCTGCCATGGGCAGGGACACCTCCCACCAGCTCAGGTTGCTCCAAGCCCCGTCCAACCTGGCCTTGGACACTTCCAGGGATTCCAGGGGCAGCCACAGCTTCTCTGGGCAACCTGTGCCAGGGCCTCCCCTCCCTGTGCCTCCACAGAGGTTTGCAGAGCACTTCTATGTCCTGTGGAACTGTAGGGAGGGTGAGGCAGAGGGCCCAGCAGCTCAGCACAGCTCTGCTCTCCCTTTCCCTGTCGGGCCCCATGGCTCTGTCCCACCTTCTGCTTGGTCTCTGGCCCTGCAGCATCGTGCCAAGGGAGAAGGGAGAGGACAAACTTCCAGCAGCATGTCCTGGCAGAGCCAAACAGGGCTGGGGAGCAAAGTCCTTCACTCTGGGCAGGTGGGGGTGGTGATTTAAAGGCTGGAGTCTTGAGGTCTGCAGGACAGTTGGGCCCCCAGGGAAAGCCACAGAGCTGCAGCAGCAGAGACTGCCCCACTTCAGGAATAGAGATGGGAGGAGGTGGCTGTGTCTGAGGATGGGGAGAGGAAAGGAACACAGGGAAAGAGGCAGGAATTCGGATCTGGCCATGCTGAAGGCTCGGTGTCTGCAGAGCCAAGTCCTGCTGCTCTGCACATGCCTGAATTCCCCAGAGGAATGTGTTTGCCGGGTGCCTGTGGAGGAAGGGAAATGGCAGATTTACAGGTGAGCAGAGGCTGGAATTCCCTGTGCCAGCAGTCATGGGCAGAGAGGTGAGCGAGTCCAGGGGCACCCATGGCATCAAACACCTGCAAAACAGCCAGTCACTGGTATGAATACCCTGGATGCCCCAGCAGGAAAAAATTGAGGAGCTCCTGCCTGAACCATCCTTCCCCTGCAGAGATGCCCCAGGATTTATCTCAGCTTGCAAGAGCAGCAGCTCCAGCTCTTACCTGTGCCCCACACCAGGGCATTACCTGAACTGAGGCACATTCCAGGCTCTGCAGGGACAATTGTGGGTATTTCCCCTAATTTTTCTTCAGACTGAAGACTTGTCAAGCTCTGGAATCTTTCTGCCTGCATTTCTCAGGATACACCTGGTCCTTGCTTTCCTGTGTCAAATAACCAAGAATAAATCACATGTGGTTTTTGAAGGGTTCTGCCTAAACCTGGGGTGAGTCTGGAACTCAAACCCACAGCAAAGTGAAGGAGAAGGTTTTGAGGAAGAGGTGAATCTACATTAACTGAAGTCATGGGCACAATCTTGGATGTGTCATTTCTGATTCAGGTGGAGCAGTGGGGAGCTCCCAGCTGCTGACCAAGGCTTTTGCTGGGCTGGTTGTGAGCTGGTCTGAAGTTCTGCATGTTTGTATCTTTACATACTAACTGACTTCAGCCCTCATGGTCTAATCTCAGCCTGTTTGCTTTCCTTTACACATTTTACTGACACCTTCTCCTGGAAACATTTTCCATCTGATTTTCTCTGAAAGAAGGAGAATCAGTTAACACAGAGCCCTTGATCTTGCAGCCACTCTTGAGAGGAAGAGAGAGAGGGACTTGTCAGGAGATCCCAACCTGACAGTAGATCATGAACTTGGGGGTCTTGTAAGAAAAGTATACAAGGTTTGCCCTCAGCCCTGCATGTTAAAATGTCACCTCTGTGTCCCCAGAGAAGATGGGAAGGGAGCAGGTGCAGATCTCCAAGTGCAGGTAGAAAGCCAAAAGTGGCTCCCAGAGTGGCAGATGCACGTGCTGGGGGTGTGGGCTGGGGATGGGGGGTGTAAGCACCCCCTGCCCCCGTGGGTCTCCCTCCTCCCCTGGGTCACACGGGCTCTGATGGCACTGGGGACCCACGGGTGGGGTGCCCTGCACTCCCTGACCCCGGCGTGTGAGCGTGGCTCCTGCAGCCAGGGACATTCCCTGTGTCTGGGTGAGCTCCCACATCACTGCCTGGCTGTCCACGCTCTGCTGGAGGCTCTGTGGGGTGTTTGTGTGCTGCCCTAATCGCTGCTGCCCAGGGTGTGCTCGGGGTTGCTGAGTTCACTGCGAGGTGCACGGGGTTGGTCTGCTCTCCAGGATGCTTTCCTTGCAAAGCAAACTTCATCAGGCATGGGGTGACTCCTGGGGCTGGGCCTGTGCAGGGCTGAGGGTTGGACTCTGTGATCCTTGGGGGTCCCTTCCAGCTCAGCACATTCTGGGATTCTGGGATTCACCTGCCCTGAGACATCTCAGGTGACCCCTGCACAGAGACCCTGCAGACCTTCAGTCTGGGGCTCTTGATGAAGGGGCTACAGGGGAAGGTCCTGGGGGCTGTTTTGCTCAAGCCATGATGAGTTTTATCTCCTTGGACTGAAAACACAGTGACACCTTGAAGTTCTTCCCATCCTTCAAATGCTCCACCTCAATGAGGAGCTGAGCAGGGCACATGGGGTGACTCTTGGGGTGTCCCGTGCAGGGCTGAGGGTTGGACTTGATGATCCTTGTGAGTCCCTTCCAACTCAGCATATTCTGGGATTCTGTGGTCTCCAAGCACCATCAGCCTCGTGATGTCTTGGAGCTTTGGAGCCACAGGACAACGACAGCTCTGCCCAAAGACACAGCACAGTCCTTGGCAGGGCACAAAGGCCAAAAGCCCCGTCAGTGCCAGGAAGTTTGAGGAACACACGTATTTCCCTGGATGTGACATTCAGGTTCTGGGGGGGGAAAGAAGAAGCCTGTTCCTGCCTCTTCCACACCAACAGAACATCCCGTTCCTCCTTCTGTGTTTTGCACAAAAGTTGAGAACTGAGAAGTTTTTCCCAGTGGTAGAGATGGGCTGGGGTTCAGATGGGCTGAGGTTCCTCCTTCTCAGAGTACCCGGGCTGTAACAGTTAAAGCTCTGCGGTGCCTTCAAAGCTTTCCTTAATTTCCTGCCTGACAGACGGGGGGAGGAACTTGGTCTGCCAGTGAAGGAGAAAGATGTTTTCCTACAGTGCCCCGACCCAGCTCCATCCATGCCCTCTGCTCAGAAGGACAATTGTTTCCAACAGCAGCACAAAAACACACCATTCACATGAAAAGAAGGAAAGTCAGGAAAATTGTTTTCCCAGTTTCTCTCCACCAGCAGAAGTCAATGAAGGAACTGCTGTTCTGGCTCGGGACCAGGAGAGGTTCTGCTGGAGAGGTCATGTTTTAGCATCACTGCAGAGGGGGTTGGTCAGCACAACCTGCCCATGTCACAGTGCTGAGCTCAGGGGAGCTCTCCCTTGAGGCAGGGAAAGGAGGGTTTCATTTCAAACAGCTTTGCCCCAGCGTGTCAGGGAGCAGATTGGAGCAGAAGGGTCTCCTGGCTGTGTCCCTGGGGTCTCCTGGCTGTGTCCCTGGGGTCTCCTGGCTGTGTCCCTGTCACTGTCAGCTCCCCCAGAGCCCAGACAGGAGGAGCTCAGGTGCCACAGTCACAGTGCTGCAGCCACCCGTGTCCTCCTGCACCTCTGAAGTAGGTGCCACCGTTCTCAACCATATTTGCCCCCCCCATGGTTTTCCTGGTGGCAGAGGGCAGCCTCTGTCCCCTGGGCATGTCCTTTCCTGAGGGTTTCACTCACATCTGTCCTATAAATCCTAGGAATTGATAAGAGCTGAAAGTCTTGTGTGGACAAAACATTAGAAGAAGACACAGCTCTAAAGATGATGGTCCTTTGGAGTCCTGGGCTGTGGCAGAGTGTGCTGAGGTGTAAAAGGTGCAGATGTGACCATTTCGCCACAGTTAGCCCCTTTCTCCCCAGTGTTTGTTGCCCTCTCTGCTGTCTAAGACTTGTTATCTCTAAGATCTCACCCAGATTTCTCCATCACCTGGGAACACAAGGTTGGACATCAAACTCCTGATGGAGTCAAGGCTGGCCCACCTGCATCCCCTCACCCAGGCTGAGTCAGAGGGTGCAGGGCTGCCCTCTCCCAGGGTGATGTCTCCTGAAGCACACCCAGGGGTTTGCAGTGCAGAGCCTGTACCCAGCCTGGCCGATCCTGAGCCTTGCTGGGAGCCAGCCCTGGGCAGGTCCCAGGTCCAGCCAGCTCTGCTCAGGCCCCTGTGCAGTGAGCAGTGCCTGTGGTGTGTGAGCACAGCCAGAGAGAAACCCAGGAACCGTCTGGATCAGCATCTTCCAAGGGATTGGCAAGTGGGACAGGAAAGATGTGCAGGGACTTTCCGCTTCTGCAAGCTTTTCTTTCCTTTATACATTTTACTGACACCTTCTCCTGGAGACATTTTCCATCTGATTTTCTCTGAAAGAAGGAGAATCAGCTAACACAGAGCCCTTGACCTTGCAGCCACTCCTGAGGGGAAGAGAGAGGGGGCCTCACCAATAGACCCCAACCTGACAGTTGGGATCTTCTTCTCCAAGTCCATGAGTTCAGATGTGAATGATGCCTGGGGGTAGCCACTGCAAATTCCCAGGCTGGGGGCTTTGGGAAGCTGTGGTGAAATCCAGCATGGCACTCCCCTCCTGGCTGCTGCCTCGGACACCAGGGATGGAGCTGGGCCATCCCTGCCTGGCAATGTAAGCCCTGTGCTCAGTGCACATGGCCCAGCAGCAGCACTTGCACTGCCAGACCGTCCACCAGGAGCCCTCTTGGAAAAAAGCAAAATCCAACAATAGCCCCGTGTTTTCCTTGGATCCCCCAGCACTCAGCACGGCTGCAGCACAAGTCTGGCTGGCAGGGAGTGCTGCCCTCAGCCTCCTGCCCCCCCAGCAGCAGCCCTGAGTCATGGCTGTGCTCACAGACAGTGACACAATGCCATTGTCATCCAAGGAATGCAGTGTTTTCCTGCTCTGCACAAATATTTTGTACAGTGCATTTTCCCTGCTCTCTGGAGCAGCCACTGTCCGGGTTCCTGCTGGAAGTGCCCCCGGGAGCGCTGCTGACTAATCCCATCCCTCTCCTCGTGTTCCCCCAAGGTCCCAGACTCGTTTCTCCTCTGCACAGAGGGCACGGAGTCCAGGCTGGTGAGGTGGGTCTCCTCAGAGCAGCACATGCACGCAGTGTGAGGAAATGGGCAGTTCAACCTCTCAAGGTGCAATTCCGTGAGGTCACACCACGGACCCAGCTCGTGGGTTGGGGTCTGGGCTGGAGGAGCTGCTTTGGACATATTTTGGACATACAGAGGCCCCAGCAGAGCCCTCAGGCAGCCTGTGCCCCTGCTCCAGAGATGGCCATGGGGTGAGTGCTCCTCTGGAGTTGCCTCTCTTTCCGTTGCCTCCCAAAGGAATGACACAGAGAGCTCAGACAAAGCCCTGGGCAGCCACCCCAACCCTGCAAAGGCCTCCTCTGATCCCAGCCAGGTCCCTGCCCTCAGTGCCACCTCGGGGCACTGCAGCCTCCAAACCCCTGCTGCCCTGTCTGCTTGGAAATGGCATTGCAGGGACTCCCCACCCCGCAGCCCCTGTGCCTCTCAGGCTGCACAGAGAGAGGGAAGGACAGGGCAGCACTTCCTGCTTCTGCCACACACGTATCAGGGTGACTTAAAATCAAATTTCTCGGGAATATATTGGATAAATAACTTTAAATGCAAATTTCATGATGTGGAAAAGACCCCATTCTCCAAAATGCCTTTGTTTTATGTGGCTGAAGGACAGAGGATGAGGCTGCAACGAGGATTCTCACTGTGTGAGCTCTGCAATTCCTCAGTGAACACCAAGGGCTGGTGTGGGGTTGGTGAGTGTGTAACCCTGCACACTCCATGGGGAAAGGAATGTCTTCAATGTGACAGGGCCTTGCTGCAACAGGGGTGTGTGATGAGATCACAGAATCATGGAATCATGGAATGGTTCGGGTTGAAAGGGACCTTAAAGCCCATTTCATTCCACCCCCTGCCATGGGCAGGGACACCTCCCACTAGCCCAGACTGCTCCAAGCCCTGTCCAACCTGGCCTGAGGCACTTCCAGGGATCCAGGGGCAGCCACAGCTTCTCTGGGATACAGCACAGCCTTGATGCTTCAGAACACTTTGAGATGCAGTTTTGGAGCAAGGAATGTGCCGAGTGGGACACGTCAGACAAGCTCCAAAACACATCCACGTGTTTCTGCACATGCAGGACAGGTGAGTCTGGCCATGACATAGTGGTTGCAGTGGTTGCTCCCCTTGAAGTGGATGTGACCTGACTCCATGTCACTGTGGGAGCTGTGCTTGTGACACAAACCCATTGGAAAAACGAGGTGATTGATTTTGCAAAAATGTTTTGAGTTTCCTCAACTGTGCAACCTTATTGATGCCTCATTGATTGAGTTGGGCTCTTCTCCCAGGAACCAGCAGCAGGACAGGAGGGCTCAGACTCAAGCTGTGCCAGGGGAGGTTTAGGTTGGATATTAGGAAGAAATTCTTTCCAGAGAGGGTGCTCAGCCATTGGAATGGGCTGCCCAGGGAGGGGGTGGATTCTCCATCCCTGGAGGTGTTTAAGGTGAGACTGGATGTGGCATCAGTGCCATGGGCTGGGAACCACAGCAGGGTTGGATCAAGGGTTGGACTTGATGATCTCAGAGGTCTTTTCCAACCCGGCTGATATGATGATTCTGTACCAGAGTGATCCACACAAGGAGCGTTTCCGCCCCACATGAAGCATTCACACACCTCACTGAGTGTGGCAGGTTGGCCAGGCAGGCCTGGAGCAGCCAGGCTGGTCCCAGCAGCTGTGGCTGCAGCTGAAGTGGAGCTGCAGGGCCAGGGAAAGCCCTGCCCGGTGCACGGGGGCAGTTGTGAAAGGGCGGATGTTTTGGAGCAGATAGGTGATGCAGAAGACTTCCTTCCTCAGCTCAGAAGGCAAATAATTTGTATCCTGATTACAAATTATGAGGGTTTGGAGATTGCAAGGTCAGAAGGGACCGCTGTAATTATGTCATCTGACCTTCCCAAAGAGTGCAGGCTTGGAATGACACTTGGGGATTCCCATGGCAAGGCCAGTGGGTCGTGGCTTGACCTGAGGCAGGTCTTGGAGACTGAGACAGAGAGTTCTGTGACTGACTCTGTGACCTGTGGGATTACTGCAACACAAACCCTCTTTTTCTGCTCAGAATACACAGCTCACTTCCAGCTTGTGCTTTACCTGCAAGAATTTTGTCTAGAGAGATCAAGCAACAGGACAGGATAGGATAGAACAGAATAGAATAAGGTTGGAGGGCCCAGGGTGTCACATCCCACCAGCTCTGTGCAGGTGCCACAGGGAAGGTCAGTTCTGAGCCAAAAGCTGAGCATTTGACCTCTGCAGGATGTAAACACGTTTGGAACTTGTATTCAGATTTCTTCACTGTAAATACTGAAACTCTCTGGAGGCTGCAGCCCACAGAGATCTGTATCAGCACAGAGCACACCAACCCCTAAAACACTGCAGTGCATCCTGCTCTGTGATTGCACTGCTCTGGCTCTGGCAGCCACATTTCCTGGTTCATACAAATAACACCAAACAGTTTTTGTGAACAATAAAGGCACTCACACCGCCAGGAGACAAGAATGTATCATTATTAATTAGGCTGTTTATCATTTCTATTGTGGTAGGACCCAGAGGCCCCTGGCCAGGGATAGGGGTCTCATTGCACAGTGATTTGTGGCTCAAATGCAATCACTGCTCAAAGTCCCTCCCTGCAGAGTGGCAGGAGATGGTGACAGGACAGGGGCAGTCAGTGCTGCAGGGAGGGCAGGGCAGGAGATTCTGGAAAGGGCCCTGGTGGGTGCCAGTTGTCCCTGAGTCAGCAGTGCCCTGGCAGCCAGGAGGGCCAACCCTGTCCTGGGGCATCAGGGAGGGGATTGTCCTGCTCTGCTCTGCCCTGGGGCGGCCTCACCTCAACACTGGGGCAGTTTGTGGGGACACAATGGAGGGAAGGGATTGAGCCGTTGGAGAGTGTCCAAAGGAGGGCAAAGAGATGGGGAAGGGCCTGGATTTGAAGCCGTGGGAGGACACTGAGGGCACTTGGGGTGTTCAGCTGGAGCAGAGGAGACTGAGGGGAGACCTCAGTGCAGTTCCAACTGCCTGGGCAGGGGCAGAGGAGGGGCAGGGACTGAGCTCTGCTCTGGGGGAGCAGGGACAGCACCCAGGGAACGGCTGGAGCTGTGTCAGGGCAGGCTCAGGGTGGACCTCAGGCAAAGGTTCTTCCCCCAGAGGCTGGTTGGGCACTGCCCAGGCTCCCCAGGGCAGTGGGCACAGCCCCAAGGCTGCCAGAGCTCCAGGAGGGTTTGGCTGATCCTCTGGGGCACAGGGGGTGACTCTTGGGGCTGGGCCTGTGCAGGGCTCAGGGCTGGACTCCATGATCCTTGGGGGTCCCTCACAACTCATCACATCCTGGGATGCTGTGAAAGCACACAACGAGCTGCTCCCTCCCTGCCTCCCTCCCTCCCAGTCCTGCTCTCCCTGCTGCCAGCAGCCCTCTCAGATCCCCCTGTGCCTTTGGCTGCACAGTCCCCAGGCTCCACGGGCGCTCCCAGCCCTGGACACACCGTCACATCTTGAGCATCCTCCTCATTCCCACCCTCCTCATTCCCACCCTTCTCATCCTAGCGCTGCCTCCAAGGCTCATTCCAGCAGGTCCTGCCCTGGCTGGGGTGGCTGAGGGGCCATGGCCAGCCCAGGAGCACCTCTGGCACCTCTTCAGCAGGGGACACAATGAGGGTTAATCAGAGCCTGTCACAGACCCTGCCGGCTTTTCCCTTCTCTCTTATTTGCGTGCCTGCGCCTGGAAAACAGGATGGCCATGTTTTCCTGCCACACATTCCCCAAGACTAAACAAAGGAGTTGTATTTCCAGCCCCCTGCTGCTTTCTGATAACTGCAGAGCTTTCAGGAATTGCTTGGGGAGAGCAGGAGTCGGGGTTCAGGGTTGTGCCCCTGGGGTGGCTGCAGGGAGGGTGGGCAGTGAGCTGAGGAAGAACCTCCACCATCCATCACGAGGGGGAAGGGCTTCCCTCTCACTTTCGGGGGAAAATGCACTTCCCAAAGAAAGCTCTTGTGTGCACAGCCTGGCTTGCAACCACCATGCTGGTCTGTTCTCGTTCAGATTTATTACTCAGAGTTTGTTGAGGTCTCATTAGTTTTCAGTCCGACCATACAAGGGGCTTTACAGGGAGTGCAAAAGGAAAACCAGGCCTAGAGAGGGAGGATTGTTTATTTTTACTGGTGTATGTAACCAGCAACATCACCCAGGCATGAGTTAGATGCTGGTCCTTGAGTCAACTTCTAAAATGGGAGATGAGCTCAACGGGGAATGAATCAAGGAATCATGGGATGGTTTGGGTTAGAAGAGACCTTAAAGATCACCCAGTTCCAAACTTCTTGCCATGAGCAGGGACACCTTCCACTAGAAACTCTGCCCTCACCTGCTTTGAAAGCCCAGCTCTTTTCTCTAACTTCCCTCATCCAATTTCAACAGAATGCTCTGGGTTTCTCCCTTTTACCTGACACCTCATGGGTTTAAACACCCTCTTTCCCCATCCTCAGATGAACTTTGCAGAGTAAGCAAGAATTGGGGCTCATGCAGCTGCTGTGGAACTTTTGGAAGGTCTTAAAATATTCCCTGAACTGGGAAAGGGAATGGTGGAAATCCCAGTTCTGAATGGATTTGGGGAACTTAACCCCACGTGTAGAATTTCTCCATGTGTAGATTTGGTGAGTCTCTTCCATAACCAGGAGCAACAAAACCAGCCAGAGGGAGGTTCTGGGAGAGCAGGGAACAGGGAAAAAGAAGAGCTGAAGGGAGAAAAGCTGAGTTAGATGCCTGGAGAGGCTCTGAGTGGCTGTGGAGGTTTTTACACTGAAAAGATCTCCATTTCAACTCGGACTTCATGGGAAACATGTTCCACCTGTAGATCATCCTTCCATCCTCCACCTATAGATCTTCCTTCCATGTTCCCCTTGTAGATCTTACTTCCATGTNCACCTATAGATCTTCCTTCCATGTTCCCCTTGTAGATCTTACTTCCATGTTCCACCTGTAGATCATCCTTCCATGTTCCCCTTGTAGATCATCCTTCCATGTGCCACCTATAGATCATCTTTCACCTATAGATCTTCCTTCCATGTTCCCCTTGTAGATCTTACTTCCATGCGCCACCTCTAGATCATCCTTCCATCTTCCACTTGAAGATCATCCTTCCATCCTCCACCTGTAGATCATCCTTCCATGTTCCACCTAGAGATCTTCCTTCCACGTTCCACTTGAAGATCATCCTTCCATCTTCCACCTGTAGATCATCCTTCCATGTTCCCCTTGTAGATCATCCTTCCATGTTCCACCTGTAGATCATCCTTCCATGTTCCCCTTGTAGATCATCCTTCCATGTTCCACCTGTAGATCATCCTTC
>NW_016690360.1:1174942-1180451 GCF_001604755.1 Lepidothrix coronata
CTTGTAGATCATCCTTCCATGTTCCACCTGTAGATCATCCTTCCATGTTCCCCTTGTAGATCATCCTTCCATGTTCCACCTGTAGATCATCCTTCTCACTTATTCCTGTAAATGGGAACAGTTTTGTTGTCAGGCAAAGACAAAGCCTCAACCCCCTCAGATTTGCTAAATTCCAGTGAGGTGATCACAGGGTGAGGCTGTTCCTTGATTTTCAGCCAAGTTTTCCCTGGTCAAACCCCACTCCCAGAACTGACATGCCTTAATCACAGATCATGGAATTGCCAAGGTTGGAAATGACCTCCAGGATCATCAAGTCCAACCTTTGACCAAGTCCCACTAAACCATAACGAGAAGTGCCACGTTTGTTTGTCTTTTGAACGCTTCCAGGGCTGGTGACTCCACCACCTTCCAGGCTCTGACCACTCTCTCAGTGAGGAATTTTTCCCAAATATCCAACCTGACCCTCCCCTGGCACAGCTGGAGGCCGTTCCCTCTCCTCCTGTCCCTTGTTCCCTGCGAGCAGAGCCCGTTTCCCCCCCGGCTCCCCCCTCCTGTCAGGGGGTTGCAGAGCCAGAAGGTCCCCCCTGAGCCTCCTTTTCTCCAGGCTGAGCCCCCCCAGCTCTCTCAGAATTCCTCCATACCCTTCTCCTGGTGCTCCAGCCCCTTCCCCAGCTCCATTCCCTTCTCTGGACTCACAAATGTAATGAATGCAGGCTGTTCATATGAAGGTTTCAGCCATCTCAGAGAAGGAATTTTCCCTCTTAAAAAAAAAAATATGTTAAAACTCTTAAAAATCATAATTCTACTTTTAAAAGAATATGATGATATATATATTTTTGAAGCAACTGCTTGAGGAAACTTCTTTCCCCTCTGATGACTTGGGGAAAATATTGAGCAAATCCATTGCAGATCTGACTTCTGGTGCCCTCCAAATCTGTCTGTGGGTTTGGCCCTGGATGTTCTGTCCCTGAGGTACCAAAATGCTAAAGAAATGCCCCTCCTCAAAATAATCTCACTGGATTAAGGCCTTAATCTCACTGGATTAAGGAAATCTTTTTGTAGTTCACAAGATAAGAGTTTATAAAACAGTGTGAAAGTAACCTTCGAAAAGGGGATTTCAAAATGTGCCCTGAGAAGTCCCGAGGTCTGAGAAATCTGGTTGGGTTGGTTCATATTCCTTGATGATTCTTATCTCTGTCATCCCCAATAATTATCACTTGGGAGTCCCACTGCACCAGGGATCTGATGGTACCAGGAAAAATGGGAAGGGCTGGGAGGAAATCGTTTGCATATCGTCTTCTGTGGGGATGACTCAGGCAAGAAATAAACTGTACTGACTCTAAAAATATCTGCAAGGGCTGGAGGCAGGGCTGGGATCTCAGGAACACTCCCTGTGTCCAGAAATTGCCCAAAAACGTGGATCCTCCTGAACATTGGCTCACCACAAAGCACAGGTTTGGCCAACAGCAAAGCCACGGAGCTCCAGGGAAGTCAGAAGGGTTGGAGAGGGGGAAATCTCACCTGGAAATGGAGTTTGAAAGGGATAAAATTCATCTGGAAATGGAGTTGGAGAGGGAGAAATCTGGAGTTTGAAAGGGAGAAAATTCATCTGGAAATGGAGTTGGAGAGGGAGAAATCTCACTTGGAAATGGAGAGTTTGAGAGGGAAAAATCTCACCTGGAAATGGAGTTTGAGAGGGATAAAACTTATCTGGAAATGGAGTTGGAGAGGGATAAAACTTATCTGGAAATGGAATTAGAGAGGGAGAAAGCTCATCTGGAAATGGAGTTGGAATTGGAATTGGAGAGGGGGGAAACTCACCCGGAAATGGAGTTTGAAAGGGAGAAATCTCACCTGGAAACGGCAACAACAACAAAAATCACAACCTTTCTTCTGTCCTTCCCCCCCTTTCTCAACACAACCTGTAAGTTCCAGATTTTAAGTGTGTTCTGGATAGATAAAAGCCTGCAAAGTGCCCGAGGTACCAGGAGAGCACGTGCTGTCATGATTAGCACGGGGAGAGAACACTAATTACATAACACCCCAGGAATTTGGCAGCGCTGAGCGAGAAATAGAGCAAATAATCATGTTTCCCCCATCATCTCCTTCACCAGTTCAGTCTGCTTCAGGTTTTCAGGATGGAAAATTTAATTTCTGTAGCCTGGTTGAAGTGGGAAGCAACTCTCACAAAAGCTTTGTCATACCTCAAACCACATTTTTTGGGGTTTTTTTGGGGTTTTTTGTTTATTTTTTTTAAGAGAAACCTGCACTGAATAGTTGTATTTTGCTTTGGTGCCTAAGAAGTGCTTCCAAACCATGGCATAAACTGGTATTAGTTTTGCTCGGCCCCACTTTGCCTCCAGGCAAAACCTTGGCCCAGAATAATTCCACATTCCAGTCATTGTAATAATTCAGCACTGCAGAAACCTGGGAAGCTGCAGAAACCTTTGGTCTGTGTCACTGGGTTTAGCAGGGAAGCAATTTTCCTGCTGGATGGAGGAGAAATGGAGGCAGAAGCACTGGCAGTGCTCTCCAAGCTGGTGCAAACAGATGCCGAGTCCTGCAGGCTCCAGCCCAACCCCAGACAATAATCCTGAGCAGCTCCCTGGATTTGCATTCCCAGGTGTGGGAAAAGGAAAACAAATGGCCTTTGGACCCTGCCAGTGCAGAGCAGGGAATCCCAGAATCCCAGATTCACAGGATCCTCGAGGTTGGGAAAGGCCTCCCAGCCCATGGATCCCCCCTGTGCCCGATGCTCACCTTGTCCCCCAGCCCAGAGCACTGAGTGCCACGGCCAGGCCTTCCTGGGACACCTCCAGGGGTGGGCACTCCAAACCTCCCTGGGCAGCCCCTGCCAAGGCCTGACCACCCTGTCAATGGTGGGAGTGGGACCTGCAGATCACCTTCAGAGCTCTCTGAGTGCTGGGGCTCATCTGTTCATCCACACCCTCCTGTCCTTTTGGGGTGGCACCTCAGCTTCTTGCAGGTCCAGCACTGAGTGGTTTGAGTCAGAAGGAACCTTAAAGCCCATCCAGTCCCAACCCTGCCACAGGCAGGGACACCTTCCACCAGCCCAGGTTGCTCCAAGCCCCGTCCAACCTGGTCTTGGACACTTCCAGGGATTCCAGGGGTAGCCACAGCTTCTCTGGGCAACCTGTGCCAGGGCCTCACCACCCTCACAGGAACAATTTCTTCCCAATATCCCATCTATCCCTGCCCGCTGGCAGTGGGAAGCCATTCCCTGTGTCCTGTCCCTCCACCCCTTGTCAAATGTCCCTCTCCAGCTCTCCTGGAGCCCCTTTAGGCCCTGCAAGGGGCTCTCAGCTCTCCCCAGAGCCTTCTCTGCTCCAGGTGAACCCCCCAAGCTCTCCCAGCCTGGCTCCAGCCCTGAAGCATCTCATGCTTTATCTCCACCTCTGTGCTGCATCCTGGGCCTCTGCTCCTTGGGCCTCTTCTCTGGTACCTGGTTTGTATTTTCCTACTTTAGCACATTGTCAGAGAGCCACAGACATCTCTTTATGCCTGAAATAAGCACTTGTTGATCCATAAAACCCCTCTGATTGTAGTGCACAGACAACAGAAATAAAAACCAGTGGCCTTAGACACCCCATGAGCTAAACTGGTGTCACAACAAAACCTGGTGAAATAACGGACCAAAATGGGCAGGAAAGGCTCAGATGGAGCAATCCCAGGCAGCCTCAGCCCTGGGGTCCTGCAGACTCAGCATAATGAGTATTGAGGAGAGGCAAAGAGCTTCAAACTGGTGACTGATGGTGGAGGTTCAAGAAGACTGGGAGCACCCCAGAGAGGGCTCAGAGACCCCCCCACGTGGAGATCAAACAGGCAGGAGGGTCTCTGTGGACATCCCCCAGGAGATGGGACACAGCAGAGGGACCAGATGCCTTCAGCTGCCAGAGAGGGTGGAAGGGAAGGGGAGGGTGAGACCCTGCAGCTCCACGTGAGCCAGAAGGGATGGGCTGAGCACAGGGGGGGGATCTGCTCCTTGGGATGGCTCGTAGAAGGTCTGGATTTCTGGGTTCTCCAACACTGGCATTTTTTAAATCAAGATGACATTTCTTTTGAACACATTCTCTGCCTCGCTGAGGAATGAAATCCCTCCAACCTTGGGGTCTTCATCATTCAGGAAGGCAGATAAGATGCCCCATCTCCTCCTCCTTTACAGTCTGTGATTCTCCAGGCAGAGCCCAGCACTTCAAATGGGTGTCAGGATGCTGCAGAGAGAACCTTGGCACCCCTGAGGTGCTCACCGCCCCCCCCCAGTCCTGCTCATTGGCACAACCTCTGCCAGCAGGCAGCAAAAACATCTCTGGTGCTCTTCCCAAGCCATGGGCTGGGCTGTGTGGAGAGGACAGGGCTGCTCAGAGGGCTCATCAATGTAAATCGATGTCAAAAATTGCAAGAGCTCCCAGTTCCTGTCCCAGTCACCCAACTGGTTCACCAGGAACTGGTGTTGTGAGGTCCACAGCCTTTAACCTGATTGCTGGAGCCCCAGGGAAACTGAGACCTGCAATTATTAATTAAATCAGAACAGAGGATGAGTGCAGACCTTTAGATAAGTGAAATTCTCTGTGGTGAAGCATTTCTGGGGCACTCTGTCAGCCTGGCAGGATTTGTCTCCAAGGAAGGACAAATCTTGACACCAAAATTTATTAGGAAAAAAAAAAAGCAAAACCAAATCAATATTTTTAAAGGGGGAAATGAGTTTTTTTATTGTGAAAATGTCAGATTTCTTTCTCACAATCTCCTAAGATAAATGAAAGAAAAATACGCAAAATATTTCTGGCCTGATGTGTTGGGTCGTGGCTTCACTTGGCTCCCCAAAAATCTGTAGGGATTTGTGCTGGTTATGGATGGGAGCTCAGGTGTCACTGTTGTTCCTGGTGCAGCCATCACTAGAATTGTTATTCCTGTGTAAATCATGGGCTTAGAACAGGCCTCCACCTGGTTTCCACCTGGAAAGATGATCCAAATTCCCCGTGGAATCTGGTTCCAGAGCCCAGTTTCCTGCAGGTGTTGGGTGACACCAAGCACAGCTGGTGAGGACACTGAGGGTGCCCTGACAGTGACACTCAGACACGAGGATTGCTCACCATGGGGCAGCTTTGTGACCACCACAGATCACCTGGTGTCACCTGAACCTCGTCCTGCTCCCAGGGTGGGACGTCTGGTCCAACACAGGCCACTGCTCTGTGTGGATGTGATGGAACCACCCCCTGCTTGGGCAGATTTGGGTGACAGATGGTTTTCTCCACTCCCAGAGCCCACAACATCTCTGAAGTGTTCAGGTTGCTCCACCAAACTGCAGGAGTGGAGGATCCCTCTGGCAGCAGGGGAAGATCTGGAGAGCTCCTCTCCCAACAGACAGCACAGGGTGTGTGGAGAGCACAGAGCCCCTGGAATGGCAATGAAAGCAATGCCTTCTCCAGCACAGAGCCCCTGGAATGGCAATGAAAGCAATGCCTTCTCCAGCACAGAGCCCCTGGAATGG
>NW_016690360.1:1182710-1187623 GCF_001604755.1 Lepidothrix coronata
CTCTGGGGGAAGAACCTTTGCCTGAGATCCAACCTGAGCCTGCCCTGACACAGCTCCAGCCGTTCCCTGGGTGCTGTCCCTGCTCCCCCAGAGCAGAGATCGGAGCTGCCCCTGGGGAGGAGCTGCAGCCCCCGCTGAGCTCTGCCCTCAGCCTGCTCTGCTCCAGCTGCACACACCGGGTGAAAACTCCCACAGAGAAACAACCCCGAGTGGAGACCCCAAAAACCCTCTCTGCCACTTGCAACTTCTCCGTGGCTGAGGAGGAGGAGGAGGACGAGGAAGGCTGAACTCCTGCAGCAGCCCGAGCCCTTTGCACCACTTCTGCCAAGGGCAGGCTGAGCTGGAGCAGGGCTGGGAGGGCTCCTCAGGGTGCCCGTTTGGGTGCTGGGAGAGGCTGTGATCGCTATCTGGGCGTGAAGGCATCTCGAGACAGATTCCACAGGAGACTTCCTGCTAAATTGCAGCATCTGGGGAGGATTCTGCAGCTACTTGTACCCAGCCATCATCGGAGCAGAGAACTCCTGGCTGGGACCTGAGCTGATAATTGCTCAGAAAAATTAAGGGTTGGGTAATTCCTCCTGAAATTAATTGCCTTGCTGAGGAGCCCCAGGGCAGTTACCACGAGAGGGTTTGGAGCAGATCATAGAACCATTTCCCTCTTCAGGATTAAAACCAGGAAACAGGTCACCAAAGTCCACCTCTGTCACAAAGAGCTTTTAGCTTTGGGGATTCCTCCGCTCTGAAGAATTTCTGAGCTTTTCTGGTGTTTCTGAAACCGTTCTGAGTGTCCTGAGAAGCTTCAGCACCTATGGTCATTCCTGTTTTCTGCCCCATCTGACACTACAACTCAGTTCTCTTCAGCCCCTTGCTTTGCTCATTTTTTATAAGCAGACAGTTCTCCTTGCAAAATGTTTATTAACAGAGAAAGGAAATTAGAAGAGATTAGAAGAAATTAGAATATTCACAGTGATCTTCAGTCTTTAGTTAATCTAAAGTCAGTCTTTCTTCCCCTTCACATGGTCTGCTCTCAGTTACCTTCCCTCTCTCAGACTGTGCAGTTGATTTTGGGTAAAATCCTTTATTTCCCCTGCATGTGTCTTGCCTTTTGTGAAAATTTCTCATTGTTCCTTCTTGTGTCTTGGCTCTGTGGAGAAAGATTCCTCTGAGGAAATGGATGCTTCGCTGCCTTCTTCCTTCACCTCCTTCTTTCACCCCCTCCCTTCACCTCCTTCCTCACCTCTTTTATGTAAAGAATATCCCTTTTCAGCAAAAGAAACCATAAGACCATAGATTCATAAAGAAATTGGGCTGACAGTCCCTGCCTGAGGCAAATCAACTTTATTTGCACCTGTCCCATTTAAAATACCCCCAACAAAGAAGTTTCCACCACCCTTCCAGGGAAAATATTCCCATATATCACCTTTTCATCCATGGAAATTTTGCCTTCGTTTTGTCTTTATTACCAGCCCAAATAGTATGGTCTTCCCACACAATTCCCATCTTCCAAACATATTCCAGCTTCTGTTGCTCCTTGTGGATGATCTCCAAGTGTTCACAGCTGCCCCGAAGTGTCGTGGCCTCACGGGCACAGGACCCCTCTGGAGCCCTTCCCAAGATCCTTTCAGCTCCTTTCCGTGGAATTGTGGAATCACAGAGTCCTGGAATGGTTTGGGTTGGGAGGGACCCTAAAGATCATCTCGTTCCAACCCCCAGGGACACCCATTCCCATTTGCCTTTCTCACACTGGTACCTCACACTGACTCTGGGATCTGCTGCAGCCTCCAGAGCCTTTCAATGCTCCTGACACTCTTTGCTCCAGAGGACGAGCAGAATTCCCATCTGGTCACCCCTTGGTGAGGTGCAGCTCTGAGTCAGTCACTCTTTGGGTCCCTCCACTCACCTGGGAGATAAAGGCATCTCCAGATGACAGTTAATGTCATCCAGGGAGGTGTCTGAAGGCAAATCCCCCCCTGGAGGCACCTTCCCCATAGAACAGCTTTCGGGTGGGTTTTGGTACTGGTGCTTTGTTGGTGCTTTTTTCCCCCAAAGTGTTTCTTGAGCATTTTGAATTTTGATTAAATCTTCCAACACGTTTTCAATCTCCTCCCAACTCCTTGCCATCTTCAGGTTTGCATGTTCCATTCCTTTCCTGAGGTCACCAACGAAAATGCTGAGCCGAGCCCTGGAGGCACTGTTGGGTAAATCCTGATGTTTTGGGGTGTAATGGCACCAAAAGGCTCTGCAGTGCAAAGGTGTCTCCGGTGTCCCTGGCATTGCAAGGATGGGCCATGAGACTGTGAAATCCTCACTGAAGACAAGACATAAGATCTTATAATCCTGCGACAGTAAATCTCACCTGAAAGTCTCCAGCCAGGCTGCTGAACCTCTGCACCAAGAGGTTTGGGTTCCTCCTGCCCTCACCAACAGAGGAATCCACAGAAAATACAGTTTGCATCAAGTTCCAAACAGCTGTAACCTCCCCTGGCAAGATCACAGGCAGGAGGAGCCTCTTCACCCAAATCTTCCTTGAGGAGGATTCCTGTGACATTCCCTGTCCCTCCTCCTCCCTCTCCCTTCCCTTGGAGTGGAGGATGGATCTGGAAGCAGCCCCTGAATGCCAAGGGAAAGCCCTTGGAGTCAGCAGACGTTGTTTTGACTGATGTTTGGATGCTTCCTGTAGGGTCTGGAATTGGGGCCAGTTTGGATCCCAACCGAGAACTTTTGGGGGAATCTCAAGGATTGTTTGGTCGCAAAGCACAGGCACTGACACAGGTGTGTTCAAAGGATGTTGACATGAAAAGTGTCCAAGGCCAGGTTGGAATGGTCTTGGAGCAACCTGGAAAGTGTCCCTGCCCATGGCAGGGGGTGGAACGAGATGGGCTTTAAGGTCCTTCCAACCCAAACCAGTCTGGGATTCTGTGATCCTAATGACAGGCTGGGAGAGCTGGGGGAGTTCCCCTGGAGAAGAGAAGGCTCCAGGGAGACCTGAGAGCCCCTTGCAGGGCCTAAAGGGGCTCCAGGAGAGCTGGAGTGGCTCCAGGGAATGGCTTCCCACTGCCAGAGGGCAGGGTTAGATGAGATATTGGGAATAAATCCTTCCCTGTGAGGGTGGGGAGGCCCTGGCCCAGGTTGCCCAGAGAAGCTGTGACTGCCCCTGGAAACCCTGGAAGTGTCCAAGGCCAGGTTGGATAGGGCCTGGAGCAACCTGGGCTGGTGGAAGGTGTCCCTGCCCATGGCAGGGAGTAGAACTGGATGAGTTTTAAGGTCCTTTCCAGTCCAATCCAATCTGTGATTCCGTATATCTCCAGGATTTCGTGCTCCAAAGGGATCAGGTGAGACACAGGGAGAACATCAGAGGACCCTCTCCCCTGTCTGTCTGTGTCTGTCTGTGTGAGCTCCTCCTCTTCCTCAGCCCTTTGGAATTAGAAGGTTTTTTGTATTTCAGGAAAAGTCAAGTATTCCTGAGCCTAAGAAAATAATGGTTGTGCTCCAAAGCTGAGCTCACTGGAACAGGAGCCAGCCCTAATTACTGTGATTCACTGCAGGTCCCGGGTCCTCCTCAGCCAGCTCCAGTCCCCCGTGCTCCTCCAGCATCCTGATTCCAGATGCACTTCAGGGAGAGCAGGAAATCCAGCTCCAGCACACAAACCCAGCGGGGGGATGAACCCAGGCCTTCTCCTGGGCTGCCCTTGTTTTTCTCCCTCCTGGTTTGGCTCAGCCCAGGCTTAATCACCAACGGCTCCGAATTCCACCCGTGAAGAGGGAAAGGGAAATGAGCAGGAGGGCTTTGATGCAGCACCAGGGCCCTGCAGGCTGCCTGAACCCCTTGCTGCTTCATTAGCTGCTGTTCCATGTTGGGAGGCAGAGGCTGCAGGAGGGACACGGAGCTGCCAAGGCCAAGAGCCAGTGCCCTTGTTGGGAGCACACAAATGCACTTTGCATTGTTCTCATTTCCCCTCATATGAATAATAAAAGCTGTTTGACAGAATCGTGGCTGAAACTATTTCTGCTATAGCTGAACCTTCACAGTTTTTACAACTTAAACCCTTAAATCCCTTTAACCCTTCTCTGTCCATCTGGCTGTAGGGAGCACACGGATTCGTCAAATCATGGAATCCCTAAGGCTGGAAAACACCCTTAAGATCACCAAGTGCAACTGTCAGCCCAGCACCACCCCCGTGTTCACCACTGAACCATGTCCTCAGTGCCACATCCCCTTCCATGTTTCTGTGAACACTTCCAGGGATGGTGACTCCACCACTGACCTGGGCAGCTGTGCCAATGTTTTACAACCCTCTCCATGATTTTTTTTTTCCTAATCCAATCTAAACCTCCTCTGGCACACTGTTACTTAGGAGAAGAGACGGACACCCCCCTCACTTCCACCCTCCTGTCAGGGGGTTGCAGACCCAGAAGGTCCCCCCTGAGCCTCCTTTTCTCCAGGCTGAGCCCCCCCAGCTCCCTCAGCTGCTCCTGCTGCTCCAGCCCCTTCCCCAGCTCCCTTCCCTTCCCTGGACACTCAATGTCTCTCTTGTCCTGAGGGACCCAGAACTGCCCCCAGGATGGGAGTGCCCAGCACAGGGATGGGCACTGCCCTGCTCCTGCTGCCACAGCAGTGCTGGCACAGCCCAGGGGCACTGGCCTTTGTGCCCATCTGGAAAGAACCCAAAGGCAGAGGTGGCCCAGAGGTGCTGGACGTGGCACCAGCTCCTGGGACAGAGCTCAGGTGCTGAGGGAACTCTGCAGGTGTCCCTGGGGCTGCTCGTGCTGCTCCTGCCTGGAAAGCTGGATGGGACAGTGTGGAGGGGCAGGGGGCTGAGCAGAGCCTCAGGGATACACATCAGTTTTTTTCACCGTTCTACTCTGGATTTATTTCTGGAACTAGAAGAGGTTTCCTTGAAGAATGATCTGTT
>NW_016690360.1:1189014-1203591 GCF_001604755.1 Lepidothrix coronata
GCTGATCCTTGGAATGCTGCAGGATGAGCCCCAAGCTGCTGATCCTTGGAATGCTGCAGGATGAGCCCCAAGCTGCTGATCCTTGGAATGCTGCAGGATGAGCCCTGGCTGCCGTGGCTGCTCTCCCTCGTGCTGCCTCTCAAACAGCTCATACAGGCTGGCACCTGCCAGGGTCCTGCCCTGGGCTCAGTGTGGGGCTGCCCAGGGGGTTGGGTGCTCCTGGGCAGAGTCTTTGCCCTGTTCCCAAGCTCAGCCTCTGCTCTGACACCTCTGGCTGGAGCAGAGTGGGCTGGAAGACCAGAAGGGACAAATAATTAGTTTAATTGGTGTTATGTGGACCATTCAACCAGAACTCAGAGGAGATTTTCCTCATCACATGCTGGGCTGCCTTCTCTGGGGGGGAGTCACTGAGCCTGGCCCTGCTGTCCCAGTGGTGCTGCCCTGCAGCTCCTTCCATGGAATCCCAGGATGGTTTGGGTTGGAAAGGACCTTAAAGCCCGTCCAGTTCCACCCCCTGCCATGGGCAGGGACACCTTCCACCAGCCCAGGTTGCTCCAGGCCCCGTCCAACCTGGCCTTGGACACTTCCAGGGATTCCAGGGGCAGTCACAGCTTCTCTGGGCAACCTGGGCCAGGGCCTCCCCACCCTCCCAGACAAGAGTTTCTTTCTAATATCCCATCTAATACTGCTCTCTGTCAGTCTGAAGCCATTCCCCACTCCAGGCCCTTGTAAATAGTCTCTCCTCAACTTTCTTGTAGCTCCTTCAGGGCACAATTTGGTCACCCCAAAGCCTTTTCTTTTCCAGGCTGAAAAATCCCAACTCTCTCAGCCTTTCAGCAGGATGGGAGAAAACACCCCAGGTGCTGGAGCTTTCTCTGCAGCCTCTCCAGGATTCTTCCCTGGTGTCTCTCCCACTGCACAGGTCATTGTGACTCTGTCCTAAAACTGGGCTCGGATAGGAAATCTGACTGGTCAGATGCACCTTCCTGCAGCTCTTCCCTCCCACCCCTGCTCTGGGGGTGCCCCAAGCTTGTGAAGAGCTCAGGGGGACCCAGTGGCTGCCCAGGCTGTACCCCCAACAGATCACCCCACCTCTGAGCTGTGCCAAATGATTTTGGGGTAGAATAATCCCTCTTTAATAGGGAATAGGGAAAGGTCCCAGAAATCAGAGAGGTTCTTACGGTTGTGCACAGTGAAGTGTTTTCCTTCTTCTACCACCTTTGTGATGTCAAATAATGTGATTTTGATCATTGCAGGGTGATTGTGATCTAAGATTCAGGATTTTGATCCAAGATTAGGTACCTAACACCTGGGAGATGGGAGCCTTTGGGTGTGAGCAGCAGGTCAGGTGAAGGAGGAGGTGCATTGTGGTGTATTCGTTGAGAACAGGGAGTTGCTGAGACACAAAAGGTGCAGGACCACATGAAATCCTTGGATACAGAGGGAGATGCAGGCTCCTGGTCAGGGAAGTGCCATATCTCCCTCTTCAGGCTTCTGCTCTTACCTCTGCAAATCCCAGTTTATCTGACAAATGTCACTCACTCTGAACAACAATGTCTTCAGGGAGGGGGGAAACATGACTTTGGATAAACAGCATTCCTTGAGTGAACTTGCCCTGGGGCTTTGGAATTCTGCCCCGGAGAAGGCTCACAGGGCAAAGTTCAGGGGAAGAAGAAAAGAGATAAATGCATGTTATCACCTCGGAATTATGTAATAAACAGATGTATTGCTACCTTTGCCTCCCCTGCACCCTGCCCTCCTGCTTCTTTCTCTGGGATTTGCACCTTCCCCCAGCTTGAACAGCTCCACAGAGTGGCCAGTTTTGCAAACCAGTTCGAATTCCACATGTTTCCCTGTTTTCCTTGGCACAGAATTTACCCAGAACATCCAGCTCCCTGTCCCAGCTGTGCTCTGTAACCCACTGCTCCAGGTTTCCAGGCTGTTTGGCTCTGTGACTCCAGGAGCTGTGCCATTCGCAAGGATCCATGTGGGCAGCACATCTTCTCTCTCTCTCTCTTGTTTTGTGCTTTTGGGAGATGTTTCTCTTTGGCAGCAGGGGGGTCACCCCGGGCTGGGGCAGCCCCTGAGAGCTGGGACAGTGCAGGGAGTCCCCCTGGAGAAGAGCTGAACCTTCTGGGGGAGCTGCACTTGGGCAGGAACCATCCCAGCCCTGAAGGAGGTTTAACAGATGGATATTTAAGAGAAGGATATTTCAAGCCAGTGGAGATAACCTGGGTCATGTCTCACAACGTGTCCTGCTGCTTTATGTGGATATATACTCGTGTCTGGAATGTCCTGAGATGACACCCAGCGAGATGGAAAAGCTGTGGCTGGAATTCCCTGCCTGAGCACACACTCTGCTGGGAAAGGCTGCTGTGCAGATGTTCCCGAGCCACCAGTGGGAATGGTGCCTGCAGAGGCTTTGGGGTGACCAAACTGTGGCCTTCCAGTGCCTGAAGGAGCTACAAGAAAGTTGAGAAGAGACTATTTACAAGGGCCTGGAGTGGGGAATGGCTTCAGACTGACAGAGTAGGGTTAGATGGGATATTAGAAAGAAACTCTTGGCTGTGAGGGTGGGGAGGCCCTGGCCCAGGTTGCCCAGAGAAGCTGTGGCTGCCCCTGGAATCCCTGGAAGTGTCCAAGGCCAGGTTGGACGGGGCCTGGAGCAATCTGGGCTGGTGGAAGGTGTCCCTGCCCATGGCCAGGTGATGTCTGTGGGGGTGAGCTGTGTCTTGCTTCTCTCTTTTTTAGCCCAAAGCAGCAGTTTGGAAGAGGGGAACTCCACTGGGCCATCAGAGGTGGAGCTGCACTCCAGGATCCCCATGGACACAAGGAGCTGGACTCGGATGAAGTGTTGGAACTGCAGGAACAGGAGGGAAGCCCCACAGTCACCAGGAGATCTGCCCAGCTCAGCCCCACAGACACCAGTGGGGGAGGTTCTGCTGCTCCAACTAACGTGTGTCAGGTCCCAGGAACCATCCAGGAGAGCCAGGGCCACGTGGGAGACCAGCAGGGGAAGGGGGGATGCTGCAGGGTGAGGTGCTGTGTCCTGGCACGTTGGGCTGTGAGTCACAGCTGAGTCTGTGGATGCTGCAGCTGGGAAGGGCCTGGGATGGCTCCTCTCGCTGGAGACCCCTGGCTATATTTTTTATATGAAGGCACCCAATTAATGCTCTCCTGAATTCCAGCAGAGGTGACTGCATCTGTCTGACAATTCTGCCCCAAGGCTCCACTGGGAGCCAGGGCCAGGCTGCACCTTTGGAATGACAGCATGAAGTGGTGGAGCAGGAAAAGATCTTCTGCCTTTTGATATCTGTGGGGGATCTGGCTCCGAGTTTATTTGTCTTTTCCTGAACTGTGTCGATTATCTGAGCCCACATCAATCCTGAAGGAGAAACATCAGTGACTTATGTATTGGAAACCTTGGAAATTATTCTAGAAACATTTCCTTGTCATTATTGTCACCAGATCTCACACAGAGCTTTCAACACCAGCCAAGGGGAGGAGGCAGCTCTTGGCTCAGAGAGAACTCAAGGTCTGAGGGGGCTGAAGGCAACGACAAGGAAGCTGCAGGAGGGATCAGTTACTGGAAGAAACCCAAGGATCCCCCTGTGGTACTGACTCTTGTCATCATTTGTCTTGTTCAGGGCACTGGGAGTAGAGTCTGGGCCAGTTTTATTCCTGGAAGCTCCATTTCTTATGGCAGTTTGGAAAGGCAGCAAATTAAGTGTAATCATGCCTTGTGTGCCAAAGGGGAGGGAGCTGCACTCAGAGAAACGGCTTAATTAGGGTGCCCTTGGCAGAGGCAGGTTCTGG
The DNA here is from genome assembly GCF_001604755.1 of Lepidothrix coronata. NCBI lineage: Eukaryota > Metazoa > Chordata > Aves > Passeriformes > Pipridae > Lepidothrix > Lepidothrix coronata. The sequence goes on from NW_016690360.1 coordinate 1,192,831, forward strand.
GGATATTCTGAGAGGTAATTATAATTTACAGCTGTCTTTTAAGGGTGGGAGAACTGGTGTGTCAGTCTGGGACTGGAGTTCACTGCACACGAGAGAGTAAAGAAACTTCATGTAGGATAAGGGAAAAAGCAAAGGAGACAGATGTTTCCATGTCTGGGGAAGGAGAGAAGGGGTTCAGCTCCCAGCGTGGGAAATGAAATGGCAAAGTGGCCTTTTGGAAAAGGTTGTGCTTTTTCCCAGGAAGGCAGGAGAAACCTCAGACTGAGCAAGAGCTCAGTGGGGCTGGTCATAGAATGACAGAATTTTTAAAGGTGGAGAAATCCTCTAAGATCATCAGGTCCGACCATCAACCAGCACCACCAGCACAGTCACCACTAAACCACGTCCTCAAGTGCCACATCCACATGTTTTTTGAGTACTTCCAGGGATGGGGATTCCACACTCAGCTCAGGGCACCCCAGACCCAGCCCAGACCTGGAGCTGCTGATTTCTCAGGTGGTGTGAGGACAAAGGGCCTGAACCAACCCTCTGAGAGGCTCTTCTGAACCCCCCAGGAGCAGCACTCGCCTTCACTGGGACTTGCTCTCCTGATGTTTGTTCTAATGTTTTGATAAGTGGGAAACATATTTGAAGCCTTTCCCCAGCCTGCTCCAGACAGGTCTGGGAGCTGAAAAGATGACTTTTAAACAAGCAAACAATCAAACAAACCAACACATAAATAAATAAATGAAAGAACTATCACTTGTAAAACCCCAAAAGAAAATAACTTAGACAAAATGAATATAAGAAACTCTAGATTTAGACTGGATGTTGGGAAGAAATCCTTCCCTGTGAGGGTGAGGAGGCCCTGGCACAGGTTGCCCAGAGAAGCTGTGGCTGCCCCTGGAATCCCTGGAAGTGTCCAAGGCCAGGTTGGATGGGGCTTGGAGCAACCTGGGCTAGTGGAAGGTGTCCCTGCCCGTGGCAGGGGGTGGAATGAGATGAGCTTTATGGTCCCTTTCAACCCACAACCTCTGATTCTATGAGAAGACAAACAGAAATTCTTGTTGCAAGACCTGGGCCTGGGACCTGGGGGGATCCCATGTGATGACACGGGACAGACGAGCTCAGGCCCAGTGACCCAGCAGTGCCTGTGCAGGAACCCACAAGGTTTGTTGAATGTTTGGACTTTGCAGCCTTGATATTCCTCTGAAATACTTTGACAGCCTGCAAGTCCTTCTCTGGGCCCTGGGAAGCCTCCACCAGCATTGCAAGGCTCAGGTCTCTGACCTGCCCAGGGTGAGAGAAGAAGAAGAAGTGCAGCTGGGCAGAGCTCTGAGCAGTGGGTTGGGATTTCCAGATCTTTGCTGAGTGAAGGGAGAAGGGTGTAAGGAGCCTCAAAGGGATTCTTCATTTCTCTGCAGTTCCTATAATAGACAGTTATGACTTGGACTGACATATTTTAGTGCAGCTTCATCAGAAACAGCTCAAGGGACAGCAAGAGTTGAGAGATTTCATTACTGTGCAATTCAAGGCTGAAAGTAAAATCATTCTTCTGATCTGAACTTCAGTCTCTATGTGTCATGCACACTGGGGAAGTTGTCAATCAGAAATTCCTTTGAATTCCTTTTACTGCCAACATTTTTTTCTTGTTCAAAGCTTTCCAGTTACCTCACAATCCCCTTGAATGGACTTGGTGGTCCCTAGTTTGGAAGTTAAGGGTGGGAAAACTAAGAAATGTAATTAAAGGTTGAGGTGGTGGCAACAGCACCACACTCCAGACATAATTTGGAAATGTCAGAGTTGTTGTCCAGAGTATTCAGACTGGTTTATCACCCTGCCATAAAAAATAGGATGGAAGGAGAAATAAACAGAGGGGGAAGACAGAGATGGACAAAGCAGGGCTGCAGAAAAGTTAATGACTTTGCTAGTATGAGACTGGAAATAACTAAAGGTCACTTAGATGATTAGGGAGAAAATAGAGTTTTGTTATGAAAAGTGATGAGAAATTTAATATTTTAATTGTGTCAAGCTTCTGTTGCACTGGAGATGGATGGATGTGCTGACCTCTGCACTGATATCCCCCAGATATTGGGGCACCAGCAGAGCAGCTGTGGCTGGGCTGGTTCTCAGAGACCCCAAAGTGTGGAGAGTGCCCCGAGTGCCAGCGAGGAGGAGCTGTCAGACACTGCCAGAGCCAGCCCAGCGCAGTAGGGGTGGGTGGGAGAGGTTTGGGGAGAGGTGGGGTATCAGAGAGCAGGAGCCGGGAAGGAGGGTGTCCAGCCCATCAGTGGGAGCTCAGCCCTGTCCCAGCAGGTCACTGGGTCCTGTGCCCATGGCACAGGGCTGGGCAGGGCAGAGCTGCAGCTGGGAATGTCTGCAGGGGAGGAGCTGAGGGGATGGGGAAGGGGAGGGGATGGGCCCTGCCCTGGGAGCAGCCCATCAGTGCAGCAGCAGGACAGAGGGAGCCCTTGCCATGGCACCACTGCCCAGTCAGTCTGTGGCCTCGTGCTGTGCCCTTGGCCAGGGCCAGAAATGAGGGGCTGGCCCAGAGTAACGAGGGGTGTTCAGCTCAGAGCTGCAGCCCCAGAGACAACGAGCAGTTTGTCCCTGAGCCAGACCCAGAGAGACAGCTCTGATGAGCACAGCTGAGAAACCCAGCAGGGGCTCCTGGTGAGGAGGCACTGCCAGCCTGGGAGGCTGCAGAGCTCCAAATGCAGCTGTAAAATGAGTCCAGGCTTGACAGACAGCACTGCCAGGCAAACCCTCTGGAAGGTGAGAACAAGAGACCTCCTGCTTTCTTGTTCCAACCTGTGGGGACCTAAATATAGACAGCTCTGACAGGCCTGAGCCAATCCCACCTCCCTGGGCTGCACTTCCCAATCCCAGCACACCCCCGGAACTCAGGCAGGGCTGGGAATTGCTGCTGTTCACTTGGAATCACTCAGTCCTTAGGGTTGGGAAAGCCCTCTGAGATCATCGAGTCCAACCATCCCCCAGCACTGCCAAGGCCACCACTGACATCCCCAAGTGCCACCTCTCCATGCCTTAAATCCCTCCAGGGCTGGTGATTCCACCACTGCCCTGGGCAGTTGTCCAGGGCTTCACAACCCTTTCTGTGAAGAAATTTTTCCTGATGTCCAACCTAACCCTCCCCTGGTTTTTAGCATTTGGGGTTACACTCCCTGGACCTTTCCTGGACCTGCCTTTGGTCCTCAGGAGCAGGATCACTGTGATGCTGCAGTGGAAGGAAGGGATCCCGAAAACAGGGACAGGAGCTCTTTGAAAGGGACAGTGGGGTGGTGCTCCCACAGTTCAGGGACAGATTTTAAGGATGTAGTGCAGGGAGGAGAAAGATCTTCAGCAAAGGCCCAAGGCAAAATCATTTCCTGCTTTGACTGATTCTTCAAATGAATCTGGTTCTGCTGCCTGGCTAAAATGTGAATCCACAGGGCACAGGGGGAGCTGAGGGCCATGGATTTCCCATGAAGGGACAAACTCTGCTTGAACCCTTTACAACAGGAGACACCACTGCAATGTTCAGTTGACTGGAGAGGTGGAGAGGATCTGTGAATTTTGGCATAGCCCAGTCTGGAGCTCCTCCTACACCAGCAAAATGTAAAACAGCAGCAAAGTCATTGCAAAGTGTCTCAGGGATTTTCAGTAGAGGCTGCAGAGGAGCCTCCAAGGACCTTCAGTGCTGCAGAGCTGAGGGCACACAGGTTCAAGTGCCCTTTGGGAACACAATGATATTCTTTCCATGTTATTCTTTTGTCGTTTCTTTCCATGTCATTTCTTTCCATGATATTCTTTCCAATTCAAACCTGAGTCTTACAAAGACAGGGATCTCTCTTTCATGTGTTTGGGGGTTTCCCCATGGTTGGTAGAAGCAAATCAAACCCTGCAGTCTGCAGATATCAGGTGGGGGATCAGCAGCCCCCGTGGTGTCCCCAGGCCATGAGTGCACGTTCAGCCCATCTGCAGCTGCTCCACAGCCAGCACTGGGGCACCAAGAGGGTTGTGAACCACCTTCCTCTGTGATAATGCATTTCAAAGCCTGGGGACCTCTGAGAAACCCCGAGTGTTTCAACAAATATCGATCACAGTCACCTCTCCTGCTGTTCTTCACATGCAGCATGTGAGGATTGAGCCTCATTCTGATCCTGTCCTTGGGGTGAAGAGGCAAAGCCAAGGACTTGTTTCCTTGAGATGATGAGTCTGAAAGTTTCCTGGGTGGATTTGCCATTTTAGCTGCTCTGTCCATCTCTGTCAGCCCTTTGTACCAAGACAGTCCCTGACTCCCGTGTGTCACTTCACTGGGACCTGGATGTCCAGCAGAGAAGAACTTATTGTTTTGTCCCTGACCAATCATTCAGGTGTAAACTGAACTGTGAAGGAGTAGCTCTGCAAAGCTGGAGCTTTTCTCCCCTGGCTTTAGATGTTCACCCTGCAGACATCTGTGTCTGCACCAGGGATTGCAGTGACAGAACAGAAATGGGTTCTTTCAAGCCTTGCTCCACCTGACCTGTTTTAGGTCTCTGCTACAGGATGTGTCATGCCCTCAGTGCTCCTGGTCCTCTCCATTCTCTCCCAGAATAAGGACTTGAGGCACAACTCAACTGTATCTCATTCCATAGCACAAATATTCTCAATCCCACCCTGTCCAAACCCTCCTGCAGCTCTGGCAGCCTTGGGGCTGTGCCCACTGCCTTGGGGAGCCTGGGCAGTGCCCAACCAGCCTCTGGGGGAAGAACCTTTGCCTGAGATCCAACCTGAGCCTGCCCTGACACAGCTCCAGCCGTTCCCTGGGTGCTGTCCCTGCTCCCCCAGAGCAGAGATCGGAGCTGCCCCTGGGGAGGAGCTGCAGCCCCCGCTGAGCTCTGCCCTCAGCCTGCTCTGCTCCAGCTGCACACACCAAGTGCCCTCAGCTGCTCCTCATGGCCCCTCCAGACCCTTCCCCATCTTTGAAGCCCCTGAGGTGATTACTGGGGTTGTCTGTACAGGGCCAGGAGTTGGATTTCAGTGATTCTTGTGCGTCCCTTCCAACTCCGGACATTCCATGATCCTATGGTTCTAGGTCTCCCTGATGTTTCTCTATAATTCCATGTGGAAATACCCAGGTGATAGAGGGAAATACCCAGCCATTCTTGAGGATATTCAGGCCTTGTGTCACTGCTTCCTGACACAGCAGAGGAAGGCAGGGCAGAGCTGGCCCTCCCATCCCCAGCAAGGCTGATCTCATGGATCTGATGGTATCTTGAGCTCCTTGCCCTCAGGGAGCACAAGCCCACACTGCAAAGGCAGCTCTTCTCAGAACTTCCGTCCTTTGCAGTCATTGCTCAGGGAGATAAATCCCAGCTGGAGCTGCTCCATTGCTCTGGAACTCAAAGCCTGTGGAAAGGCCTTCAGTCCATCACCTCCATCACACTCCTTCTCCAGCAGCTGATTTTTTCAGTCTTACCTTCTGCCCAGTTGCACTGTTTGCTCTTACCTGAAAATCTCCATCTGGCTGAGACTGAATCAAAGCTCTGCTCTGCTTTGGCTCTGCCCCAACACCTGCAGCTCTGCCCAGCCCAGCAGGATCCTCTGAAAGCTGCTGCCCCTCAGGGATGTCACAGCCTGGAGACCTGCTTTACCCACACCCATTGTGAGCCACCACCACCATGGAATCATGGAACCACAGAATGGAATATCCTGAGTTGGAAGAGACCCATGAGGATCATCCAAGTGCAACTCCTGATTGTCTTTTACTCTTTCCACGTAGGAAAACTAGAGACAACTCCAAAGATCCTCAAATCCTCCTTAGGGTGGCCCATGTGGCTTGAAGCTTTGGTCAACACTTCAGCTGGCCCAGAGGAGGATCTCAAATCTAGAACTGCTTCCCATTCAGGATCATGACCGAGGCCCCTCTCAGCTCACTCCAACCTGGCTGAACTTCCCACATTTCCTACTGACTTTGGGCTTAAAATTTTTCTTCCCCCATCACCCCCACACCTAAGCTTTACCTTCAGAAGTGACATCAGGACTCAGAACCAGGACTACCAGAACCAGCAGGACTTATCCCATCCCAGTCTCCAAACACAGCATGCCAGAGGTGACAGGGGCTGCCTGTGCAGACGCTCCCAGTCCATGGCAAATGCAGGGAATGCCCCTGCAGGGTGGGTTAAGCCAAGTCCCATTGCCTCAGCTCTGCCGTGGCTCAGAGCACGCAGAGACACTTTGCCCAGCTCAGGGCATGCCCTGTGTCTGGTTAAGCCCTGATAATTTCATCACAACCCCCAGGCACAAGGAAATCCTTGTTCTCATGCAGTGCAGGCCCTGCCTGCCCTGGGCTGTGTGTCCTGTGCAAGAGCCACACGGAAATCACCTCATCCCATAGAACAGAATCACAGAATCAACCGGGTTAGAAAAGACCTTCAAGATCATCAAGTCCAACCCTTGATCCAACCCCGCCGTGGTTCCCAGCCCATGGCACTGTTGCCACATCCAGTCTCACCTTAAACACCTCCAGGGACAGAGAATCCACCCCTTCCCTGGGCAGCCCATTCCAATGGCTGATCCCTCTCTGGAAAGAATTTCTTCCTAATATCCAACCTAAACCTCCCCTGGCACAGCTTGAGACTGAGCCCTCCTGTCCTGCTGCTGGTTCCTGGGAAAAGAGACCCCCACCCGGCTCCCCCCTCCTGTCAGGGAGTTGCAGAGTCAGGAGGTCTCCCCTGAGCCTCCTCCTCTCCAGGCTGAGCCCCCCCAGCTCCCTCAGCCTCTCCTCACAGCACTTGTGCTCAAGGACTTGTGCTCATGTTCAATCAGGAGAAAAAGGAATTAAATGTGGTTTTCACAGTGAGCCCAGGCTTTGGAATGGAACAAATGGAGTTTGGAGAGAGACATGAATGTGGGAGAATAAAGTCACCTCTGCACCTGCACAGCAGCTGATTGTACAAGGGCTCCTGCTGGAGGTGAGGTTGCTGTGTCAGAGGGAGAAGGGGTTGAGAACAGCAGCTCTTGGTCCAAGGGACCCACTCCCCCAGTCACTGTGTCTTCAACATGTGCCTACAAGAGGCCAGGTTGGACAGGGCTGGGAGCAACCTGGGCTAGTGGAAGGTGTCCCTGCCCATGGCAGGGGGTGGGACAAGGTGGTCATTAAGGCCCTTTCCAACCCCAACCATTCCATGATTCCGTGATTCCATGATTCTCAGGCCCTCTTTGGCAGTGCTGTGGGGGGCAGGTCCTGTTTCAGCTGCTCCTGCACCACAGGGATCTCCTCACCCTGCTCTGATCCCTGGTGGGATCAGCCAGCCAGCCCTCTCTCACTGCATCCCTGGAGGCACCAGGAAGCCCAGTTGCTCTCCCATCACTGGTCTCAGCCCAAACCCAAATTCTGAGCTTCCTGTCCATACTTCACTTGCCCTTACTGGAGGGAGACCTGGCTATGTCCACACAAAAAAAAGGGAAAACCCCACCCCTGTCACATCCATATCCCATCCCAGCAACCTGAAGAGCCCACCAGTCAGAGACTGTGTTGGTAATAAATCATAAAGGGTTAAACACAGAGGGCTTGGGGTAGGGGAGGTGGTTTTGAGCCTTTGTGTGATACTTTAGTTCTTCATTGATAGCTAAACTGCTGAAATGTCCAAGAGATTACAAAAGAACCAAAGGGGATGTGGAGAGACTGTGTCTCCCAAACCCTTAGACCTTCCTCAGTCAGGGAACAGCAGAAAGAAGGTTCAGCATGAGAACTACCCTGATATATGTCCCCTCAAGCCCCTGGGCAAGCTGCAGGTGAGGTCCCAGGTGTGCCCAGGAGGGATCCATGGGCCTGGAAATGCAGTGTGGCTTTAATTCATGGTCAGGGCCCTGGCCAGCAGGTTGGTGGCTGTTCCTGGAAAGATGTGGCTGAGAAGGAAGCACAGCAGCTGCTTTTTCAGAAAATGTTACTACATTTCAATTCCCAAGGTTGGTGTTGGTTAAAATGCTCTTCAGGTCAAACCTGAAGTTGAATTAACACACCCTGACTGTCCCTATAGGGGCTCACAGCCCAATAGTTGAGATGCTGCTTTCCAAATTAAGTTCTGCAGCTGTAAAATTCCCCTTGTTACTGCATCCAGCACAGCAGGATGGAATAACTAAAGCTGCACTGGGAGGGCCTGAACCACGAGGAAATGCTGCCAGTTTTCCTGGCTGCCCTCAGCTTCATCTGATGTTTTACATCTTGACCTCGTGGCTCTGAACTTCTGCTTTTAGGACCCCCCCTGAATTTTGCCTCTTGCCATGTCCTGCTGTCTCTGAAATCCAGAGATATGGAGGCATCCTGGTGCAGAAGGGCAGGGAAACCAGGAGTGGTGCTGGACTGTGGCTCCAGGAGAGGACATCTCTTGATTGGCATCTTTTGAGGAGATGCCTGAACAAACCAGGCCTCGCTGGTCTCCCTGTTGGGGATGTTTCATCATTTCGGTTCAGAGGTCATTTCAGGGGATTTGAGACTTCTTGGGTAGAAAGGCCTCCAGTTACTGAGCTGATCCCCCCCTCCCATCCTTCCCTGGTGACTCAACAGCTCTGTGGGCCTTATGAAAATGCACATTCCTGAGTGCTGACCTGGCTGATTGATTGTGCCCCTGTTTATCAATAAATACCATTTTTCTAACTCTTAGTCTGCTGTTTCTTCCTAATAAATACTTTTATTTGTACTCCATTCAAAAAAGCTGAAACTCTTATGACATAATCACGAAATCCTGTGGGACCTCCCCTCCCCTCCCCTCTCCTCTTCTCCAACTTCTGCCAGTCCAGAAATTGTGTCAGAGTTTTTGGCCACTCTTACAGACTGACTGACACACAAGTTCTGTTAAGGACATTCCTTCATTTTGCATGCAAATGTAAGAATGTGTTTTATTGGTTTATATTTCTGTAACTTTGTTCCATTATTGCAAATCGATGTTTTCAGGTAAACACATTCTTCTGCCTTTAAATTCTCTTCTAGTCACACAACTGACAGGGCCTCACTTTCCAGGAGGCAGCACTGCCCTCGGCCCAGAGGACTCCAGTCATTCCCAGGCTCTCACCCATCCCCCACGGAAAGCTGAAGAGCAGCAGAGATCCCACCACGGTTCTTGGACCTCCTTGGAGCACTAAATCCAGGAAGGCTCCTTGTCAGGCTTAGACTTTGGGGGTCCTGGGATGGATTTATCTCACTGCTCCTGGTCTGTGGAGGGAAACAAAAAGGTGCTGCCCTGAAAGTCTCCACCTGGAGATCAATTCTCCTCCTCATCACTCATTATTGGCTGGCTGAATTTTTTCAGCATTTTTCCTTACTTTCAAGAAAACTGGATGCAGTGCACATGGAAGGTGCTCTGTGGGTCTGGAACACATCCGTCCATCCATCCATATATGTTATATATATATATAAAATATAATGTACATGTAATACATATATTGTATATAAACATATATATGGCACCATTTTGGTGAGTGTGGGAATATATATATCTCATATATTATATATATATATTATATATATTACTATATAATGGCCAGTCTTCGCGAGCGAAGATTTGGGAAAGGTCATTAACCCTTCGAGCCTGCGCAGTGGATTTTTTAGGTGAGACACAGCGTGCGCTGAACTGAGCCCACCCTTTAATCCTGAGGTTCATCTGCCGGGGCCGAGTGAAGTTTGGACAGTGGCAGTGAGGGTCTCAGAACGTAGGTTTGTTTAGAGTGACCTTCTCTTAGATGGATTGCCTCACAGGGCTAACGAGCTCCATCTGCCCGGGGGGCCGGGAATCGAACCCGGGTCGCAGCGGTGAGAGTCCTGCACCCTAACCACTAGACCACCAGAGGCCCCCTATATATTACATACATGAGATATATATATATCATATTTATATATATATATATATTCCTGCATTCACCAAGATGGTGCCACTGTTTCTCCAGCTCAGAATCAGCTAGGTTAAAATGAACAATTAAAATAGGCAAGAATGTGAGAAAACAGTTCTGCAGATTTGATGCCTCATGATCCCAGTGGGATTTGGAGATGAACTTCTTCAGAGAGGGGCAGCAAGAAGTTGGTTTGAGGAGGAAAAAATGCAGGATAGGCTACAGGAAGATGTTCCACTGACAGTGGAGATCAAGAGTCTGGTCTGCTCAGGGCAGCTGCTGAGGACAACCCCCAGAGCTGACACCTCCCTGGGGATGTCCCAGCTGCTCCCCATCACCCACCCTGGGGAAACCAGGCCGTGGCTTGGCCTCCTGGGGTTTGGTCATCAGTGCATGGGAGTGGAAATGATTTGGTTTGGTTTGGGAATGACTTGGGAGTGGTTTCTGAGGCTGAACCTCCAGCCAGGAGCTGGAGATGTTGAGGAGATGACGGATGATCCCTGTGGGTGACCTGGCACTGGCCTGTGGCAGGACTGAGCCTGGGTGAGGGACCAGGCCCAGGAGCCCATGACCAGCTGGGCCCTGTGGTGGGAGAGCTGCAGGGACCCAAACTCCACACTGCTGCTGTCACACAGAACCACACAAATGCCACTCTGTCAGAGAGCCCAGGCACTGCCCGGGTGCTGTGCCAGCCCAGGAGATGTTCCATTGCATGGAACTCTCCAACGTGCCAGCCCAGGAGATGTTCCATTGCATTGAACTCTCCAAAGACCATTGTCACTTGTCCCCTCCTTGCTGGCTGTGCCCTTGTCCTCACTTGAAGCAAGACATTGTGCTGGTTTAAGAGTCAACCAGCAGGGGAAATGAACTCAACTCAAAGGAGAGACCACAAGTCAGAATAACAATTTATTA
>NW_016690360.1:1204146-1207627 GCF_001604755.1 Lepidothrix coronata
TTATAGCCTGAGGAGTCAGGCTCTATGGGCGGAGGGTGTGAATAGTCTATTGACAACAGTTTCTGGGTAATGGCATGGAAGGCTATAGAATACACAGTTTTGGGTTACACCCATACCATGATGAACTGATCTCAGCTGTCCTAACTAGGACAGACATCCACAGGAAGACCTTGGATGTTGAGGTTAAAAGCTGGTTATTTAGAACCAAAACTGAAGAAAAAAGGCTGGACTAGATAGGATTTGATTAATTAGTGTGTGCAAATCACATCACTCATGAGATACACAATAACAGCTTAGACAGAAGCTCCATTTCTGCCATCCTCAAGAAGAGCTCGGCCTTCCTATGCTAAAACTCATCCTGTTGCAGGTTTTAATGAGGATTGGGAGCAGATTTCAGGTGCAGCTGAGGGCAGGAGGAGCTCTGTGGCTCCTCTTTCCTTGTCACATCACTGGTGTGAATCTCTCTCACACAAGACAAGCAGATACACCTAATTTGTTACGTGCAGTTGGAATTAATTTGCTGTCTGCACTTTGGGGAAGTCCCAACCTCTTTTTCTCTTCTGACACATCTGCTGTTTTTCCTGCTATTCTCTTTTCTGTTATTTAGCCTAATTTAAGCCAAGACACAGCCTGTGCTGCTGGCAGAGGTAATGCTGCTGCAATTTTGAGCATCTGTCCTATAGATTAAATTTACATTCAACCTCCCCCACTTCAAGGTTTAAAGTGTAAAGGCCACAGGCATTAACTAGAAAAAGCCAATTTGTGGGTGGTGGGGACAAGTTCATGCCTCAGGCTGCCACAGTCCTGTCCATGCAGCAGAGGAAACAGCTCTGGGAATGAAGGAGTTCAGGGTCAGATACATCCCCACCACCACTGGCCTGAGCAGAAGCATCCCAGTAACAGTGAACTGCAAACTCTTCACTGTCAGGTTTTAAAATACATTTCTGATGCTCAGTGAATTTGCAGAAGGGTAAATAAAGAGAATTTCAGTGGTGTGGGTTGTGCAGAAGGGTGTCCTGATTGTACCCAAAGCCTCCAAGTGAGGGAGAATCCAAAGCTGTGCCAGTGGTTCCTTGTCTCAACTTCCAGCAGCTGTTGGTTGGGTCTCCCTGCCATCCTCAGACACCTGCTGCTCCTCTCTGCTTTCCCTCTGCCTAATTATAGATTGCAATCAAGTCCAAGTTCCTCCTCACTCAGTTAGTCCCCTTTGTGAGCATGGACTCTGTGCCTAAATCCCCCTTATTCCTTCAGACTGGCAGCATCACTCGCTGTTGTTTCGTGGTTTCTGGAATGCTGGCACTCAGGAAAGGTGGGTTCCACTGGTGGGGATGGAATTTTTGGAGCAGTTAGTGTTTGGTGTAGTCAGATGAAGGGTCTACTTACCCTCAGAACAATGACAAATAATACCAGATAACAGACACTGCTGTTATATATCATTTTAGCAGTTTAGCTTTCCTGCAAAGAAGTGATGAAGAAATGCTGTTGTTGCCCCGTGGGCAGCAACTTTGTCTGGAGGCTTTGCTTGGCTTCCTGAGGAGTTCTTCCATGGGTCCTTTGGCTGTGGACATGTGGCAGACACAGAGGACAATCAATGTCCTTTGGAGCTTCATCCAGGAGCAGAATGTCACAGAATCACTGGCTGATTTGGGTTGGAAGGGACCTTAAAGCCCATCTCATTCCAAGCCCTGCCATGGGCAGGACACTTCCCCTGGGTGACAGAGCCCTGATGTCACTTCCTTGGGGTGTTTTGTGGGGGGTTGACACCTCTGCTGACTCTTCTGTTGAGCAACAGAGATGGTGAGAGAGGGACTGGGGAGTCCTTTGGGGTCTGGGCTGGGATCAGGCTCCAACCAGCTGGTTGCACACAGACAATACAAGTCTTGGCACCTCCTTGTTTATAACTGAATGCACAAGGCCAAGGTGTTAACTGGGAGGGAAACCCGCTTGTCAAATGTTGTAACTTGAAGCATCTCCATGACATCCAGATATTCAAAGCAGAATCAAGTCCCTTCAGCTGGTTTTGCACCCAGCCTGGTGTGAAACCCCCAGGGACCAGCTCCACCCTGCTCAGCAGGGGCATTTTCACATTTCCTTCTGTGCATTTAATGGCTTGGATTTTCTCTTTAGTAGCAAAAAGGAAATTAAATCACCATCTTAAATCTGCAGGAGTCACTGTTATCTATCTTCTGCTGGGCTTGCCTTAGAGCTGTTGAATCATTAAGGTTGGAAAACACCTCCAAGATCATCAAGTCCAACCTTTGACCAATCCCCACCTTGTCAGCTTGACCAGAGCACTTAGTGCCACATCCAGTTGTTTCCTGAACGCTTGAGAACCTTGCCTTGCTGTTCCCCAGGCCCAGGACACCAGGCAGTTTGTCCAGGGATGGCTTTGTACCCTGAAAAAGGCCTTAATTCCTGCTGAGTCTCTCTGGCCAATATTCCTCATGGGCAGCACAGAGCCCACAGAAGCAGCTTCCAGGCTGCTCTGAAGCCCTCAAACTCCCAGCTCCAGCTACTGGCGCATCATAAAAGGTATTAAACCCCATAAAAACGGGAACTCTTGCCCTGTGCTTATTGTAGACACGATTTTCCCAGCTCTGCAAAGCCCACAGTGATGGGGGATTCCCATGTCATAGGTGTCATTATCTGTGTGAGTAACACTTTTCTATAAAGAGCGATATTAGAGATGATAAACCTCACGATAATCATTTATAATCTATGTTTTATATAAATTTATACATATCTATTATATATTTTTATTATTTTATATATTTCTATTATTTAATATATTTCCATTATTTTATATATTTATCTATATATTTATCTATAAAACTAAATTTAGAGAAGACCTTTGCAATTAACCTGTGGCTTTTCCTCCCAAAGCCAAGCAGGGAGTACAACCATGGGACTGACTGGGGGCTTGGGCCCAGCACTTGTGCTGGAGCAGAGCATGGGGTTATTTCAAGAGACTCAGAAATCTCCTCTCAGTTTTACATCTGTGGCCATGGGGCCCAGCCAGAAACTCCACCTGTGTGAATTAGTGTTGCCTCATGGATTTCTGGCCCAAAAAGCAGCTCCTGTGCTTCAGTTTTTCAGGGAGATTAATCTGGGTTGCAAGTGCGAGCTCAGAGCCCGGTGACGTGTGTGTTCCTGAGCTTGGCACGAGCTGGGCTTTGCTGGGAGCACAAAGTGTGGGATGCAAATGAGCCAAGAGCTTAAAGAGCCTCGGAGAAGGTAAGAAAAATAAAAGTGTAATTAGCTGAGACCACAACAGTGATGACACGACTCAAACAAAGCACTCCCAGGAGCTCCCAGAGAGCTGAGGGGCTGCTGGACAGGAGCAATAAACTGAGCAGGGCAATCAGAGAATTAGTTAGGGGAGAAAAAACCTTTAAGGTCACAGAGTGCGGCCATAAAATGGAAAAAGAGAGGATGGAAGGGGAGGGGAGGTTTGGGAAGGTTTGGGAAGGTTTGGGAAGGT
>NW_016690360.1:1208895-1211131 GCF_001604755.1 Lepidothrix coronata
TGGCTGGTGGAAGGTGTCCCTGCCCATGGCAGGGGGTGGGACTGGATGAGCTTTAACATCCCATCCAACCAAACCATCCTGTGATTCCAGGATTCTAGGATTTATTCCATAACATCTTCCACCCCAGCTCAGGCTGTCACCATGGACCTCAAAACACAGAGAAGGTAAACCCAGAGCTGTGTAGGACTCACACCCCACAAACCTGCAGTGTTCCTGCCCTGCAGCTGCAGAGGGCATCACCAGCACTCTGCTGAGGACACAGCACAGCAGGGAGGGAAGGAGGAGAATCTCCTGCAAGTGCCAGCACTGGGACTTAAATAGTGGAATCACAGAGCCATGGAATGGTTTGGGTTGGAAGGGACCTCCAAGCTCATCCAGTCCCACCCCCTGCAATGGGCAGGGACACCTTTCCCTGTCCCAGGTTGCTCCAAGCCCCGTCCAACCTGGCCTTGGGCACTTCCAGGGCTGGGGCAGCCACAGCTTCTCTGAGTAACTTCAGACACCGGACAAGTATTTGAACAAATAAATCAGCAAGCAATTAAAGAAATTAATTAAAGGCAATTAGCATACCCATGGTGGCAAGCCCTTTATTTCTGTTTAAAGCCAGCAGAGCCCAGCTGTGCAGCCTGCAGAGCCTCAGTGGGACCCACTGTTGCACAGTTTGGGTGCAGAACCCAGCCTGGACAGCCAAGCTGGCATGGGCACCCCTGCCCTGCTGCAGCTCCTGGCAGGGGCAGGGGGGTGCAGCCTTCCCTCAGGGTCCTGGGAAAGCTGCCTTTGGAATGAGGGAGGTGGGGAGGTGTCCCAGCAAACTCAAGCTGCCTGTCCCTGCCTCCACAGCCAGGCCCTGGGATCGGTCTGGGCTCAGAGGAAGCTGCAGGAAAATTCTCAGACACAGAAAAATGAGCTAAACCCAGAGAAACCACAGCTCAGCTCTGCTCCCATCTCATTCCAGGGCGATGTCTGGAGGGCTCCTTTCTCCATCCCACACCAGTTTCTTGTCCTTCCCATGGGAACTGGAACTACAGAGTTCCATCCTTTGAGTGTCGTTTTGGCATTTGGGATCTTCTGCAGTTCCTGGATTTGTTCTCTTCTGCTCCTTTGGCAGAAAGGATCCTTGGATTTGAATTTCAAACCCTTGGATTTGAAGCTCCGGGTCTCAGCTTGATGTTCCTTGGCCACATGGCTCAGAGCTCAGCAACTCCTCGTAGGTGAATGCTGAGAAATAGTTCTGGGGAAGTTCAATTAATTTTATTCTTCATGTATAATTGAAAATAGAATCTGAAAACATACGGACTGTGACAAAATCTCATTTCTCAAAGTCTATTTTAGTTTTAAAAAATCTGTTAATAATGATGTCCAAGATTTATATTTTTTTTTTGCGATCAAAATACATAATTTTGGAAAAAATTACTTTATTGAACTTTTTGTGCTGAGGTAATGGAGTCAGTTTGGGCATTTTACACCCAATGTTTTTCTCTAATGGGAAGATTTTTCCTTTACACTGTGTTTTGAAGGAAAAACTGAAGTGAGCTCATGGGCTTCTTGCAGTGGCAGGATAACAGCAATTCCCTTGTGGATGGGGACTCCTTGGCTGCATCCATGACACCTCTGGGCTCTTCATTTCAACAGCCTGGATCCCAGACTGGTGTTGATGTGCTGTTTGTTCCTTCTCCTCTTCTGCCACACCCCCTTTGGAGTCCACTGCCTCCTCAGCTTTAATGTCAGGTTTTCCCAGCTGTTTTTGAAGGCTGTGGAGTCTCCACTGTCACCATGGGAATCCAGAATGGCCCAGCCTGGTTCTCTGCTGTGCTCGAGCCCTTCAGCTGAGGTTCAGGAAGCCCTGGATGATCTTGGGCTCCCATCTAATTCCCCATAAATACCTGGGAGTGATCAGCAGAGGTTTGCAAAGTTCATTCCTTAGCTCTGTGAGCCTTGGACTGAGGTTGTCCAGACTGGGTTGAGTTTGTTGTACAAAGTCACAGAATCATTTAGGTTGGAAGGGGTCTGTAAGATCACTGAGCCCCACAGTTCCCCCAGCACTGCCAGTGTCCCACTGCCCATGTCCCCAAGTGCCACATCCACACATCCTTTAAACCCCTCCAGGGAGGGTGATTGCACCACTGCCCTGGGCAGCTCTGCCAGTGCATGACCACTCTCTCAGGGAATTTTTCCAAAATATCCACCCTGCCCCTCCCCTGGCACAGCCTGAGGCCGTTCCCTCTCCTCCTGTCCC
>NW_016690360.1:1211342-1215198 GCF_001604755.1 Lepidothrix coronata
CTGCTGCTCCAGCCCCTTCCCCAGCTCCATTTCCTTCCCTGGACACACTCCAGCCCCTCAATGTCCTTCTTGTCATGAGGGGCCCAGAACTGAACCAAGAGTTCGAGGTGGGGCCTCAGCAGTGCCCAACACTGTTCTCCCCAGCCCCCCCCAGCTCCTGGGGCTGCTGACCCCAGAAAAGGATTTGGCCCTTTACTGCTGCTCCTTTCACAAAGGCAAGGCCTGAACCCCTCAGGGTTGAAAAGCAAACCCAGGCTCAGGCTCCTGACTGGGGTAAAAGAAATCCCCCCCTCCCATTCCCACTGCCAGGGCAAGGCTGGAGGGGAGCAGGACCACGAGCCTCTGCAGGGAGGGGGGGTGTGGAGGCTCCAGTGTGGGACTTCTTGATTTAATGAAGGAAGAAGCAATGGCTCTATAACAGGAAGGGACTTTCACTGCCTGTTCTCCACCTGTCCACACTTTTTCCAATTTTCTGTCTGTTTGAGAGCTTGTCCCACACACCACCCTGGGCTGTGCCAGGAGCTGCTCAGTGGGTGACCAGCTGCTGTGATATTTAGTTGTCCTCAGCAGAGTGAAAATGGGAAGCAAAGATGATTTTCTTCCTCCCTTTTCACCCGATCCTGGGGCTGCCGGAGCTCCGAGGGCCCCCCAGCCCAACCTGGGAGGTGTCTGCAGTCAAGGCTCAGCTCTTCATCTATGCTTTCCACCTCTGTGACCTTTTCACCTCTGTTCTAAACCCATGTGCCTCCAGGCCTGCAGAGCTGCAGTGACAGAGGTTTTGTCCCCTGCAGGAACTTCAGCCAACAGTGTGAACTTGTGGGAGCAGCCCAGGAGGGGCAGGGGCAGAGGGCAGCGAGCAGCTGATCCTGGCTGGAGATCATCCCTGCCAGCCTGCAGGGCCTGGCTCCTCTCTCCTGCCAGACAGGCTGGCTCTGGAGGGTGACACAGGGACTCGCTTGCCCGTGGCACCTGCCCAAAAGAATTAATCAGAGTCACTCGGCAGCTGCCTTGGAGGAGTCCCCACTGTGCCCCCTGCCAGCAGCTCCTCAGACAAAGGGACACTGTTTGGGCAATTTGCTGATGCCAAATGTGTTCATTAGCTGTCTCTCAGTATCAGAGAAGTGTCTGGAAGGGCTGGGCAGCAGCCACGGGGATGGTGCTCTCTGGCAGTGTCTGATGTCCTGACAAGGGCAGAGAAAGCCCCAGGGAGCTGCTGCACAGTGAAGAGAGGAGACACAGGGAGTGCAAGGCCAGGATGATGGGACTGCTGGCCTCACATCCCACAGGCACTGAGCTTCCTTCCCTCTTGCTGCCTGGCAGCAGGAGACTCACCATGGGATGTGTCCTGTACCGTGGGATGTCCCCTGTTCCAAGGGGAAGAAACACCAGACCCTCCCCACCTCCCCTCCCTACACAGAACCTGGGCAAGAAAAGCACCTTCTGAGCAGGGAAGGGGCAGCAGAGCAGGGTATGTTCCTCACCTGCACCTTTTTATTCCAGTTTTCTTCTCAGCCCTGGGCCCCACAGATAACTGCACCCAGCAGCCAGGCAACAGTGTCCTGGGAGTTCTGTGGTGTTCTGGGAGTTCTGGAGCCAAGAAAAGCAGATAAATACAAGGATTCTCCCCAAGTGCTCGTTGCATCCAATTAGAAAGGAGGGCGTGAAGGCATCTCATGAATGCTCAGCATCAGCAATTGTGCTTTGAAGCCTTCCCATCTTCTGCATGAATGGTTGGCTTGTGGTTGAGCAACTGGTGAAGCATCTGGAGGCCAGGACTCCCACCTCTGCTCTGGCCACATCTCTTTGTCCTCTCTGGCAAAGGAGATGGCATTTCCTTTGTCTGCCCAGGCCTTTGGGTGGGGACTGGAAGCAACCAGGATTCTTCACACAAGAAACTGTTGCTGCTCCAGTGTTTGCTTGTCAAAAAAGGTCCAAAAAAGGTGTCTCTGGGAGGGTGTGGAGGGGATAAGGGGGTTAGTCACCCCAGAATAACCCAGAGGTTTGGGCAGTAGCAAAGGCACGTCCAGCTTAAGTCACAGCTGAGCTTCATTTGCAGCAGGAACTGGAATTTGCTCTTGTAGGTGTGTGATGAAAGTCCCAACCACAGGCTATTCCAGAAGTGACTGATGTGAAACATTCCAGAGACCTCAGTTATACTGAGGACACATTAAACACCAACTCTCCATTTTTTCAGGGCTTCTTCTTTCTCCCTAAATAAAATTCCTGATCTCTGTCCCTGTCTTGCCCCGGTTCTCTCTGCTGTGTGCACAGACACCCCCAGGCACAGGGGTGTCCCCTCAGCTGGGGACATCCCAGGGCCAAAGGCCAGGCAGGGGTGTGATGTGCAGGCCAGGGGAGTTCTCCCTCCTGATGCTCCCTGGTGCCACAGACTCACCCAATACTTCTGATCAAAGAGTGCAGGAGCTGAACCGGCAGTAAGTTGCTATTCCTGGAAAGTGGAATTGGTGCCAATATTCGGTTCTTTATGGAGCAAATTCCCACTCTCACATGGAAAATACGCCTCACCTGGAGAAAAATGTACAAGGGGTTTTCTGATCCCCCTGAACTTGTCCTGCTTTGCCATCTTTGAGGGCATTTAGTCTGGTGATTACACTCCAGTGTTTGGCCCTGCTGCACACCGTGGTTCCCACCTCTGAGGTTCACCCATTCATTATCCTCCCTGCCTGGATCTGGGTTCTTGGGCACCTGGGGAGCTGTGATGTTGATCCTGCCCTTTATTTACCAGAGTTTTTGCCTCAGTGCAGCCTCCCATGTCTGCAGGGGAGCAGTGTCAAAGCAAAGGCCTTCAGCAAGCCCACCATGGCCTGTCCAACCCCAGGGATCACCGTGGAGCTGGGTGGGGAGTGCAGGAACCAACCCCAGCAGGGCCCAGGCAGAGCTCTGCTCATGGGCAGGACACCAGCTCTGGGGACTGAACCCTCAGCTGGGTAGAGAGCCCAGGGGCTGCAAATTTTAAGACAAGTTGGACCACCTGAGACTACTGAGAGAGGCCAGCAATAGCCCTAAATAACCCTAAAAAATAACCCTAAAATTTGCATTTTGAAAGGGATACAATTCCAGCTACCACAAAACACAAAGAGCTGCAGAAATGTATAACATCCCAAGAACAATGCATATACATTATAAAATAATGAGCTGATTTAAAAGAATACAACTGAAGCCTTTAAGCAGGTCTTTGCTCCTTGCATGTTACTCCTCATTAAAGAAAGATATGTCAAAAGGCCATTGGTAATTGCTTTGTATCACTATAGAAAATGCCAGTTCTCTGGTCACAGGCACCACTTGGGTAAAGAGCCCAAGCACTGCAAATTTCTAAGACAAGTTGGACCATCTGAGACTTCTGAGAGACATCAACACTGACTGGCTCTGTCTTTAGTTCTCCACCCTTCTTTTTTTCAGGGGTCACTTATTGGCTGACAATTTTATCTTGGTCCCCACCGATCTGTCTGTCCCCTTGGAACCAGGCTCAGCAGCCCAAGGGACCTGCTGATGGATCAGGCTGTTTAAATTGGGGATGTCTCTGGGATGGCACTGCCAGGCTTTGTGAAAAGTGCAGGAGTTTCCCCACCAGCCTCCCAAAAT
Organism: Lepidothrix coronata; assembly: GCF_001604755.1. Classification (NCBI taxonomy): domain Eukaryota; kingdom Metazoa; phylum Chordata; class Aves; order Passeriformes; family Pipridae; genus Lepidothrix; species Lepidothrix coronata. The sequence goes on from NW_016690360.1 coordinate 1,214,946, forward strand.
CCTGGCAGTGGAGCTCTGGTGCCCTCTGAGCAGTGCTGGGCTCGGGCACTGCCCCCACAGCACCCTCAGGCAGGACCCCAAGGGAGCAGAGAGGCCTGGGCTGAGTCCTCAGGGCAGCACATTCCTGGCTGGATCTTTGCCTGCTCCACTGCCTGATGGAGGAAGGGAATTCCACCGCTGCCCCCCCCCCGTGGAAAACGCTCTTCCCCAGACACCCACACCTCCAGCCCAGTTCTCCAGACACGAGGGCCTC
>NW_016690360.1:1217577-1222200 GCF_001604755.1 Lepidothrix coronata
CAGCCACAGCTTCTCTGGGCAACCAGGGCCTGCCCACCCTCCCAGGGAAGGATTTCTTCACGTCAGAAACAACACTGGGATTCCCTCTGAACCGGGAAGCAAGTCCTGCCTTCCCCAGACCCTTACCAGGGCAGCTGCACATCCCACAGGGCAGGAGCTGCCTGCACAGGGTGCCTGGGACCTGCTGAGTCCTTTCTTCAGCTTCCCAGCCAGGCAGAGCCTGTGCCAGCCCAGCAGGGCAGGCTGCCCGTGCCCGGCACACCTCAGACATGATTTGAATGACTTGATCTTTTTCATGTCACAGAATTTATGCCAACCAGCTTTTTGATGCCATTACTGTCTCTTCTGCTTCCCATCATGCCTGGAAATACCAGAGCAACCAGAAGTGCAGTGAGGAGCAGAGTGGGCATGAACCAGGGCTTGTTAAAGCACAGAGAGCTTCCCCTGCGTGGGGAAGGTGGGTGAGCTGCCATTTCAGTTCCTCTGCAGCCTTAGCCTGTTTCACACCCGTGAAAAGGAAATATTGAGTAATACCCAGGGCCAAACTGATGTTCATACCCTGATGTTTATCCTTCCTGCTGCTCCTGCACACCTTGGTGTTCAAGCCTGGGATAGAACACCCCACTGTGAGCACCGACAGGGAGCCCTGGCAGCACCCACTGTGCACAGACACCGTCACTCACACACTCAGGGGTGTTTTCACCACAGCCACCCTAAAAACTCAGGTTTTTGGGGCAAAACAAGCTTCAGTTCCTGTCTCTGTGGTGCTCCTCACCCCTGGTCATGCAATGAGAGCAAGAGCTGCTTTGATCTTTATCCCCTTTCCCCTTTATTGTCCTTCAGCCACACCAGCACTGCACTTATTGATTGATTATATAAAGCACCCTCAGCTTTAGGCATTATCTGTCCCCATTCTATTTTTAAAGCCAACCTGATCTTTATGGCTGATTTCTTGAACTCTCTGCTGTCAGACACGTGTGCATTTTGCAATTTGCATCGGGAGCTAAAGCCATTAACCCCCCTCCTGATGATCTCACAATTAACACTGAAGCACTCCGGGCAATATTTCACTCTCAGCTCACATCAGACACATGGGGCTGTTTTTCCCCACACCAGAATTAAACACACTGAGCACATCAGCTGCTGGCAGCTCTCAGCAGCACCAAAGGGTTTAAATGAATATTTTTAAGCATTAGTACCAGCAATCTTTTGGGAAGAAATGTGTTTTCCTCCACAAATGTAGGATCCTCCTGTAGGAACTCCCTACATGGAGCAGATTAGACTCCAAAGGAAGGACTTTTGCTGAAGGTCTCATGTAACAGGTTGCAAAATATCATTAGTCTTTAAAATAATGTGTAATAATACATAATACATAATACAAAAGAGATTGTCACCAAGAATATGTGACACAGCTCTGGATGGCCATGAGATGGATAAAGGAGAATTAATTACCAGTTGGTCCTTGAGTGGATTCCAGTAGCAGTTGATAAACTCACAGTGAGGGCATTGGCTTTTTTAAATAGATACAGAAGGCTGAAAATTCAATTAGGAAGTTCTCTAAGAGGAGTTCACTGACACCACCAAACCCCACAACTTCTCAGTCAAGAGTTTCTCAGTCAGGTGTTTCTTTTTGCAGAAACATTCATTTTGTCATTGGCATGGAGAAACCTGCACCCAGAGGCAGAGTAGATATTACTGATGAACAAAGGAGAAATAACAAGGAGTATCTGTGGCATGATTTATATATTAAAAAAAAAAAATCAATGTCAAAGGAAGGTAAAAGCAGTGGGAGAAGAAGCAGTGCTTGAGCCAAAAGCCAGAAATATATTCAGGTTTCAAAAGCATCTTCAGAATCAAGGAATGGAAAAGGTTGACATCATTGCCACAATTTGTAGGAAACAAACTGATTGAAATTACACTTTTTTTTTTTTTTCTCTTCAGACAATCAAAGTTTTCAGGTGCAGTTTTTGGTCTAACAAGCCAAGACCTGCTCTGGCAAAGTTATTTCCCCAGGAAACACAAGACCAAGAGAAAGCCCCAGAAACAGCCAAGGAATTCCTGACCCACTTGCACATCAGACACTCAGTGTGGAGTCACCATCCCTGGAAGTGTTCAAAAAATGAGTGGATGTGGCTCTTTAGGGCAGGGTTAAGGGGTGACTGTGGTGGTGGTTGGATCTTAAAGGTATTTTCAACCTTATCAAGTGATTCCAGAGAGAGGCTTGAGAAAGCTCCTTGAAAATCAGGATTGATTGGGTCACAAAGGGTGGGTGCTTTGAATAGCCAGAAGCACTGTGGGGAAACAACTTCCCAGGAGAGGAATCAGGTGTGAAAGTGGAAATAAGGGAAACGCAAATGAGCAGGAAACAAAAATTGTCAGGAACTGCTGAGCACGTGTGGATGAGGAGATTCCAGCAGCAATCCTGCAGGAAAGGCAGTGGGAAGCCCCAGGAAGTGAAAGGGGTGTAATAGGACTGCAAAGACACTCCACCTAAAGAGGAAAGAATGTGGAGGGGGGGGGGCAGAGAGGGGGGAGAAAATCAACCTTCAGGGCAGCTGGAGGTTCATGGCTGGAGACACATCCCAGTGTCACAACCCAACCCTGGGGGGACAGGGCAGGGAGAGACCTCCAGGACCCCCAGGACCCCTGGGCAGGTGTGTCCTGCAGGGCTGGATCAGCTTTGCTTGATTCAGGCTCCTCGATTTGCATTCCATCTAATTTCCCATTTATTGACAAACTTCACCACCGAGTCAGGGGAAGTTCTCATGGAATCCCAGACTGGTTTGGGCTGGAAGGGACCTTAAAGATCATCCACTTCCACCCCCTGCCATGGGCAGGGACACCTTCCACCAGCCCAGGTTGCTCCAAGCCCCATCCAACCTGGCCTTGGAAAGTTCTGCTCTTTCTCCCTGCCTGTCGTGTTTGAACCCTCCTGTCCTGGGGAGCTGGGAATGAAGGGGCAGAGTGTGGGTGTGCAGGGGAAGTGGGGAAGAAAAGTCAGTCTCAAAAGTGCCCTATTTGGGGAGGTGGGTGGGGAAATAGATTCATTTTCAGGAAGGAACAGTGTTTATGTCTGGCATTACAGGAATATTTACAGGGAAAACTTGGAAGAGAGGTGTCATTTAGAGCTCTTGGTTCATACTGCCATTTTCACTCTGCACCAATCTGAAACAAACAAACAAAAAAACCCAAACAACAACAACAAAGCCAACAACAGAAAAGGCAGAATTACTCTCTTTCTAAGAAGGGCATTGTCAGAAGCAGGCACCTCACCCAGGGCTTTTGGAAACCCCATCTACATGTGTCTCTGGTTGAGTCATGGGAACAGTCTTAACCAGCTGCATCACTTTGTCCCCAGTCACAGAATTGTAAAATATGCTGAGTTCTCTCTAGTATTGAATAGAAATCAGGGAAAAACTGTTCCCAAGTCCCTGTGGTCCCATCTGACATGGCCTGTTAGTGGTTTTGTGATCCCCTGACTCCCATTCTCACTTGCCCAGTGGCTCAGTGGGAGAGCTGGAGGGAACAGAGGGAAAACCCTCCCGGATCCAGCCCGGCTGTCCTGGCAAACAGTGCCCTTGTCAGTGAGTCTGCACAGAGCTTGGGTGCACAATCAGGGGAAGACAATCCTTTATGAGCAGAACAATTGCCTTTGTCTGCAGGATGTCATCATCTGCCAGCAATATTTACAGCTGGAGAACGGGTGGGTTTGCACTGTGGGTTTTGTTGCAACATCATGTGCATCAAAAATATAAATAGATGGGAGGATGAGAGCAGATATGGATGAGTGCAGCAGGGACTGCTGGATTTAGAGCTGGGAGAGCCCCTGGAGGCAGACATGGCAGAGTGTCACAGGATCAGGAACATTGGAAAAGACCTCCAAGGTCATCAAGTCCAACCTTGGACCAAATCCCACCATGTCACTGAAATATATCACAAAGTGCCAAATCTACTCATTCTTTGAACACTTCCAGAGGTGGTGACTCCACCACAGCCTGGTCTGAAGCTTAACCACTCTTCCAGGGAACAAATTTTCCCTAATATCCAACCTAAACCTCCCCTGGTGGGCTCACAAGAGGCCCTCACACGTGGGAGACAAGGTGATGTTTTCATTCTCATTTCCCTGAGTGGTTTTTTTCAATTATTAAAATCTCTTGATCCTATTTGGAGACCACACTCTGATGCTGGAGAATTCCTCTCCTGAGCAAGCATGGAGTTGGCAGAGCCTGGTCCCAGCGTCCCCTCCTGCTGCCGCTGGAGCAGAATCATGGAATCATGGAATCATAGAATCATAGAATCATAGAATCATAGAATCATGGAATCATGGAATCATGGAATCATGGAATCATGGAATCATGGAATCATGGAATCATGGAATCATAGAATCATAGAATCATGGAATCATGGAATCATAGAATCATGGAATCATGGAATCATAGAATCATGGAATCATAGAATCATAGAATCATGGAATCATGGAATCATAGAATCATGGAATCATGGAATCATGGAATCATGGAATCATAGAACCATGGAATCATGGAATCATGGAATCATGGAATCATAGAATCATAGAATCATAGAACCAGCTGGGTTGGAAAAGACCTCCAAGATCATCAAGTC
>NW_016690360.1:1223686-1234054 GCF_001604755.1 Lepidothrix coronata
GCTCTGAGGGCCAGGGTGGGATTGCTGGGGTGTCTGTGCAGGGCCAGGGGTTGGACTCAATGATCCTTGAGGGTCCCTTCCAACCCAGGATATTCTGTGATTCTGTGATTCTAAGCTCAGGTACCAAGACAAAGCCCAGCTATGGGAGATCAAGAGCTTTGAGGACACTTGTGAGCTCAGCACTGCTGTTCCCCGTCCCTCCAGCCCTGCTGCTGGTTCTGCTTCAACACCTGCAAAAGAAAAAGGGTTTCATAGTCCATGGACAATAACTGCCAAAGGTGGCTCCCCAATGACTTAATGCTCCAGACTGTCCTTCCTCCATGTCCTGAAGGAACATTCCAGTGCCCCACAAGCCGTGTGCTGCTGCCACACTGACACTGTTGTGTGGTTATGGTTCTAATCATTAACCAGCCAGTCCCTCACCCGAGCTGAGCACAGTTCCCATCCTTTAGCTCAGGATCTCAGCCCTCTCCAGCCCACAGGTTGAAGTGCTGGGCAGGGAACGTGCTGTGGGCCCGGCTGGATTTGGGTTTTGCTGCCAATCTGGGGTTTAAGTGCTGGCAAATTCAGCGTGTTCATAATCCTGTGGTTACGTGTAACAGCACAGGATCTTGTGAGCAACAGCTGGGAGACTATTACTTAACTTGAAACCAAGATTAGGAAGTGTTTCTAAAAAGTCTCGCTCAGCCAGAAGAAATGGGATCACCTGTGGCAGCCTGTGGTCCTCGGGATTTTTCTGTAAAAACAAGGCATTTCTGGCAATGGCTGCTCAGCCTCACTGTTCCCTCATTCCCAGTGTTTCCCAGCTTTGATTCTTAGCTCCCAGCAGCTGGAAATTTGAACTACAGAGTCATCTGCTCTAATGCATCACCACCACACCAACCAACATCTTGAAAAGACCAAGATCTGGGCTTTGCTGGCAGCTGAACCTCCCCACGTGGAAGATGTCTCTGGAAAGTGCCTCATGGTTACTGCAAAAAATAAATCTTTTACAAATCTGCCCCGGGAGTGTTGATTTGAAACAACTGATGTTGGTTGCAGTTTCAAAGCCCCATGACACAAGATCTTAATAGTCTTGGGATCCCTCCAGCATTGTTGGGCAACTGATTCAGCACAGTCTTATAAAAACTGGGGTATGGTTGTGGGTGAGAACCCTGGCACGGGAATCAAACCCCTGGCCACGCTGAACCCTTGGCACAGGCAATCCCTAAGGGAGCTCGGGGGCCACAGGGGTGGCAGAATCAGTGCAGGGGAACCTTCCTGTGTGAGAGACACTCCAAAAACCTGGAGGTCAGGTGAAATTGTAGAGCAGAATGTGTGTATTGGGTGAAAGAAAGAGAAAAACATAAAAGGAGGGGAGCAGCCCCCTGAAAACAGGCACAAATTGGAGGTTGTCCCCTGTTTTGTTGGTTTTATTTTCCCTGGAATGATCTCACCACAGTTGGACAAATAAACCCTCTCTGCTGCAGAGGTGACCCTCTGTCTGCCCCTCCCTGCCCTCCTCCGGGGTGGGTTTTCCATCAGCACTGATGCCTGGGGGGCCTCTTCAATCAGAGAGGCAAACAAGTTACACAACCCCAGTGGTCAGCAGAGGATTCCAGGGACAGCCCCAGAGGCATCCAAGGCCTGTGTGCTGGGTGATTAAATGGGAAGGACTCACTCTGTGGGCACAGGGAGGCACCTGCTCCTTCTGGGCCACTTCCCTCTGGGTCTCAAGGTTTAGTTCAGGTGACAGCAATGTTAGTTTTGTGAGACACAAAACCTGTGTGAGGTCACCCGGTGAGGCCGAGGCCAGCAGGGGCTGGGAGAGGGTCTCCAGTATCCTGGGGCAACAGCTTGAGGGAGCTGAGATCCCTCTGTGCTGTTCTTGTGGCTGTTTCTGGTTAAGGAGAGTGTTTGTGGTTTGCCCTTTGCTCTGGCAGGGTGTGGGAGGAGGAGGAAGTTCCCTTCCTCCCACAGAAGGGGGTCTCTCCCCTTTTCCAGAGGCTCTGCAGGACAGAGGTGAATCCTCTTGTCTTGCACATCCCAGAGCAAAGATGAGGTCAGGGAAGAGCCTCCCTTCCTTTCCCATGTCTGGGATCATCTCTGGGCAGGTACCAAAGTGTGACAGGACCTGGCTTCTTCAGCCACAACATCCACGTCCCACCAAGGCTTCTTGGTGGAGCAGAGGAAGCAGAGGGAGTTGGGATGAGCCCCTGTTGTGCTGGAGGACAGTACTTGAGATGTCACCTTTCTGAGAGCCAACTTATTGAGTTGTGGCTTATTTATATGGTGGAAAATGTTTGTAGGAGAGATACAGGATGGGACCTTTGCAGCTGAACTGCTGGGGAGCCAAGTGAGCCTCCCTGGAGCTCCTCACAAAGGGCAGTTGGCCAGTCAGGGGGTTATTTTCTGTCTCAGAGGTTGAAATACTCCCCGAGTGCTTGGCCTAAATTTTCCTTTGCAGCTTCACCTCCCTGCAGGCGGTGGGTGCAGGTCCCTCCTGAAGGTGTGAGGCTGTGCCAGGAACATCAGTGAGCTTTTGTGGAGAACAGAGTGAGCAGGGTGTCCCCTCTGAATAATCCCTGGGAGTGCAAAGCTCAGGCACTTGGGTGAGAGGGAGGATTTCTGAATGGAGCCCAGCAGAGCCTTCAGAACCCACTGTGGACTAAAGCATCCCACAGAATTCCATGGATAGTCACCTCCCTTCTTCAGTTTTTTTCCTTCACCAGTGTTTCAAAAAGATTTCCAGCTCCATTCCAGGCTTTAAGAAGACACAGAGAGGACCTCACCACTCATAAATCCTGGGATGTGCAGCCTCCAAGAGCAGGACTGACTTCCCCCTTACAAAAGGACGTTTTCCCCCTCCTGCCCACACGGCCCTGCAGGTTTCAGTGACTCTTTGCTTTCATACCACACTGCCCTCTCATGGAAAAGCAGGGATTTGTCATTCCCGCATTTCCCTCTGAAAGGGGAGTAGGGATGGAGGAATACACCCTATGGTGGGATGGGGGGAGGTCGTCTTAGAAATGGAGGGTTCTTGCCCAGATACCATTAAAAGAGATGATTCCTGAGCTGGACTCCACCACTTCCTTCACCTGTTTTTGTTCTGAGAACGAGGGACAGCAGGTGAGCAGGACCACGACGGGGGGAGGGACCACTGGGACACGCCTGGGGCTGGTACAAGAGGAGAATCATCTGAAAGATGGAAACTGTTTAGGAAAAGGGCCTCATCCTGAAGAACAGAGGTGAAGGTCGGCAGGGGGGAGGTTCATTTGTCAACCTGGAAGTTGCTGGGAACTGCAAAGTTCCTGTTCCAAGAGAAACACTTCTGTGCCAGGTATCTGGAGATCCCTGACCACAGAACAGATGGCCAGAGACAACAGGGCAGAGGATGGCATGTGACACCTGAGCAGCAGGTCTGGAGACATCCCAGGGTCCCTTCCCACCTGAATTATCCCACATCCCCAAACTGCAAGCCTGGGGTGCCCATTGCAGCCCTGGTGGCCTCACCCTGTTGGGGTTGAAACTCTTTTCTGTGGGCAGTGGTTCATCTGCTGGGTGTTGAGAAGGTGGGAGGATCTGCTGGGAATAAGGCCCAGGGCCAGGAGGTCCCTTGGACACTTCAGAGACAGCAAAGAGCAGGCGCTGCAGGAGGGACAGGCAGTGAAAGCACTTTGGTTTGCAGGTTCCAGCTGATGAACAGTTTGCTCCTGGTTCCTCATGCTAAGGCAAGACAGAGGAGACCTAGGAGGGGAAAGGGGATTAAAAAAGACTCCTTCCACTCAGGGCATGCCAGCACTCCCCCTTTCAATGGGAAGTGCTCAAGAAGATCAAGATCCTTAGAGCCTCCTGCAGCCAACAGCAAAGCAGCTCCTGCTCTCACAGCCAAAGGCTCCAAGTGCTGGAAAATCCTTCAGCTTCCCGTGCTGGAGTGACAGGAACATCAGCTGCTCCCAGGACAGGCTTCCCTGAGGCTCTCAGGCTGGCTGGCTGGGACAGCCCCCTCCCTGGGCTTGGTGTTTACCACTGAGGCTTTTCCCTTCAGATGCCTCCTGTCTCATTCCACAGAGTCAGAGAAATGAGAGAAGGAAAGCACCTTGTGAGGTCACAAGGCTCTGCCCTGTCCTCCCCAGTGCTGAGCCAGGACAGGCAGATCCATCACATTCCTGTCGTGCTTCAGGCCTTGGCCACGAGTTCTGTGGCTGCAGTCAAAGAAAATTGTTAATTTGGGCACAAGCCAAAGTATCTTCCCTTCTTATCCAAGTCTTCATTCCCAGAGAATTATTAACATTTCCAGCATGAGGAGCTGGTTCCCTTTCCCTGTTTCAGAGCATCTGGTAACGAGGCAGCTGAACCTCTCCTGGCCTGGAAGGTGCTGTCCCTGCCCTGGTCCCCATGCCTGGCACTGTCCCAGGTATTCCCAATCTGCTCAGCCGTGGAACCAGGTGCTGCTGGAGTCTTTCACCCACAAGCAAATCCTGCCCACACCTACTCCTGCCACTTATGGACACTCCCCTTCCCATGGACATTCCTGGCCAGTCCCCCCCACAGCAGCTCTCCAGGCCCACCAATGTCTCTCCCTCAGAGAAATCCTCCCTCGTGTCCCATCCTCCAGCATCATTTTAACAAAATGGAGCAGATGCTGATGGAGTTTTACCTTCCTAAGAGCTGAGAGAATGCAAGGCTGGCTGGCTTCATGTCTCATGAAGGTTTTGTGCTGCCTGGCTCACGAGATTCCTGCCTGGAGCACAGGGAATAGCCAGGGAACAGTGACTTAGTCAGGGGGACACTCACAGATACCCATATTAGAGCACACTCCAGGTTTAATGGCATTGACAAGGCTTTCTAAAATACATTTCTGACCATCCTGTGGCACAACAGGATGGTAGGTGGCTCCTTCATCACCGTGTGTGAGCTTCTCTCCCCACAGGATGGTCGAACTCGTGGGTACCTTCCCATGCTCCACGTCAGGAGTGCCCTGAGCTCAGTGGTGGGATTGCTGGGGTGTCTGTGCAGGGCCAGGAGAGGGACTCACTGATCCTCGTGTGTCCCTTCCAGCTCAGGATACTCATAGATCCTGTGGTTCTGTGACACCCAGCAGCGCCAGGAGGAGCAGGGAACAGAGAAGGTCACAGCACAGGGCACGGGGTGCCACTGCTCTGTGCAAGCAGAGTCCCTGTGCTCGTTCCCAGCTGACCCAAAGGGTTTCCATATGGACCTTCTGGAAGTATTTCTGCCCCCATGTCCCAGGGGACACCTCAGTGGGAAGCCAGGGGACAGTTCCCCTGTCCAGCTGGGTGACCCAGGGAGGGGACAGTGCTGCAGCCACCCTGGCTCTGCTGGGCTGAGGCACAAGAGCTGCTGGTGTCACCCCCATTTCTGGCCCTGGAGTCCTCAGCCAAGTGTGCCACAACCCAGGGAGCTCTCACGTCCCTGAAGGTGAAGAAGTTCCAGTGGAGAAGAGTTTATCAGCTTGGAAGTTGTTGCCTGGAGAAGCTGTGGCTGTCCCTGCATCCCTGGAAGTGTCCAAGGCCAGGTTGGAGGGGACTTGGAGCAACCTGAGCTAGTGGAAGGTGTCCCTGCCTGTGGCAGGGGGTTTAAATTAGATGGTCTTTAAGGTCCCTTCCAACCCAAACCAGTCTGTAAGTGAGCTCCTGTATATCAGGCACTGCTCAGGCCATGAGCACTTCTCTCCCCATTCAGGGAGAAAGAAATAAAAATAAAATTAAAACAACCAAAAAAACTCTATCCCAAATTTTCCTTGTCCATTTTCCGAGTGCACAGAGTCAAGACAGAGTACCAAGGACAGCTCTGCAGTGTGAGGACACGGGGAATAAGTCTGTGTTTTGCTCTAAGTCTATTATTATAAACATACATTAAAACATTTGGGGGTGGGAGTGGATGATCTCCAGAGGTCCCTTCCAGCCCTAACTGTTCTGTGATGCAGGTATGGACACAAGTAGTGCCAGGAGATGTAATCCAAGTCACCTTTCCCACTCTGAGGGGAACAGAGACCTGGAGGGCTCATCTTTGAAGGCATCCCTCAAAATTTTGTTTCAAAACTTGTCCATTGCCTGGAATTCTACCCCTGCACTCGGCTCTTGGAGCATCACCAACAGCCACAAATGGTGAAACCTGGTTCCAACCCACGTCATTTCTGGGCACACTGTCCCAAGTGCTGAGCTGGTTTCTCCATTTTTCTTTCATCTGACATTCTCTTGGGACCTGAAAGAATTTAATTTTCAGTTTTCCACGGGAGAAGGGGGTGCACTGGAAGCTCACACCTTCCATGGGCTGCTTGTCCAACTGAACCTCGTGTCCTCAAGAATGTGACTTTGAGCTGTTTCCCATGGCAAAGCTGGTGGATGCCAGGTCAGGGACCACAGGGAAGTGCAGAGCTATTCCTCCATTTCAACCCCTCTGCCACAGAGGTGTTTCCAGGAGATGAAAAAGAGACAAAAATGATCCAAGGGGAGATAAACAGGCCCAGCAAAGGGTGGCTGGAGGAAACATTTGAGCTAAACCTGCCCAGGTGGCAGCAAAGCAGCTGAGGGGGGCAGTGGGGGCAGCCCTGGGGGTCCCTGGAGGTGACACCCACGGGATCAGTGTCCCCACACCAGTGTCTGGACCGAGCTGCTCCTGGGGGTGGACGGAGAAGCCAAGGACGTGTAATCACCCCCAGGGCTCAGAGCTGTGGGAGGACTGGATGAAAGGGGGTCTCTGGGTACAAACTGTGGCTGGGAGATGCTGTGTTTGGGTGGTTATTATTTATTCTCATAAATGCTGTCAAAGCACCTCTGCCTGGGGAGCACAAACCCCAGCCCTGCCCCCCTTCCTCTCCAAAGTGCCAATGTCAGCGTGGGGAGGCTGGTACCAGCCCTTGGATCTGAGTGTGACAAGCCCTGCAGGACCCCCCTGCCCTTGCAGGACCAACTCTGGCTCTCTGCAGGAACAACTCTCAGCTGTGTGAGGCAAGGCCCAGCCTTGGGAACAGCTGAGTGGCTCAGATGAGGTCATTTGACAGGTGAGCCCAAAGGTAACGTCATAAAGGGAACCTTTGGCCAAGCCAAGATGAGGACATGAGAGCCAGGGCTCCCAGGGCCACATCCAGACAGGAGCTGCCTCCCAGCAGTCAGGAACTCTTTTCTGGAAAGGACATTCAAAGAGAGCATCTGGAAAATCAAAGCCAAAGCAAAAAAGGGTGAACTCTGCACCCTGTCCCAGCCCTGCAGCCTGTGCTGGTGCAGACAGAGAGAAGAGTCATGCTGAGAGATGTTAAGGAGAGGACAAATTAACAGCCTGTCTGCACTGCCCCTGCACCCTCGGGGACCTCTCTGGTCAGCTCAGAGAAGGGCTGTGTGTGCACACTTGGCACCAACACAGGGGTGCCCAGCCTCAGTTCCCCCCTGTCTGCCTCCACTGGGAGCAGCTCAGTGCTTCTTCCCTTTGCATTCTGTGGCAGAAACTGGGATTCTGATGGAGGGTGTTCCAAGACCTGAGCAGGGCTCCCATTCTGTGCTGCCCCTGCCCGTGCCCAGACACAGGAGCAGGTCCCTGACTGAGCAGTTTGAGTGATGCAACACCCCCCCAGAGCTGGGCTCTGCTCCCTGTGCTCCTCAGAGAACGCTCTGAGCAGGTCCCAGCACAATTTTGGATGCCACACGTGTGAATGAGTAACTAAAAATACCAACATATTCAAATGTGAGATAATGTCAGATGGCACATCCAACTGGGATTTAAAACCTGAAGCCAACAGTGCTGAGAGATACACATTTGCCATCAGGAGGGGAGGGATGGAGTCTGCTGCCTGAACTCCCACAGAGCACAGGGAAGGCAAAAAACCACTTCAAAATACCTTTCCAAAGGCAATCTTGCCTACGGATGAAGCTCCATATTTTCCAAGGCTTATCCTGAAGCACAAACATGTTGAATGTTGTTTTCAACATGCAAATGACATTTATCTTCCAGTGTAATTTAATTTTATATATATATATATTGCTGAAGAAAACATACAAAATGTTGTTTAAGGACCTCACCAAACAACCCTTCACCACCTGGGTGCACAATTGCCCAGCTGTCCCAGGGTGACACCTGCAGAGTCCAGCACATCCTTGTGCAGGAACATCTGGAACCCTGAAACAAACCCCAGTGATGGGAACCTGCAGCCCTAAGGCCGCTGGGGATCCCTGGCTTCTCATGGATTTCACATGGCTTTAGGGGCCTCAGAGGAGCGTCCAGGGGTCTCAGTGACTTGAGGTCTGAAGCCAAGATGCCCAGACCCTGCACTGGGGGGCATTTGAGTGGCTGACAATGAACATGTCAGCATGGCATGGGGCAGGCAGGACACACAGCCTGCCCTGCAGTAACTGTGCCCTCTGTGCACACCCTGGGCACGGAGGAGGAGAGGGAATGTGGGGAACACCCCACGGGGCAGCTTTGCTCCAGCAGGAGGGGCCGAGCTCCCATCTCACCCAGATAAGATTGTGCTCCCCGGCGGCTCCTTCAGTGGCTGCTGTGCCCGTCCCAGCCCTGCCCACGCCCCGATAAGGCCTGTGCCCTTTGGCTCCTTCCCTCCAATTTCACTGGGAAAAGCGTGTTTGTTGTCCTTCCTTCCTCACCCAACAGGGTGCTGAGAGCTTCTGCTCCCCTTGGCCCCAGTGCCCGGGCTCTGCTGGTGCTCAGGCTGGCTCTGGGCAGCAGATCTCCAGCTCAGTGTCCCCTGGGGGGATCTCAGTTCCAGGGCCACTGAATAGTCAACCCTGTTATGGTACCTTTGGAGAGAAATGGAGGCCAGAAATGGAGAAATGGAGGTCAGTTCTGTGTCCAAAAAATGCCACTCTAAGATGAAACATCGAAGTATTTCCCTGACAAATACTGGGCAAAGTATCTCAGTAATTTCGAGGCTGCTCTCCAGGGGTGGGGCCACCAACACAGGCACAGAATCAGAGAATGCCAGAATGGTTTGGGTTGGAAGGGACCTTAAAGCCCATCCAGTCCCACCCCCAGCCATGGGCAGGGACACCTTCCACTAGCCCAGGTTGCTCCAAGCTCTGTCCAACCTGGCCTTGGACACTTCCAGGGCTGGGGCAGCCACAGCTTCTCTGGGCAAAGAATGTCCTCAAGAACTTTCTCTGCCGATCCAACGTGATGCTGTTCCATCCTTCCTGAAGAGAAGTATCTCCGCCACTGGGGACAATACACATTTTGAAACTCTCAGCAGCATTTAGATACCAACTGAAGACAGAAAACCCTTTGAGGCTTTAGGCCAGAGGTATTTGAAAACGCCTTGTAGGTCACTGTGGTTGGTGCCACTGAAGTCTCTCACGGCTGTGGACGTGGCACAAGAGCTGGTGACTCACCTCCAAAGTTTGAAATTACTCCTGCAAGTGAATCCTGTCCTGACAGTGCCACAAATGCACTCTGGTTCCTCTGCACATCACACAAACCTTGCTATGATTCTATGAAACATCAGTGAGCTGGTGGATATCTTGTGGGTGTGAATGAGGTTGTGGCTGCCCCATCCCTGGAAGTGTCCAAAGCCAGGCTGGATGGGGCTTGGAGCAACCTGGGCTAGTGCAAGGTGTCCTTGCCTGTGGCAGGGGATGGAACTGGATGAGTTTTAAGATCCATTCCAACCCAAACCAGCCTGTGATCCCGAGGGAAGCAGCACCACTGAACCATGTCCTGTATCCTGAGCTCTCTCCAGGCCCACCCCAAGGCATGGCTGGAGGGGACAGGACCAGACCTGTTCCCTACTGCCCTGACCCGCTGGATGCTGAGCTGCAGTGGGTCTGCTTTGTTTCCACAGGGTTCTCAGATAAGTAATCTCTCTTGGGACCTGATAAATATGAGAAAAATGAAGGAAGTAATTTCAAATCTTTTCTATTGTTACAAAGTTCAAAGGGTTTTGTGGTACCTGAAAGGGACCATCGGTTTGGTCAGTCACATGTCTCTGGTCCAGATGTTCAGTATTTTTAGATAAGGACACTTCAGCATATCTGCCAAATCTTTGCCTCACTCTCAGGATGTTTAACTTTGGGGTTTTGGCATCATTCAAGCCCAAAAGCAGCCCATGAGCCCCCTCTCAGCACAGCCCTGCCAGCCTGGCAAACAGGGCACTGTTCCTGTTGCTTGCCCACATTCCAGGGCAGAGCATCCTGAGGACACCAACTGGTTTAATGGCCATGACCAACCTCACCTGGGACCCCACCCACACCCACAGGCCCAGCTCAGCCGTGGCCTTTAGTCCTGAGCTGGACTGCAGGAGTGTTGGGCTCCAGCTCAGCCACAGCCACAGCCCTGCTGGGACCTCAGGGAGCAGCTCAGCCAGCACAGGAGGACACCCCACCCCATCCCATCCCATCCCATCCCATCCCACCCCATCCC
>NW_016690360.1:1234770-1243498 GCF_001604755.1 Lepidothrix coronata
GGGGCAGCCACAGCTTCTCTGGGCAACCTGTGCCAGGGCCTCCCCACCCTCCCAGGGAACAATTTCTCCCTAATCATTAACCAAAGCCTCCTCTCTTTCGGTTTGAAGCCATTCCCCCTTGTCCTGTCATCTAGTTCCTGTCTCTTTAATAGTCTCTCTCCATCTTTCTTGTCTCCCTTGGAAGGCACAACCAGCAGACAGGAGGCAGTTGTTGGAGCTTTCCAGGACTCGGATCTGCTGCTCTGAACAGTCCCAGCATTTCCCTGCTCACACAAATGGCAGCATCCTGGAGGAGCTGCCCTGGGAGGAGGCAACTTGAACCTTTGCTTGTGTCTCCACTTCCCCCTCAGGTCACAAGGGGCACGGCAGGATTTTTGCCCTTTGAAAAATCCTTTGTCATGTCCATCCAAAGCAAGAGGGGAAATGTAGCTCAGACCTCAGAGCAGTTACTTCTCTCTGTCCATGACACCTTTCATCTATTATTCCCGTGTTTAAACTGTTTCTTGCAGCCACCTGAAGGAATATGAATAATCCTCTGGTATTTCTATAACCTTCCTCTGACCCATTTGCTATTTTTACCCCAGTGCTTCACCTTCCTGGGATGCTGGGGGTTACCAGGGCTGGAATTTCCAGGGGCTGGCAGCTTGTTAACCAGGGGCTGTCCTGTCCTGCTGACACAGGTGCAAAGGCATGAGATTCTTTCCTTTACAAGTGGAAAACATCTCAGCACATCCCTGATGCTGCTTTTGTGTGATGTCCAACTGGGCAGCCCTTCTCCTTGCCCAGTTCCACCACTCCTGTCCCACATGGAATGGAAATCTGGGCTGCTGGGGCTTGAGGGGGCCACACTTGGTGTGTTTGAAGCATCATTTCACACTTCTTCCCTGTCCTCAGCAGCACTGTGGCTGCAGTGGGGATGTGGGAGAGCTGTTGGCCGTCTGCTGAGGGAATGCTGCTCAGTTGTGTTCCAAAGAGACATTACTGTATTCCAAAGAGACATTGTACTCCAAAGAGACAGTGTCAGAGACCTTTTGTCTCCCTGCACTCCACTGGGGTGGAAATGTGCTGTCTTCTGGCCTTGGGGATGTGGTTTTGCAGCTGAGTTGGGCCAGTTGTGCAGCTGGAGAGAGAACTGGGTATCAGCCTGTGCTGGAAGGAGCCCCGAGTGTTTTCCTGAGGAGCTGCAGGAACCCCTCAGCAGGAGGGGTTCAAAGGTTGATTCCTGCACTCCTGAGCTGGGAGGTGACACATGGTCCATGTCCCCTTCAGCAGAGGAAAGGTCTGAATGCCCCTCAGGATGGACCCAGAGCACTGAGTTGTTGAGGCAGGATGGTGCAGACTTTGTGTGCTGCCAGGAACCTTTGGGACTGGGACAAGTGTAGCATGACCCTGTTTGTGACCCTCCCTCTGGGGTGTGTCCCCTGACAGGTGCCCAGCTCAGACTGGAGCCCCCAGGGTGGGGAGATCCTGGCAAGTTGACCACAGCATGAGCTGAATTCCCACAGCTCACCCAACCCAGGCAGTTTTCTGCCTTTCCCAGTGACTGAGTAGCTTCTCACCAGCGTTGCTGGCTTTGCAAAGCCCAGTGCTGGGCTCTGCTGTGGCTGCTGGGGAAGGGGCTGAGATGTAGAACAGCACTGCACAGATTCCCATGTCTGATGTCAGCCCTGGCAGCTGCACTGGTTCCAGTGAACTGCTCCTACCCTTAAAATGCAGCACGAGGCAGCCTCACTGAACTGACCCTTTGCTGGTTTATTTGCTCCCCACAGAGTTTAGTTGCTGCCTGAGCAGACAAAACCCCTCGGGACACTCCACCTGCCTCTTGCACTCTAAAAATGAAGGATAAATCCACTACAGCTCCAGGGGAGTAGAAACATTGAATCACAGAATCACTAAGGTTGGAAAATACCATTAGGATTGTCAAGTCCAACCACCAGCACCACCACCACGTTCACCACTGAACCACGTCCTCAAGTGCAACTCTTCGTGCTTTTTGAACACTTCCAGGGACGGGGATTCCAACACTCCTCTGGGAATCTTGTTCCAAAGCTGAGCCCCTCTTTCAGTAAAGAACTTATTCCCAACATCCAACCTGGTGCAACTTGAGGACGTTTTCTCTCATCCTGTCACCCCGAAGCAGAGCCACCCCCCCAGCTGCCCCCTCCTGTCAGGGAGTTGTGGGGAACAACGAGGTCTCCTCTGAGCCTCCTTTTCTCCAGGGAAAAACAAGAGCCTTGCAAAGCTCAAGGAAAGTCTGGTGCTGCTGGCAGAGCAGGAGTTTGAGGGAACAATCTGTTCCATCTGCATCTGTCGTAACCGAGGGGTTTGATCATCGTTTGTGGTTATTGGAAACTGGCTCTGGCCGGGCTGTTCCTCGTGAGCTCTGCAGCCAAATCCCTGAGCCTGCTGCTGCACTGACTGGCACTCACTCCTCCAGCCTGATTTCTAGGAAATCATTTGTTATTCATAACTACTTGATGATTATTGGGAGTGAAATGATGTCCTCTGGAGAAAGGTGCCAGATTCCAGCGCTGCCAGAAATGTTCTCTTTCCTGTTGGGGTTTGGACGTCAAACTGTCAGAAATCCAACTGGACTCCAACGCATGAAAGGCAGATCTTCTCACCCACATGTTCACAGGGACCCTTATCCCAGTAACTGCATCACTCCATAGCTCTGGGACAGTCAAACACACAGATGAAAGTTGAAATAATTTTAGCACGACTGCCTTGGCTCTGGCTTTGATAAGAGCTGTGCTATCCGACCCAGAACACAGCCAGGAACCCACACTGTGGATATGCTCTCTGGGAAACAAGCCTGCCTTGTTCCTCTCCAGCTTAATCCCCTTTGAATGGGAATTAAACCAAACAAAGCAAGGATTTTTGGGGGATGTGATATCTTTCCTGTGATAAATGGGTAGAAAGAGCTCGTCAGCTATTGGACACTTGGGCTTCCTCTGCGTCTGCTTCCGTGTCTGAAAGTTTGTCTGAATTTTCTAATGCTGCTTTTGGTCTAATTGAAGATATTATCTGTCCTGACAAGCCTTGCCTATCTTGTGCTCTTTGGCTTTCTTATCTGTAGAACAACTTGCCTTTAACAAGAACAAGAAACCCGAGCATCCATACCTGGCATTCCTAACAATAACAATGGCACTTTCTAGACAAACATAGTTTTGGATAAAGGACTTTGCTTGGCCAAAGTCTGGTTCTCTAGACAAGGCCAGCAAACCTTCTGTGGTGGCTTTGTGACAACACCATTAATCAGCAGAGATTAGCAGTCAGCAAATTCTTTCTTCAGATATAAAATCTGGGTTGTGAATGTGCCCATTCACGGAGTGGGAGCTCTACTGGTGACGTGCCTGCAGGACTGGGCCTCAGCACCCTCCTCCTGCAGCTTCCCAGAGCTCAGCAGCTGTTTAGAACCATGATTTAAAACCCAATTACAGGCTGTGTAAAATCCCTCTTATTTAGCTCAATAATGTGTAATGGGCTCAGCTGGGATTTCTTTTGTTTGTCTAGGCTTTTTTTTTTTTTTTAGTATCATCCTCTTTAAAATCCATTTAAATCTATTTTCAACAAAGCTCCTCTGTCTGAGGACAGACAGAAGATGCTGGGGGACAGGGCAGGGCTCTGCTCACCCCCTGGAGACCTGGCAGGTCTCAAAGCTTGGGAAGGTGACAGGAATGGCAGGGAAGGTTGGGGTTGGGACCATCTGGTTCCTCTCCCAGCAGTGTGCAGATGCTCTGCAGAGGGGACGTGTCAGGAGCACCTGCCTTGGGTTAGTCTGGCTTGTCTGGGTCAGACCAGTGAAGCTCTGTCAGGCTGAGAACTGAGCTGAGGGTTGGCAAGGCAGCTCTCAAAGCTGCATTCTCACTGCTGCCTCCTGAAAAGAAGCCCAAAAACTTGACTCATTCAGCAGAACAAAGACTAAAACCTTCTGTAAATACAGCAAATCAGGAAGATTTGCAAAGTGATCAAAGTCACTTTGCACAGCGATGCAGAGATGAGCACCAACATGAATTACAAGGAGGTTTCCTTCACTCCAGGCAGTGAGGAGGTGGGGCAGGAGCTGTGGGACCACCTCATCTTAAACCAGATTTGACTGGCTCCTGAAAAGGATCCTGCAGTTTAACAGCCTGGAGGGAAAGGAGCCAGAGGAGCCGAGAAGGTCCCTGGAGACCCCACGGGAGAGGGGCTGAGGTCCAGGTTGGAGCCCTGCTTTGTGCTCCAGGGAGAAGCTGAGCTTGAGTCTCTGTGGAAATGAGGGTTGTGAGAAATGAGGCACTGAAGGAGAGGTTAAACACTGGACCAGGATCCCCAGGGAAGTGTTGGAGTCACCACCCCTGGAAGGGTTCAAAACACACGTGGCTGTGGCACCTCCCAGTGTGGTTTATTGGTCACACTGGGATTTGGTCAAAGGTTGGTCTCGATGGTCTTGGAGGTCTTTTCCAGCCTTAAGGAATCTGTGATTCTGTGAAAGCCAAATGAGTTGGACTTGGATATTCCTGTTTTCCCTTCTCCTCCTTTGTTTTTAATCCCCCATCCTGGAGTTTCATAATGTGGAAACAAGAGAGCAATTCCCAGCACAGTAGGTGAGAACTGAAATGCAGAAGACCAGAAATTGCTTACAGGTTATTTATCTCTTTTTTTCTGCCCATTTTGCCCCGCTCAGCATCAAAACAGGGATTTAACTCAGCAACAGCACTGCAGGCACAGAGCACCTGTCCTGTGGGTGGAGAAACCTTCCCCAACACCTCCCAAAGCCCTGAGCTGGCTCAGAGATTTCCTTCTCACATCACCCAATCCACCCAGGACTGGAAATGTCTCAGGGCCACAGACATGGCAGGAAAGAGGGTGTTTTAGGGAAATTAAATGCTAAACCCATTACACAGGCTTAGCTGATTTCCTAGGGGTAAACATGGAAAGAGAAAAAACAAAGTGGTTTTAATGACTTCACTGAGCAAACATAACAAGAAAGTGATGAAATGTGAGAAAGATAAGACAGAATAAATAAAGGGAGCTACCAGGAGCTCACTGTGCAGGAGCTGCACTGCAAGGGAGGAGCCTGTTCCTCACATTGGCAAAGGTGCAGGGTGGGATGGGGAGGCCCCTCCTGGGACACTGAGGGGTTTTTGTCCTGCTCCAGTTCTTTTGTGGAGAAATAAGTAAAAAAAAAAAAAATGTACAAACCTGAATAAAAATGTCTAAAATAAAGTGAACAGGATTTGCTTCTCTCCCTGTAGAAAGGTTTTGGAGTTGGCATTTCAAATTAGTTCTTTAACTTCACAAATAATAATAAAAAGGACTCTTTCAATAATTTTTTTGAGGTCCGCTGAGAGCAGAGGAGGTTTTCCTTGGAAAACCCGAGGGATTGGGCACAAAGCAGTGGGAGCTGCTGGTTTCTGTCACTGTCACAGGAGTGTTCCCTCCTAACTGGGACAGAGATGCTCCAGCCCAGCACTGACTGCTGATGGAACTTTTGTTCCCCTTCATGGGAAGATGCAGAGCCAGGTGAGAGCAGAGGGCTCTGCTCCAGAGCCCAGGGATCCCCAAACCCTCCAGGGTCCCTGTTTTCCAGGTGTCCCAGGGATCCCCAAACCCTCCAGGGTCTCTGTTTTCCAGGTGTCCCAGGGATCCCCAAACCCTTCAGGGTCCCTGTTTTCCAGGTGTTCCAGGGATCCCCAAACCCTCCAGGGTCTCTGTTTTCCAGGTGTCCCAGGGATCCCCAAACCCTCCAGGGTCCCTGTTTTCCAGGTGTGTAGGGAACTCTCTGGGTTGCACCCAACTATCTGTGTTTCTCTGCCACAGGAAATTCCCCCTCCCCTGGCTCCTGGCAATCCCTGCATGATTGAAGGTACCCAAGGCATGGACACATTCCAGGAGAGTCGTTTAACTCCTAACTGAATATTCCTGCTCCTCTGTGGGAGACAAACCAGGAAGGACTCTCTGCTGACAATCAGCTATTTCTGGACAGCAACACCTTCACAACTGTCCTCAGACATTTTGCTGTTTCATGCTCAAGATAAAACTCACACAAGGCAGAGGAAGGCCCAGGACAAACAGGAGGTGCCTGTTGAACAGTTTGTCCATGGCAGGGGGTGACCCAGCTCCCCCAGAGCTCTGCTCCCACCACAGCCCAGAATTCCAGCCTGGTAGGAGGCAGGGAGAGCTCAGGGTGCACATTTACACTCCCAGAAAGCACAGCAGGCAAACCAGGGGAAATTTGTGTTGATTAAACCAGTCCTGCTGTTCCTGGAAGAGTGGAGTGGAGGCAAAGGGGTCATTTGGAGAAGGGGGGGGCTTCCCCCCAAAAATAATGACAATTGGAACTGAATTGTTCCATTTTCAGCCTTTTAAGGAAGAGAAGGAGGAAGGAGGGAAGGAAGGAAGGAGGGAACTAAGGAAAGAAGGAAGGAAGGAGGGAAGGAAGGGAGGGAGGAAGGAAGGAAGCAAGCAAGAAGGAAGGAAGGGTGAAAGGAAGGAGGAAAGGAGGAAGGAGGGAAGGAAGAAAAGAAGGAAGGAAGAAGGAAGGAAGGGTGGAAGGAAGGAAGGAGGAGGAAGGAGGGAGGGAAGGAAGGAAGGAGGGAAGGAAGGAAGGAAGGAAGGAAGGAAGAGTGGAAGGAAGGAAGGAAGGAAGGAAGGAAGGAAGGAAGGAAGGAAGGAAAAGATCTCTCAGCAGTGAAAGAAGGGCAAAGCCTACAGCCAAGAAAAAAAGCTGTGGGGTTGGGGTGACAAGTGGGCTGGGAGAAGCAGATGAGTGAGGAGACATAGACCAGTCATGGGAACTTTGGGAAGTTTAAAACCACTTCTTTAGATGATTTCCGAGGTTAATCAGGAAGGAAGCTGCTCAAGGGACCACTGGAGGGGTCAGGAAGTGGAGGTGGCATTTGCAGTGCTCAGACAAGGGGGCTCTGATACCAAAGGGCCTGAAGATCTTACTCAGACCCTACTATAGGTAAAACTTTCTTCCCAGCCTCGGTTCCTGCTGCCAGACAAGGGAGTCTGGTCTTAAAAAATGCATTTCACAGATGCTAAACATTTTTGTGTGTGTCTTTACCACAGGCTGATAAAGAAATACTTCCCCTGAAGTGACTCCTGCTTTCCAAAGCTGCTGTGGCACAGACAGGAGCATTTAAAACAATGCTGTGCTGCCCCAGGGCCAAGCAGTCAGCCAGGAGCAGCTCCTGGGAAAGCTGCTGTGAACAGCCCCAGCAATGAGAGATGTGCTAACCTTAGTTTAGGATCACTGGAAACAATGGATGCTGATCTAAAGTGACCCCCAGGAGAAGGAAAATGAACTCATCTCCAGGCAGATGCTGCTTATTTAACCTGTGTGAGCTCTTAAAGCTCTCCCACACTGCAGGGTGGAGGGCTGGAGGCATTGCAATGTATTCAGAATTCCTAAAACTGTTCAATAGGTGCTTGGCCAGGTGGTCAGAAATGCTGAATGACCACAAACTGAAGGAGGAAGACCCACGATGGATGTAAATTATGATGTGGCAAAGGGAATTAAAAAAATCCTGATTCCTTTACGTGCCCCAAAAGTCTGAGGGGCCTCAGGTTTTGGTTCTTGGCTCTGCCAGGCACCCAAACTGTCCTACAGGAGGGTCATTGCTGGGTTGAGTTCTGTTTCCATTCAGAGTTCTGCTTCTGCTGGGAGTCCTTGTCCACCTGCTCACATCTCCCTCCCTTCCTACCCTCCCAGGAGCAGGGCCAGAGGAGCTCAGGAAGCACAAGTGATTTAATGAACTTCACTTGAGTCTTGACTTTGCACGATTCCACAGTTTGCTTCAGTAGAACTATTTATATTTATATGCTTCAAATGCCAAGAGGAGCAGTGGCTCAGACTGTGGCCCCTCTTGCCCAGGGCTCTGTCTGTGCAGCAGCTCTGCAGCTGCTATTTCAGGAGAGCACAGGGGCAGAGCTGCTCTGTGCTGGCCCTTCCCTTCTCCTCACCAGCAGCTGCAACTGCTGGGCTAGAAATCCCTGACAGACACCCAGCCTTGTCCCTTTAAATCTGTGTTTCTGGCCTGGCTGCCCAGGAATAGATCCAACATATATCTATACAGATATTTATCTAATGATTTCTGAGCTTGCTGACAGGGGCTGCCTGCACAGCAGTGGCAGCAGTTTGATGCCACCAGGACAAGAATTGCTCTGTTTGGGTGGACACCCCTCCTCTGCCAGTTCCTGTGGTGCCCCAACCCCTTCTAGTGCAGGATTTGGTCACCATTGGTCAAACATTCCTGTTCATCTGCACAGAGCTGAGCCCTGCACTGGAAACCTCCTGAAGCAAATGGCTCCTCCTCACTTGTGTTTATCCAGTCCCACAGGACAGGGATCTCTGCAGAAGGATGGGACTGGTGGGATACATTTCACCTGGGGATGTTCTGGGAGAACACTCACTACTGTTCTCTGCTTCCATTTGAAGAGGCAAAGCAGCCCAGGAGCTTTATGTGCTTTCCTAAGCCCTCTGCCATGGATGCAATGTGTGTTTAGGGCTAAAATCTGAAATATGGCTTTCTTTGCTGGTATTAATATTGCAAAGTGAGCATCTGCCCCCTGCTTGGCTGTCAGAAACACAGGAGAGAGATCTCTGGAAATACAGCTTGGGCACACAGAGAATGTCCTCTCAAAAAGTTTGTTTTGTCATGAATCAGAGGGGCTGGAGCGTGTGCAGGGAAGGGAACGGAGCTGGGGAAGGGGCTGGAGCAGCAGGAGCAGCTGAGGG
>NW_016690360.1:1245923-1249862 GCF_001604755.1 Lepidothrix coronata
ACCCACAGGAAAGTCATGAGCTGGAACTCCCAGTCAGGACTGAGCCTCCTGCTCCTGGGTAAGGCTGAGTTTGTCAGCTGTGTTTTCCTCAGATGTGTGTTCTCTGAGAGGGGCCTGACTCCATGTGGGAGACAAGAACAGGCTGTGTCTTCCAGCCCAGAGCTGGTCATGCTATCGACAGGAGCAAATTACAGGGTAATTCAGCTCGGAATTACTCAGTAATTTGGAAGATAATTACCAGGTAACCTGTGACAACCTGCCCCAGATCCTGCAGGGACAGTGTTTGCATGACATTGGCTGTGTAATTAAAGAGCAGGTCCCTGGATGTGCTCCCGGAGATAAAGGGATACCTGAGGTGTGAGTAAGAGGAATTCAGAGTTACTGCTCAGTGCACTTCAGAAGAACATCAGCTGTGTCATCTTCCCTGACTTCAGGCCAAATCCCAGCCATTTCCAGTCTGCCTCCTGCGGCTGCCTGAGTGAAAATCACATTTCTATCAACTGCAGCTTCAAGAACCAACAATTTCTTGAAGAGGCCTGTTGATGGGAGCCTTCGAGGGAATCACCTCAGCGTTCACCTTCCCCTCCTGGCAGGGGAGGGACCTGCCTCTGCCTCCTCCAGCAGCTGAATGCACAGAAGTGCCCCAGCCCTGCAGAGTCACTGCTGTCAGTCCTGGGCTGCATTTTATAGGGTGTGAACAGCCTGAGGTGACTCCACACCCTGCCTGGATTGTCGGTTCAGGAGAATCCCGCAATCATTAGGGTTGGAAAAGCCCTCCAGGAGCAAGTCCAGCCTGAATCCCCCACGTGACTAAAGCACAGCACAAAGGGCCAAGGCTGCTTGTTATGTGAACACTGCCAGGGTTGGGGACTCCACCACTGCCCTGGGCACTGTGCCAATGTTTGCCCGCTCTTCCAGACAAGACCCTCCTGCCTGTTTGTTGGAATCTTCATTAGAGACCCTTGAAGTGTCCCCAGCCATTGCCTTCCTAAAACCTCAGAGTCCCAGACTGGTTTGGGTTGGAAGAGAGCTTAAAGCACACCCAGCGCCACCCCCTGCCATGGGCAGGGACACCTTCCACCAGCCCAGGGTGCTCCAAGCCCTGTCCAACCTGGTCTTGGACACTTCCAGGGCTGGGGCAGCCACAGCTTCTCTGGGCAATGCAGGTAAACAGGTAAATAGTCCTGCCCAGGTTCAACTGCTGTGACAAGACATCAAGGAGCACAGGAACGAGCTGAACTGCCTCCTGGCCTCCCTGAGCTCTTTGCCAGCCCAGATCTGACTGTTACCTGTCTTTCCTGTGCCAGTTGTACACAATCTGAGTTCAGGACCAACACCATGGCCTGTCCCTGGGCAGCTCCAGCACAGGGAGGTCCTTGCTGATGCCAGAGCTTCTCTGTGCTCTGACAATAATAAGCACAACCTAATACACAGAAACACATCATCTGAACTTAACAGCCTGAGCTATGAACACTTCAAGACTCTTTTTTATGAAAGGGAAGCCATAGCAACTATTTACTACAAATAAATTCCAGCAGCCCCTTATCTGGGTGATGATTCAGAAAGGCACAAATGTGTCATGAGGAGCATTTTCCTGAGTCAGACCTATCTGGAACCACACAGAGCAATTGCCATCATTTTCCAGGTGAACTTCAGAAGAAAATTGTGTTAGTTCAGCTGTCCCCAGGCCAGCTGATAGGACACCACCTCTTCCACAGAAAGGCAGGGCCTCATCTGTGTCAGGACATCCAGGGCTGGTTCCTTGACTCACAGAGGAGGAGCTGGAGCTTCTGCAGGCAGGGGATGTTCCCCCAGGGCACATTTTCAGGCCCAGGGATCCTGACTGAATCCAGGTGCTGACAAGACCTGTAAGACCGTGTGTCCAAGGGGTTTATAAGCCCTTGAATCCTTGGAAGGCTAACGGGGCAGCCCCAGGGAGGCACTGGGAGTCCTGAGTGTGGTCAGGGCCAGCTGGGCACAGGGACAGTCCCTGTGGAGCTCCTGCATTTCTGGGAGGGAGGAGGGAATGGTGCCCCCCCCAGACTGAACTCAGTGTCTGGAGTGAGCTGGAACTCCAGCCCTGGCCATGGCAGAGAGAACAGAGGGAAGGAACCAGGGAAGGATGGAGGGAGGTCATTGCAGAAGCAAAGTCCCCAAGATTTCAGTCCTGGCTTTACTCTGTGTGTTGTGTTTGTGTTTCCTCCCCTTGCTTGGGGGTTTTCTGCTTTATTAAAAAAATTCAGACAGAAATTTATACTTTCTATTCCTAGCTAAAATCCTCCAGGTATTTAGCTGGCATTAGTAGTCACCACATGTTATTTCCACTGTCCCCTGAACTACCAGAGCTGCAAATGGTACTGTGTCAAACCTCTCCTCAGTGCCCACATGGCACTCAAAACCCAGGGTCACTGCAGCATAATCTTCTAATAACAAACGTAAAGATTTATTCAGTGACATTTAAGTAAGTTTCTAAGCCAAGTATTTCTCTGGGGATCATCGATCAACTTTGTTCTTTTCATTCCAGAATTTTCAGTGTGTTCCATTTTCCTCACCCTCATTAGGAATTTTTCTCTCTTACAATCCCACCACTTGGCTTAACAAAGCAAATCAATTGAAGAAGATCAAGTTAAAAAAGAAGGAATAATAAACCCCACAAATTACTGAGGCAAATGTATGAATGGAGAACAAAAAAAAACCCAATCATTCTGATTGTTTGATAACTCAGTTGTTCATGCAGCTGAGGAAAAAAATAAGGTTATGATTTTTGGAGGTGAAATATTGGATTTTGACAAAAAAACCCTGTCCAAACTCTATCAAAAATTGTTTTAAGCAAAGAGCTTTAAGTCTTTCCCTCTAAAATGCATCTGCAGATGTGACCAGACACTAAGTGGGGTCCTCGTGGTTTCCTCCCAGCTCGGGATGTTCTGTGATTCCCCATGATCTGAGGTTTTCTTGTGTTCTTCACTTCACCGGTGAAACACTCCCAGAGGAAACTGGGTGCCTTTGATGAATATTGAAGCCTCTTTCAGGGCTGCACTGAGGGACAGCCCTGGCAAATGCAGCTCCAGGGGCATTTTCCTCCCATTTTCCTCCCGTTTTCCACAGCTGAGCTCCCGCTGCCTCACCTGTCGCTCCAACACATTCTCACAGAGGGGAACCAGGAGCTGAGCAAGCTCTGGGCTTTCTCAGTTGTGTGTCACCTCAGTGCAGGGGGAAACAATTCCCAAAGCAGAGCTGGCCAGGAGGAGGAATTTTCCACCACTTATTTTGAATGAACGATTTGGTTTTGTTTTGTTGGAAATCTGTCACGGAATTTCTTTATCCAGCGCCCCGAGTTGGATATTTTCCTGTTATTGTCTCTTATCTCAATCCCAGAAGTATGAAAAGAAATCAAACTATCTGAAACAGAGGGTTTTTTTCGTTCTTTACCTTGAAAACGTTTCAGCTTGGCACTGCAGGGAGCCAGGAGCTTTTCCTGGCTGCACCTCTTGCTCCTTTGCCAAAGGCATCCTGGTAGGCTCCAAACTGGCAGGAGTGGACTCCCTGTGTTTGGATGAAGGGAAGCACATTTGCTCAGCCACAGGCACGTGGCACCCCCAGCCCTCTCCCTCTTCCCCTCTCCTTTGCCCTTCACCTTTTCTCTGTGTTCCCACTCCAGATTTAGCAAATCCTTGGGAGGGTATTTTGGAGAGTATTTGCTGGGTTTGAGGGTGACAACAAGCACAAAAGCCACGTGGTCTGAGGCAGCAAAACAAAAGCAGCCTTTGGGGAGACAAGGACTGCAGACAGAGCTCTGAGCCTCCCCCTGTTCCTTCAAAAGCTCTGTGTGGTCCTTCCAGGATGTGTCCAACTGGTCCTATGTCACAGAGGCATGGAGTCAAGGAATAGTTTGTGTGGAAGGGACCTTGAAGATCATCTCATTCCACCCCCTGCCATGGG
>NW_016690360.1:1249898-1253594 GCF_001604755.1 Lepidothrix coronata
TTGGACACTTCCAGGGATCCAGGGGCAGCCACAGCTTCTCTGGGCAACCTGTGCCAGGGCCTCCCCACCCTCACAGGGAAGAACCTCCTCCTTCTCTGATCTTAATCTAAAATCTAATCTACTCTCTTCTAATCTCATATCCTCTAATTTCATCTCATCTCTAATCTTCCTCTTCCCATGTATTCTTAACCCACTTTCTTTTGTTTGACCTCTCTGCCCCTTGTCCTGTCACCTCCCCCTCACTGGGGGAAGGCTGTCCTGGCACAAACCCCCATAACAGCCCTTGCCCTGAGTGTGGCCAAGAGACTCCTGTTACCCACTGACTGGTGTTTCAGATCTGCAAATCCCAAAATAGTTGGGAATTCCATCCCCTTGGAGACAAGGGCTGATGGTGCCCCAGATATGGAACCCTCCTCTGGTTCTTTCAGATCCCTCTGGAGGAGGCACAGACAGCAAAGCAGCAGCACAGTGATGTTCTAAAATAGGGTGCAGATGGCCTGGGCACAGCATCATTCCCTTAATAAAGGGCAGAGATCTAAGCTGGGACTTCAAGGCCTTTGGCAGAATGTGCCTGTGGCTCTTCAGTACCATCCTCCAGAGGATTTGCCCCCGTCTTGTGTCCTGCTGCAGTCCCTGGTGGTCCCTGCCAGCAAGCCTGGCTTGTCAGGCAGCACCTCAGTGCCTCTGGTGACCAGGTTTTCCTAACCCAGAACAAATTCCTGTCTGGGGGGGAGAGCTCAAGCCTTTCCTCCAGCTCAGCATCTCTTTGTATAACAGTTCCCCAGTTGGAGAATATTACCAGGCCCTTTACCAAGGAGATCCCTTTTGTTGAGTGGAAAGGCCCCATCTGACACAGAGTTGGGCCCAGGGAGACACAGCCCAGGAACCCTCCAGAGGAGGTGGATAAAATTAGAAATTGTTCCCTGGGAGAGTGGGGAGACCCTGGCACAGGTTGCCCAGAGAAGCTGTGGCTGCCCCTGGAATCCCTGGAAGTGTCCAAGGCCAGGTTGGAGCAACCTGGGCTACTGGAAGGTGTCCCTGCCCATGGGGTGGGACTGGATGAGCTCTGAGGTCTCTTCCAACCCAAACCATTCCATGATTCTCTGAGTTTTCTTGGAGCAAGTGAGATCTTGCTACTGCTCAGGCCCATGGAAATGAGATGCTCACACTGCCCTGAGAGGTGAGCCCTGGGCTTCTCCGGCATGTGGAATTTGTTCTTGTGTTCACCTCCTGCACAGGCTGCACTGCAGGTCCAGCTGCTCCAGACACCTCCATGATAAATCCTGTTCTGTGCTTTTGTCCTCCTCTGGGAAGGTGTCACTTCTTCCAGAGAGCCAGAACCTCCCCACACATCCCCAGACTGGGAATGTTCACGTTCACCATGTCCTGAAGTGTTTTTCCAGCTCCATTCAGAGCTGAACAATGCCCAAGGCAGACATTTCCATCATCTGTGTCTGCAGATACCAGCAGACATTTTCCTGCATGTGCCCTGAGAGCTGGGGAGCCCTGGTTCCTTATCAGGCCTTCCCAGGCATGGAAAAACATCCCATCCCTGGTGCAGGTTTCCTTGCTTTAGGAAGAAGACACCTTTGCAAAGTGTGTAGCAACTGGCAAAGAGCCCAACCTGCACCCCAGGGGCCTTTGCAGAGCTGTCCTTGTCACCAAGGAGTGTGAACAGCTACAGGAGGTGACTTTTAGAATATTTCCCGAAAAAGAAATATCATCCAAGGCATCCTGGCACGGTGCTCACACGTAGGTTTTTATAATTGCTGGCCAAATCTTCCTTCAGCTCCTCTTCATTTACATGCAGCATTTGATCAAGTAGTTTCTACTAAAGTTAATGATACTTTTGCCTTAATTAAAACCTAAATGAGGACTCCAACTGGTTTTGTTGCAGCCAATCTGTATGTGGGGCTGGGACTTTGGGGGATGCTTTACAGTGAAGCTGCAAAATCCCTGCTGGGAGTGAGTGCCTGAGTCCCACACAGAGAGGGCAGAGCTGGGAGGAGGAGGGGACAGGAGGAAAAAGGGCTGAAAAACACAGATTGGGTGAAGGTTCTCCAGTTTCTGGGAGCACCTGCATGGCCAGGTCAAGGCAAGGTGAATCCTAAACTGCTCCTGAGGGATCCACAGGTTCCTGACAGGGAGTGTTTATGTAGATCTGGGCAGACTTTGTCCTGCTGTGAAATATTTATGCCTCAAATTCATGTCCAAATACAGCAGAACCCTGAATCACTTTAATTTTGGGGGACATGGTGTCTGGTAAAGACCAAGAAGTGTGTGCCTGGTGTCTGCTCTCTGCACTGCCCATCCAAGGACACGGGGCTGCTGCAGGGGCACCTCTCAGGACTGGCACCTCCAGCAGGAAAGATTGCCAGGAGCGGTTACACAGAGCCAAACATCTGAGATCCACAGCCCCGAGCCCACTCCTCTGGCCCAGCAAGATGGGCATGCATGGGAAAGCAGGAATGGGCACGGCTGGCAGGGCTGAAATTTGGGAGCAGAAACATCCTGCTCATCACCTGGTAGTGCCCAAAGAGATTCAGGTGGGATATCAGGAAAAATGTCTTCACTGACAGAGTGGTCAGGCATTGGCACAGCTGCCCAGTGGTGGAGTCACAGCCCTGGAAGTGTTAAAGAATGGCCTGGATGTGGCACTTGGGGGTGTGGGTTAGTGGGCACAGGAGGACTCAGTCAAAGATCAGATTTGATGGTCTTGGAGGTCTTTTCCAGCCTTAACGATTCTGTGGCTCCTGAGAGAGAAGAACACGGTGTCTCTTTTTCCTTCTCTGGTCACAGAACACGACTCCTCCACCCTCCACCTCTGCCAGTTGTCCCCAGGCTGGACAAACCCTGACCAGAGACTGGTTCTGTGCTCAGCAGTGTCACTGAGCCTCCTCAGCCTCCCAAAAATCCCTTCTCTTTGGGGCCTTTCGTTCTGCCCTTGGAGAGCCAAACTCAGCTGCTCTGAGTGGCTTCTCCCTGTCCTAAAATTGCCTGGGAACAAATGATGCCTGCAAGGAGGCTCAGCAGAGCTCTGTGCCAGGGCTCAGGAGCCAGGAGGAGACACTGCTGGGGACGAGCCTTTGGCGAGGACAAACGACAGCGAGCTGTGATCGATGGGCTGGAGCAGCTCTGGGCTCGTGAGGGGCTGTGTCTGTACATGTGTATGACCCGGGGGTTCTGTCATCCCTCTCCTCTGTCACACTGTGCTCTTCTAATCCATGTGGTGAAATGAGTTTGGAGATTGCTGAGGGCACACACACGCTCCAGTGATCGAAGGGAGAGCAAGGCATGGATATGAAATCCCGCCCCGGGGGGAGAATTACATCCCTGCTTTTGTGCAATGTATAATTAACCAGTGGAACTCATTTCTGTGATATATTATCGAGGCAAATGTCTGCACTGAGCTTCAAATAACGATCAGACAGAAGTGGGGAATGGAAAGTTTCACAGAGCAGGGCTGGCTGCAGTTCCTGCTGCTGGGAGTGGGACAGCCCAGCTCCCTCCCTTGGGGCAGCCAGGGAATAGGAACTGAAATGCAACTTTGCCACAGCTGACTGGACATCTGGATGAGCAGCTGAGCCTCCTGCTCCTTAGGAGGGTAGGGTTGGATGGGATACTGGGCAGAAGTTGTTCCCTGTGAGGGTGGGGAGGCCCTGGCACAGGTTGCCCAGAGAAGCTGTGGCTGCCCCA
>NW_016690360.1:1253731-1265675 GCF_001604755.1 Lepidothrix coronata
TGGACGGGGCTTGGAGCAACCTGGGCTAGTGGAAGGTGTCCCTGCCCATGGCAGGGGGTGGGACTGGATGAGCTTCAGGATCCCCTCCAAGCCAAACTATTCCGGGATTCTCCAGATGTCAGGAGCAGTGCAAGGAGCAGGAGGATGCTCTGGACAGAGAAAGTACAGCAATTAGGGAACTAAACCAGCGTGCAGGAGAGATTGGATCCTCAGGCTCAGCAGGGCATGTGTCCATCCCAGCCAATGCCAGGCTCCCCAGGCCTGACCCACAGGCAGCTGGGCAGGGCCTTGGGTGAGTCTGACAAAGGAAAGGCTGCAGTGAGTGCTCCAGCCCTGCCCCACCCAGGGGGTATCTCAGCACCCCAGGGCTGCTCAGGGGACCCCACAGCACAGGATAGCCAAGGTTGGAATGGAGTCCAAGCATGGAGTGCCAGGTCCAGCACTGAACCTTGGCCCCAGCACAGACACCTCAGCTGAGGGAACAGATCCACAGTGATGTGTCACATCCACACACAGAGACAGGGAGGTCTCTTAACTGGGAGCTGATCCATCCTCGATACTTAGGAGTGGAAAAACCCCTCTGTGCCCTCTGAGTTGTAAGGAACAGTTGGGAGCTGCTGCTGCCTCACTGTTCCCACTGTGCCAACAGTGGAAACCTGCTCAGGTGTGTACATTTACCCCTCTGGTTCAGACCTGGGCACTGAAGTGATGCAAACCAGGCAGAGGGATTTCAGGCTGTGGCTTCTGCGCTGGTGCACCTAAATATTTATGATTGCAGGTGCAGGTGTGAGGCTGTGCAAGGACCAGGGATTGAAGAGTAAGTGTGAGAAGAGTTAATCCTTTTTACAGAGCCTATTCAATCTCTGCCAGAGTTCAAGAAGGGTTTGTCCTGTGCAGGGCCAGGAGTTGGACTTGATGATCCCTGTGAGTCCCTTCCAACACAGGATACTCCATAATTCTATGATTTTACCAGGATGAGGTTTAAATAGTCCCACAGGTTTTTCCCCCCTGGTGAGAAGGTCCCCATGACTTTGTCTGGGTGAGTGTGTGTGTCTGTGCACAAGCACTGGGAGCTTATTTCCCCTCAGCCAGCAGCTGCTGGTTGGTGGTTTGGTGCCGCTGCCCCACTTGGCAGGCTCGTGGTGTGTTCTTTGCTTCCCTTTTTAAAACTCTGGATCACATTTCCAAGTGAAATCTCTCTTAAGGAAACAATTGAGAATCAAGGCTGCTGTGCCAGAAATCACAGAGCCCTTGGAGCTGATGCACAGGCAAGGAATCAGTGTCCTCACTGCAGCCCTTGTCCTTGGGCATCACCTCCTGGAGGGGACCCAAAGCTCGTCACAAGGGCAGAGGGTGAAGCACAAACACCAGCAGGGGCAGGAGGAGGGGGAGAGGAGCTGGCAGAGCTGGGATCCAGCACAGCAGCTCCAGGAGCTCCTCAGATCTGGTGCTGCTGCTGCTGGAGAGGAGGAAGCCAACAGGAAACAGAGGGAAAGGCCAAAAAATACAACTGTGCTGACTGGGAGGAAACTGCTTGGCAAGGAGGAATCCAGGTCGGTGAGGAACGTGCCCAGTGGCCTCCAAGGCTTCAGAACTGCAGAAATCCCTGCCTTGGACAAACACAACCCCTGGAGGATCAAACCCACTGTGCTCCTTTGTGAGCACAGATCCGAGCAGGGCAAAGATGGTGCATCCAGCTCTCAGAATCAGAAGATTCTGTGTCCTTGCTTCCATTTTTATTCAGCATTTTTGACTCGAGGCACCCGAAGGCACAAAATGTCATGAAGAAAAAGCAAGGATGGGTAACCCTGTTTCTTCATTTACACCCACAGTTCTACAGCAGCTTGTACCAACTCCTGAGCTTTGCTCTGAGCTATTTTCCCCCTGCTCTGTGCCAGGGGGAAGCTGACTCCTCCAGGCAAGGATTACACTCTTCTGCAACTCCCCTCTGGGATTTTTTCTGTTCGAGGGTGGGGACAAACTGTCTCCATATCTCTTTGCTTCCTCCCCCAACATGGGAAGGTTTGGGAAGAGGGGAGGGGAAGGAGAAGGGGAAGGGGAAAGGGAAGGGGAAGGGAAAGGGAGAAGGGAAGGGGAAGGGAAAAGGAAAAGGGAAGGGGAAGGGAAAAGGAAAAGGGAAGGGGAAGGGAAAGGGAAGGGGAAGAGAACTCTTTCTCTTGGAAAGGAGGTACAATAATCATCTTATACAAGTGCCTGACCAGTTGACTCCCAGCTAGAGCAGGCATTCGTGTTTGAACTCCCTCTGCTGCACTTGGCTGACACATTCTTTGGGAAATGGGACAGTGCCTGTGAGCCCAGACTCCCTGTCTGTGGAAAAGGCCTCCCCACCTGCTCCATGTGACTGCATTGGTTGTGTTATCTCTAAGATCTCATTTCCTGGCCTGGGTACAGGACTGGAGACAGGTACCTGTGGCCAGGTGAGGATTAACATGACAATTTTTCCTGGGGGTTCCAGGGGCTGAGGCTGCTCCATGGTGACTCCAGCAATGCCCTGGGACAGCCCCGACACATGGCTTTGCTCGTGCAGGAATCTTCACCAGGTGAAGTCAAACATGAGCCAGCTCAGCAGCATCCTTGCAGTGTCCTGGTTCCTGAGTGGGTTTTACTGCCAGAACATTCATGGAACAGCTCGTTTGCAGCTGGGCCTGGAAACCCCTCAAGTGCCTCAGGAGCAGATCCAGCTGGGGAATCCCAGCAGTGGGAATTGCTGAGGCCTCGTCCCTGCTGCTTCCAGCCCCTGCTGCTTCCAGCCCCTGCTGTCCCTCCCCACTGCTGGGAGCTGAGGCAGAGTGGGCTGAGTGAAATCTTCCACTGGAGAGGAGGAAACCAAAAACAGGGTCCTCCCCACAGGACTGTCCTCCAGGAGGGGAACTGTGCTGGGGCAGAGGCTGAGAAACCCTCGGGGTCTGAGCTCCTCATGCTGGACAAGTACCTGGGGCCGTGTGAGCAGGGAACAGAGACACCAAAGTCTGTCCCTGTGTCACAGCTGGGCTGGAGTCCTGTGCCCAGTTCTCAGGTCAGAGCAGACTGTGAGAGCTGGGGGAGCTGTGTGGGGACCCACCAGAGGGGATGGTGGGGCCGGGTCAGTGCCCGTGGACCTGAGGAGCGTTTGCTCAGGAAACACTCTGCAATCCATCAGGCACGAGAGGAATGAGACCCAGAGGGGGTGGGACTGGGAACGGCACCAACCTGGAGCAGGGAGGAACTTCGTGTCTTGAACTGACAGTTTGGGGTTTGGAGGTAGAATTTTGGAAAAACGCTTTGATTTAAGCTCAGACATTGCCCAGGGAGCAGGAAGGACCTCGGGGAAGTTGGAGGACCCAGGAGATCAGGAATTATGTCTAAATCTTCAGCCTGACCTCACCATGGAGGAGGAAACCACACCCAGGGCAGTAACTGGTGCTGTGGCACTGGGGATGTGTTGGGAGCAGGTCACCCACAGTCCTGTGTCTGGACACAAATGTGCAGGTATTTCTTGTTCCAGGTGAGTTATAGCCATGCTGTGGCTCCAGATCCTCGGGAAAGTTTATGTCACTTATCCTGGGATACACTGGGTTGTTAATGATTTGGGAACTGCTGGTGGATTTCTGGCTGTGTGAGAGAGGGAGGCAGCAGAGCCCACCCCATCCAACCTCAGCAGAGCTGCCGAGCCCCAGGGCCCTGCCCAGCCCACCCCTCCCTCACCTTCTCTGCTCATGATCTTTGGGAGCACGAGCTCAGCACCCCTGTGAAAGCATTTCCACGTGTGGGAGGACAGAGCAGACCCATTTTCCAGCCCAGCAGCCAGATCCCTGTCGAGGCCAGGCACGTGCCAGGGTGGTGGCTCCAGCCCTGCTCCAGGACTCCTCGCTCCAAGAGCTGTTATTTGTCTCTTCTAATGCCAAGGCCCCTCAGCCCAGGGGTTGCCCTCAGCCATCCTGGTGCTGCTCCACCATTCAGAGCTCTGAGGAAGAGATGAAATCCTGTTCCTTCCTGCAGCTCAGCTGGCAGGGCTGGGAGCAGGGGGCAGCCCCAGGGGAGGACCCCAGATCAGGACACAAGTGGGCAAACCCTGCCCTGCCTCTCCATCTGGGGGAAGGCTGCAGGAATTTCCTGCCATTGGATTTCAGCAGTGACCGGCTGGGAGGGGGAACCAAATCTGGAGGCTTTGGGTCAAAACTTCTCCTCCCAGATCTTGTGGAGAGCCTCCCCCATTCCCAAAGCACTGTCCATGGACAAGGACCTCCATGGCCCCTCGAGCTCTTCCTCCTCCTCTGCAAGGCAGGAGATAGAAATGACTTTGTTTACTTGCCACGTTTTAGCCCCGTTCCCCCTCAGCTTCCTGCTTGTTCAGACTGTTCCCTCTTTATCTCCCCAGACAATCTCCATTGCCTTTGTTTGGCTTCCAGAAAATCCCCGTTCTAACCAGGCAGGAGGAAAAGCAAATTCAAGGGCTTCCTCTGACAAAGGAGGAGTTTGGGGAAGGCACAGCCCAGGGTAGGGCAGCGTGTTTCGCTCATGCCACAAGTGGGTAGTGTTCAAACCTTCCCGTGCTCTCATCCAGGCTGTTCTCTGCAGTGGGAGGGGGAAATCAGGTCCAGGAGAGACTGAATACAAATAATGCCTCCTTGGATTTTTCAGAAGAATAATTCCTTGGTTAGTTCCTCTGACTCTGGGCAGCCCCCAAACAGACCCACAAGTCACAGGAGAAGTTTCCCATCTGAAGAGCCTCATCCTCTGCTCCCCACCCCAGCACTCCTTACCTGGGCCATGGAATCCAGGAGAGCTGGGATCATCCTGCCTGCTGAGACAGAATTTATTGGGGTGATCAGTTTATCAGAGCCATTTGGCCATTGCACCCTGGAGCAATGAGGGCTCCCCAAACCCTTCCTGGCCATGGCTGGGAGTTGGCCCAACCCAGGGAGCACTCCCAGGAGCAGCCTGGCTGCAGCCCCTTGGCTGGGATGAGGAGAGGGACCTGTGACGTACCTGTAAGGACCTGTAAGGCACCTGTAAGGACCTGTAAGGCCTCACTGCCAGGGGACAATCCCAGTGTGACTCCACTCCTGTCACTCCATGGTCTCCCTCTCCACAGTTGTCCCTTGTCTGCATCTCATTTCTCCTTTAGATCACAGACTCACCTTGTCCTGACTCCCACAGCCAGTGCTCTGCTGTTACCTGAGCTGGCAGGGACAGCCCATCCTTTCATCCTCCAGCCCTCCCCGGGGGACCATCCTGTGCCCCTGCACCCCCAGCCCATCCTTTCATCCTCCAGCCCTCCCTGAGGGACCATCCTGTGCCCCTGCACCCCCAGCCCATCCTTTCATCCTCCAGCCCTCCCTGAGGGACCATCCTGTGCCCCTGCACCCCCAGCCCATCCTTTCATCCTCCAGCCCTCCCGGGGGGACCATCCTGTGCCCCTGCACCCCCAGCCCCTCCCTCCCACCAGCAGGGAGAAGAGCTGAGCCATGGGGGCAGGAGATCCTGGGGCTGCTCCGTGGGAAGGGCAGAGGTGGGATCTGCAGGGATTGCCTTGCTGGAGGGCTGGGGGGGCTTGGCAGGCAGGAGGAGGTGTGGGGGTGTTTGCAGATTGTAATTATTTTTCTCTTTTCCTCCTAATTACTGCCACGTGCCCAGTGCTTTCCTGGGACCTTCATTAACGCCCTGATTTAATCCAAATAAACAATCAGCTCCTCCTGGATCCAACATCTTCTTATCCTTGACCATTTCTCAGGCAGCAGCAGCACAAGCCCTTGGCTCTGGGGGAGCTGCCCTGTCTGAAGGCTCTGGCTTCTCTCTTAGCCCAGAGGAAAGAAATAATGATGGAATTTAGCAGAGTCAAATGTGTTGAGGGATGTGAAGTGAGAGCCTCTGGAATACAGAAGCAAACCAGGGCAAAATTAGCATCTTAATTGTATTAATGTTGCCAATTACAGGCAGAGCCCCTGTCGCTCAGCGGGAGCGTTCTGGGAGAGAAGGAAAGACAAATTGTCTGCAAACTCCTTATTCTGCCTTTATGAATTACCACCCCAAGGTACTTAATTGAATCTCTAGTCCTGATCAGTGAACATTGTTCAGGGAGTGAATTAAGGGAGGGCCCTACAGGACTGCTCTGTTTTGTCCCAATTAACAGAAATGCTGCATTTCTTCTTTTTCTTTCCTTTTATTTTTTTTTTGTTTTTTTGGAAATTGCTGCATGCTGAAGAGTTAAATTGGAAAACAGAAGCTGGGTTTAAATAATTTAATTTCTGCCCAGAGCAGAGCTGGACAAGTGCATTGAGTGCATTGATGTCACTCTGTGCCACCCCTCTGAGCACCACTAAAATGAGACAAAAGTAGTTGGGAGTCCCACTGAGAGCACTGAGAGCCCCTGACACCAGTTCTGGTCACCCTGCCATGGTGACATCCTACTGTGTATCCATGTGGAGTGGAAATTACAGGGAGAGAACATCACTTGTGTGGGACAGGATGGGACACTTCAGCCAAGGGTGTTTTTGTCACCAACATTACCCTGAGAGTGGAAATGCTGCCTCTGACTGAGCCCTGCCAGCTGGGAGTTGGTTGCTGCTGCTGTATCGAGTATTTTATGCAGCAAAACCACTGCATTGTCCATTCCTCAGAGCCAATACTGGGGATAAGAACCAGCCTGAGCCCATTTGTGAATGTGCATCCAACACCTGTGTACTTCTGGGACTCCTCACGTGTGTTCACTTAAGGTAGAGTTTAGTTTCGAGTGATATATTTAGAAAAAACTCCCAAGAGTCCTCCCAAGAGGACGGTCTAGCTTGATTAGGTTTTTTTTATTTTATTGCATAAGTTATACTTTATGTGTTCCAGAATTTTTTTAAAGTCTTTGGTCTGTTCATTCTCTGATTTAGTAAAGAGAGGAAGCAGCCACAGGTGAGTTTTCTGCATAGTACTGGATTGGACCTTCAGCCACTGGAACGCTCCAAGTTTATGGAAGTGTTCAAATGCAAGGCTTTGACTGAAAGAGGGGAAACTTAGGTCAGATATACAGAGGAAATTGTTCCCTGTGAGGGTGGGGAGGCCCTGGCACAGGTTGCCCAGAGAAGCTGTGGCTGCCCCTGGATCCCTGGAAGTGTCCAAGGCCAGGTTGGGCTCCAAGGGGCTTGGAGCAACCTGGGCTGGTGGGAGGTGTCCCTGCCCATGGCAGGGGCTGGAACCACATAGGCTTTGAGGTCCTTTCCAACCCAGACCATTCCATGATTCTATGACTACTCCAAACCATGTAACTTGGGGGCAGCCTGGTCTTGTACTGCTTAAAAATCGCAATGATAGGAGTGAAAAACAAACATTCCAAGCATCCCCAGATGTCAGAGGTCCCAAGGAGCCTGATTCCCTGGGTGCCACTTTGAACAGATGAGCTGGTTCTGCTCCTGGTTACACACCCTTGGAAAGGGAAGAGGGGGGATTTGGGATTACAAGGAACTGTCTGTTCTGCTCTGGGCTGGTTTTCTGATGGGGATTTTCTCCTTTCAGCCCCAGCCTCTCAAGCCTGTTTAGGACTGAGCTGCACATCTGCCAGAGCTGGGGGCAGGACTGAGCCTGGCTGCTCCTCTGCAGGCAGAGCTGAGCTCCACAGCTGGCCAAAGATCATTCCCCCTTCTCTCTTCGTGTTCCCTCTGTGTCCTCATGTGCCTCCCACACTGCCAGAGTCAGTTCTGGGAGCACAGATCATTCCTGAGTGCAGGATCCAGCACGGCACAGCCTCAGCCAGATCCCGAAGGTTCCTTCACAGGAATTACAGCCAAGTGCTCATCACTGAGTGCCAAGGGAGAGGTGACCTGCAGGAGAACTCTGAAGGGGATTCCTAGAAAGGAAGGAGATGATCCTGTGGAGCTGAGCTCCTTCAGCCTGGCCACAGGCCCAGCTGTGACCTCTGCCCAGGGGCTGCAAACAGCCCAGAGGGGCCGGGCAGTCACAGTCAATGCCACGACATTCTTTCCATTGTATCTCACTCAATGCAGAAGTTTGGGTGATGAAGCCACGAATTCCAGAGCAGGGGCACCTGGAACAGAGCCTGTGAGGAAGGGGAAAAAATATTGTAAAACATAATGATCAAACAGTAGGGGAGAGTGAGGACCATGAAAACATCCAAACTCGTGGCAATTGTTTTGGATGAGAATGTTTTTAAGAGTCCCTGTTTATGTTGGACAGGAGAGTTTGCTTTGAACAATGGATGAACTTTTGCAAAGCAGGCAAAATTCACTCTCCTCACTAATAGGAGCTGCTTTTCTTGTAAAGAAAAAATGTATATTTATTAAACTAGTGAAAAATGAAGTGTCTTATTGTTTTGCTGTTTTCCCCAGGTTTTCTTTTCACACTGTCCACACTGGACTGTCATGGACAGGACTCGGTGAGATTTGCCCTGGAAGTGCCTGTGTGTCACTTGTGTGGATGAATTCCTTGGATCTCCAGGGTCAGGCT
Source organism: Lepidothrix coronata (assembly GCF_001604755.1). Taxonomy (NCBI): domain Eukaryota; kingdom Metazoa; phylum Chordata; class Aves; order Passeriformes; family Pipridae; genus Lepidothrix; species Lepidothrix coronata. Next base: position 1,262,180 of record NW_016690360.1, read on the forward strand.
CACACAGACACATAACCAGGGGCTTCTGCCTGTGCCCCCAGGGTTACCAAGGGCACACTTGGGTTCCCTGAGCCTGAACTGTGTCTGGGAGTCTGAGCCCTGGTTTGATGCTTATTTGCAATATCATGAAGGTGCCCCGGCCCCTCGGGATTTGTTTTGTGTGTTCCGTTGTGACTGCAGGATCCTGGCACACAGGGATTGGGCCTCGGGGTCAGGCACGTGGCCACTGGAGGGAAAACAGGTGGGAAGAGGCAGGAACCAGCACCAAGGGCAGGGCTCTGCTCTGAGGGTTCTCCAGGGATCCACTAAAGGCATTTCCAGGTCCCTCTCCATAGGGATGGGCACTGCCCTCCCCCAGAGCCTCCACCTTCCCCTCTCTGCAGGCCCTTGGCTCATCCTCTCTGCTTCTCTGTCCTGGACACAAGTGCAGAGATGGCCCCTGATGAACACACCAGGAAAGGGGATGTTGTTTCTTCCATTTCTTCCCCTTCCACATGAATTCCCAGAGCCCTGGGCAGCAGCAGCCTTTTAGCAGATCCTTGACTTGAATCTCGTGACATCTTTGTCATGGAATCACAGACTGGTTTGGGTTGGAAGGGGCCTTAAAGCTCATCGTGTTCCACCCCCTGCCATGGGCAGGGACACCTTCCACTAGCCCAGGTTGCTCAGGGCCCAGCCAAACCTTTGGCAACAGTGGTTTCCAGGATAGTTCAGGCTCTGAGCACTCAGGAACTGAGCAGTTGGTTTCAGCAGCAAAACCTCTGATCTTCAGTTTTAGTTTTGCTGGGGATGTGACTCAGGTGTCAGGAGCTGGAGAGGGACCAGAGGTCTCAGAGCAGGTGAGACCAGTCTGGTGATGTCACAGAAGTGGCAGGAGTGGCCCAGGGTCCTGCAGACAGGGAGGGCTGGGCAGGGCTCTGTGAGCACAGAGCTGGGCTGACTTCCATGGGAACTGAGCCCAAGTGCTTCCCTGCTTAGCAGGGCTCCCACTGCCCACCCCTGAGCATGGGCCAGGCATGGCTTCTTTGGATTTTCCTTATGGAAGGGAGAAGCTGGGAGATGCTCCCTGGGCCAGAAAGATCTCTTTAGGGGCTCATAAATGTGGGATGGTTGTGGTAGCAACCAGCAAACAACACTGTGACCTGGAGAACAAAGCAGGCAGAGATCTGGGAGTGTCCTCCTTCAGGGATCAAAGACACAGCAACCCCAACCTGAGCATGTACAGCCCTGAGCTGCTCCTGATGGGACAGCCTTCGTGGAAAACACCCTCAGCCTCACCTCTGCAAGGATCTCCCGGCCTCCCACCCCAGGGTGAGCACTGGGGTCACTGGGGCAGCCTGGGGGCCTGCAGGACATGGCCTGGATAAGAGGACTTTCCCCTGTGGCCCCTGGACAATGGGGAGCTGTTCCTGGAGTGCCCCATACATTCCAGGATGCATTGGCCTCACAAGTTAAATATTTAGACTTTCCAGAATCCGAATATTCCCGAGGTCCCGGATTTGTTGTTTTCATCCACTGGGCTTTGTTTCTGCTGATTAGAGCGGTGGGGTTTGGAGATAGGGACTCTATTCCTGGCAGAAAGGGGAGTATTATTAACATTCCTTATCGTGGGACTGTGTATCATTGTGTGGCACTGCACAGGGCAACCTTAAAATAAAAGCCCTGTTGTGCCATTCTGGGCACTGTTTTGGCTGCCAGCCACCCCCACAGCCCTGTGGGCAGAGACACTGTGCCAGGTTATTGGGGCCACATGGCCCCTGTCCTAAACCTGTGCCACTCACTCACAAAAGGAGGGTTCATCCAGCACATCCCTGGTGGCAAAGCCCCACAGCCTGGTTTCCAGGCTAAAGCCCATTTTGGCTACATCCTCCAACTGCAGGTTTGCTGGGAGAAGGGGTATAAATACAGGACTTTGGAGAGAGCTGAGCAGTTTGCATATCACAGAATCCCAGAATCTGCTGAGCTGGAAGGGACCCCCAAGGATCATGGAGTCCCACCCTCAGCCCTGCACAGGCCCAGCCCCAAGAGTCACCCCCTGTGCCCCAGAGGATCAGCCAAACCCTCCTGGAGCTCTGGCAGCCTTGGGGCTGTGCCCACTGCCCTGGGGAGCCTGGGCAGTGCCCAACCAGCCTCTGGGGGAAGAACCTTTGCCTGAGATCCACCCTGAGCCTGCCCTGACACAGCTCCAGCCGTTCCCTGGGTGCTGTCCCTGCTCCCCCAGGGGCAGAGCTCAGTCCCTGCCCCTCCTCTGCCCCTGCCCAGGAACAACTGGCACCCACCAGGAGTGCACATCCAGAGTGTCCCTAATCCCAGTGTCACCTTCCTGACACTCTTAACATTTTCCCTGCCCGAGGGTTTTGGTAAGGACAGCACATGAGCCTTTCAGGCTTCTCTCTGGAAAATTCGCTGTTGTCTCTGCAGAGTCCTCTATCCAGGACCATCTGTAACATCTTCCTCATGGTATCTCCAGTGGAAGGTGTCCCTGCCCATGGCAGGACATCGGAACAAGATGATGGTCATTACAAATCCAACCCAACCCGTTCATGGTTCTGTGGTTGTATCCAGCTTAACAGAAATATTCACACAGGAAGGATGGAGCAGCCCTTATGGCTTTCAGGTTTCCCTCATGATTTTTGATACAATAAACTATAAGCCCCATGTTAAAAACAATTTAAAAAGTCTGCTCTTTCCTATTCCAAAGTGACTGTGCTCAGCCCTGTCATCCACTCTGGAAGAAAATTATCTCCAAGTGAAAAACAGCAGCACAGGCAACAAGCAGCTCATGCACATCTAGCCCATGACTAATTAGGACTACTTAAATCCCAGCACTGTTAAACAAGAGTAATTTCTCTTTCTGTCTCCTTTCTGTAAAAAAAAACCAAAAAGGCAAGAAAAGTCGATGTCTTAATAGAGGAAGTGGGGATGTGGCCGTGCCAGCAGAGGAGTCTGCTCGGCCACCTCAGGAATACACAGCATTTTCTCTTCCTGTTTTTCTGGGTCAGTGTGCAGGTTGATATATTGCTGTTTAACCTGTAAATTGGGTGTCCCAAAATATGCAGAAGGTGCAGGCCAGTGGAGGCAGTGCTGGGGGAGCTGTGGTGTGTGCCCAGCCTCGCCCTGCGCTGCCGCGGGCTCTGCATTCCCTGGGCGGCTGAGCTGGGGCATTCCCACCCCAGCTGGGTCCTGCCCTGTCCTGAGGAGTTCATGGCAACCCATGGAGGCAAAACCTGTCCGTGCCACTGACCTGCCTCACCAGCCTGGAACTGAGACACTGGAGAGTGGTTGCTCTTGGATGGGGGAGGAACAGAGCCAGGAGAGATCTGCAGCAGGAAGCACTGAAGGAAGTTCATCTCAATCCACGGATCCATCCTTTCTCATGGAATCACACACTGGTTTGGGTTGGAAAGGAGCTTCAAGCTCATCCAGTTCCACCTCCCTGCCATGGGCAGGGACACCTTCCACCAGCCCAGGTTGCTCCAAGCCCCATCCAACCTGG
>NW_016690360.1:1267011-1290090 GCF_001604755.1 Lepidothrix coronata
GTGGTCAGGCACTGGAAGGGGCTGCCCGGGGAGGTTTGGAGTCCCCACCCCTGGAGGTGTCCAAGGAAGGCCTGGCCATGGCACTCAGTGCTCTGGGCTGGGGATGGGGTACAGGGTGGACTGGATGGTCTTGGAGGCCTTTCCCAACCTAAATAATTCTATGATTCTCTTCTGTGACTCTGAATTGCACTGCCTGTGCAGGTCACAGCCCCAGAGCACTAAGGGAGGTGGGGAGGGAGGGAGGTAGAGGAGCAGGTTGCAGCCTGTGTGCTCTGAGTGTGGCTGAATGGCCTCGAAAGAGTGAAGATTTTTGTGTTATGAGCCTAAAGCCACTTCCCTGGTGGAGCAGCTGGCACAGCTCCCTGCCAGCTCTCCTTCAGACTGACACAGGCTCTGGAGGAGCAGCCAAAGGCTTCGAGGCAGCACCACAGAGAGTTCTCAGGAGCCTCTGTTTGGGGCAAGTCACCCCCGAGAGCCGCTGCAAGGCCCAGGGCAGCCAAGGTGCTGCTGAGGAACCATCTCAGTGTGACCAAGAGCAGGTGTGAGGAGCCACAGCACTGAAACACATGTTCCTGTCAGCACAGCCCCTGCTCCTGACCCTCCTCACAGAGCAGAGAGGTCCAGGCTGGAACACAAGGTACACAACGACACCTGAAGGGCGAAGGCTCCAGTGCCTGGGAATCTTGGCAGAGCTTTCACTGAGTCATCCCAGGGTGTTTACAAGTCTCTCCCACTATTCTGCTCCTGCCAGCAGCTGACAAGCACGTCTGGTTAAACTTAACAGAAGTGTGTTTAATAATTAGCAGAGCTCAGGAAGGCCTTGCTCGCAGCCCTGTTGCGTGTGGAGGTGTTAATCAGAGCACACGAGGAATGAGAAGTGTTTGGCACTTGCAGCAGCTGGAGGATCCTCCCTCCCCCCTCGCTCTGAGCACATCTCCCTGTGCTCCAGGCTGATGTCATCAGTGCCTGAAGGCTCCTCTTGGTCTCTGCTGCACCATCTGCCTTCCCATTCCTGGGATTAGGGACCCTGAGAACACCAAAACAGCTCCAAGGTGTGGAGGGGACAGTCCCCCTCAGCCCCACCTTGGCCAGGCAGCCTTGTGTCCTCCAAGAGCCTTGTGTCCCCTGGAGAGCCTTGTGTCCTCCAAGAGCCTTGTGTCCTCCAAGAGCCTTGTGTCCCCTGGAGAGCTTTGTGTCCCCCAGAGAGCCTTGTGTCCTGGCTCCTGCTGGCTCAGGATCCCCTGCTCTGTGCAGGCAGGTACAGGCAGGTACAGGCAGGTACAGGCAGGCTCCATCCACGTCCTGACATGGACTGTTGGAGCTTCCCCAGCAGGCACATCTCCTCTGCTGAGTGCAGGACAGTTCCTCAGGGCTCTCTGGCCTGGCCTGTCCTCCCCACCCCAGCCCTGCTCCCCATCCCATGGTTGCTCCTGGCCACTGGAGCTCTGCCTTCCCCTCTCCCCCTGCTCTCCCCCTCCTCAGTCCCTCTCACTCAGCTTTTAGAAATGTCCCTCACAGGGGTTTTCATGACTCCCTGGCCCTGCAGTGCAGCTCTCAGTGCTGTTCTCTGCTCCATCAATCTATTTCCCCACTCATTTTCGTCTCACATCCATTTATTCTCCATTGCAGCCCATCCACAACCTTCCCTATTTCTAGACCATTCCAGCCTGGCTCCTTCTGTTTATGTACATTTGCTGCCAACCTTCAGTCTCCTTCACACTTCCCTTTGCTTTGCTTTTATGGCCTTTTATGATGTTTATGTTACATCAAGGCTCTTTCCCTTTTTATTCCCTTCCCGCCCCTGGATAATTATTCTTCCATCCATGGCTTTTATTGCCTGCCTTTATCATGAATGTTTCTGTGGGTGACAGGAGTGTCTGGAGCCACAACCTCTGTCTGCAAGCTGCTGGCAGCTCAGACTGAACATGTTTTGCCCATACCCTGATGGACTCTCCCTGTGCAGACCCTGAAACCTCTCTCTGAAATTCCCACCATGTCCTTCCAGACTTGGCCTCCTCTGGAAGCCAGTGGTGACCACCCCCAGGTGCCTTCTTGTCTGTCACAGCATGGTCTGGGAGAGGTGACAACATCCCCTGGATCACAGAATCATCAAGGTTGGAAAAGACCTCTAAAATCATCAAGTCAAAGCATCCCTGCCATTCCTGCAGCTGCAGTTCCAGGGGGACAGGGCAGTGCCAGTCCATCCAGCACAGGCACAGGGTCCAGCTCTGCTCCTGGTAGGGAATGGCAACCTGTGTGGGAATGCTGGTCCCTCCCTGCCCCTCTGAGACAGCCTGGGGAGCTCAGACAGACCCACAGCCAGAGGTTCTCATCCTGCCCATGGGAGATTTAATTGTCTTCTCCTGCCCACCCACCCTGCAAACGGGGCAGTGGCTGATCCACAGGCCTGCAGGGATGGCAGCAGAGGGGAGGGCTGCTCTCTTACCCACCCCCTGTCTCAACCACCCCCAGCTCCCTCCCCTAAATGAGGAATGAGGAGATACCATCACCACCATGGACTAATTGTTGTGCTTCTCATCTCAGCCTGGTTGGTTTTCAGGAGGATTCAGCCTGAGGACGCAGTGGTTTGTTGAGCTGATACAGCTCTGGGTTTGTGTCTCCAGGAAGGGTGGCCAAGCAATGGGCTTGTCCATGTGCAGAGGAGCTGGAGAAGGTCCAGGACACGGTTCTGTGCCCAGACACAGCGTGTCCATCGGTCAGAGCAGAGCAGCTCCACTGCCCAGGCACAGCAGCCCTGCAGACAGAAGAGGGAAATGATTTTGGCAGCTCAAGGAACCATCGTGATAACCCAGGAAGGGAAGTCCAGGGATGCCACCATGAAAAGTTCTCAGCACAAAGAGGAAACAGCTCCCGAGGCAGGACATGAGGAATCATCTCAGCACAGGGACCATGAGGGGAGAGGAACTGCCCTGGCCCAGGTGAGGTGTGTCAGGGGACAGCAGGAGCTGGGGCAGAGCTGCTGCAGTCCCACCACGGCACATCCTGCCAGGGTGTCACTGCACAGGGAGCAACCAACCCCCTTCTCAGAGGAAACCACAGAATCACAGAGTACTCTGAGTTGAAGGGACCCCCAAGGATCATCCAGTTCAGCTCCTGGCCCTGCACAGACACCCCAACCATCCCACCCTGGCCCTCAGAGCGTTGTCCAAACCCTCCTGGAGCTCTGGCAGCCTTGGGGCTGTGCCCACTGCCCTGGGGAGCCTGGGCAGTGCCCAACCAGCCTCTGGGGGAAGAACCTTTGCCTGAGATCCAACCTGACCCTCCTCTGATGGGCACTGTCTGCTTTACTACTTCCAGGTCTTCCCACAAAAGCCTGACCAGCACCCTCTGGCTCCCAGACTGTTTCCTTCAGACCCCCACCAGCACTGCTTCCCATTTCAGTCTCTGCTTCTTTCTCCCCTTTCTCTGTTGGAATGATGAAATCCCATCTCAGTGCATCTAAAGCATCTTCATTCCCACACCATCCGTGCTGTTCTTGTTTATTTTTACTTCTTATCAAGAAAATCCCATTTTTCCCACTGCTGCTGAAGCCTGTGTGATGGTGTTAGCCCAGTGCAGAGCCCTGGTGTCCCAGAGAGCTGGGCCAGCACCAGGCTGATGTGGAGGACTCGGTGCTCCAGCTGATTCAGGGATAAAGGACCAGACAGGGATCTTCTTGTACCCTGAGCTGTAACGTGTCCTTCCTCCCTGGGTGCTTTGGTGAGCACATTCCCTTGGGAAGGACAGCAAGAGCACAAATCTCCAAGCAGGCGGTGAGAGCACTGACACAGAAATAAACCTTCACAACCAGGAGACCCAGGGAAAACACAGAGGGGTTGGGAGGAGGAAAGGACCTGAGTGGTGAGGCACAGGGCAAAGGTTTGGGGTTTGGTTTTGGTTTTGGTTTACTGCCAGCTCAACTGGTGAGCACAGGGGTGGGATGTGCTGAAGAAAGGGAGGAGAAGTCCTCAGCAAGTCCTCCAGAGGAAAGCAAGGGTGTGCAGCTCTTCATTTGAATGTGTTTCCTTGGCTCTCGTGGCCGTGGGGCTCCTGCCCCTCTGCACAGCTGGGGGTTCCTGCTGCCCCACGGCCAAGGAGCTGGTCCTGGATCAGGGGTCAGGCCCAGGAACCATCTGCCAGCCTTGGCTGGGCCTGCACAGGACTGGGAGTGTCCCACAATGGTGCTCCCAGTCCCAGAGAGACCCCAAGGGATGTTAACCCCTCATCTGACCCCGCCGGTGGGACACAGAGTGTGAGACACAGGAACCCCACAGCTCCCCCTGCCCCCTTCCCCACCCCCCTGCCTTTCTTTCTGTCTCTTGTCAAAGCTCTTCCCGGTGCAGCTGCTGGAGTCACTGAATTAAACTGTGATGCTGCAGAGCTGGCTCCTCTCCAAGGGCAGGAGCAGCAGCTTGGCACCCCGAGGGCAGGCGGGCTCCAGGGGAGCAGTCACAGCACCAGGAACACTCTGCACTCCTCAGGAGCCTCCTGCTGACAGGTTTAGAGGGATCCCTGCTGGGTGAGAGCAGGGGGAGCAGCCCCGGGGCAGCTCCTCCTGGCTCTGGCAGCAGCAAACCCCTGTGAGCTGCTGGGCAGCTCCTCCAGAGCGGAGCCTGTGCCCAGGGTGTGCCTGAGGACCCCCAGCAGCATCTGCTCTTACAGGAGGGATTGGACAGGGGGAGGATTTGATGGTCCAGCAGGGCTGGATCGGAACTGAGCAGTAAATCCTGGGGCAAAAAGCAGCCCCTCTGCCCTGCCAGCCCAGTGCTCTCTTGCCTTTGGGTCCTTTCTTCCCTCTCCTCCCCTCTCAGCACCTCCAGCCAGCAGCCACAGTTCTCCAAAAACAGGGAGAAATCACTGCTCTCGTCCTGTCTCCTGGCTGGGACAGTCCTGATGGCCCTTCCAGAGCACCCACCCCTCTCCTGGCCAAAAGATCCACTGTGCAACCTGCTCTCACCCACCCCTCAGCCATGGCTTCCCCCAGTGCCTTTCCCAGAATCACAGAACCATTAAGGCTGGGAAAGACTTCCAAGATCATCAAGTTCAAACTTTGCACAGATACCCCCGTGCCCACTAAACCACATCCTGAAGTGCCTCATCTACTTGATTTTTGAACATCTCCAGAGATGGGGACTCCACCACCTCCCTGGGCAGCCCATTCCAATGATTAACCACTCTTCCAGTGAAGAATTTTTCCCTAATATCCAACCTGAGCCTCCCCTGGCACAGCCTGAGGCCATTCCCTCTCCTCCTGTCCCTTGTTCCCTGGCAGCAGAGCCCGACTCCCCCTGGCTCCCCCCTCCTGTCAGGGGGTTGCAGAGCCAGAAGGTCCCCCCTGAGCCTCCTTTTCTCCAGGCTGAGCCCCCCCAGCTCCCTCCTCCTGCTCCTGCTGCTCCAGCCCCTTCCCAGCTCCGTTCCCTTCCCTGGACAAGCTCCAGCCCCTCCATGTCCAAGGAGAGGCCCCTTTCTCCCACCCTCCCTCGTGTCTGGGTGGGCAGTGCCCTGCCCTTGGAGCTGCACCCCCTGCACAACCTCAGCAAAGCCCGTGTTCCTTAGGAGAGATGAGCTCCTGGAGAAGATCCCAACAATTACCAGGCAGAGACAAAGCCCATGAAGAGCAAACTTCTGTTAAAATCTGAAATGGGAGTGTATGCTGGTGGCAAACATATTGCCATGGTCACCCCGGGCATGCTGGGGCCAGGCTGGAGGGAACCTGCCCCAGGCACAGAGCCCTGCGAGTCCCCAGAGTGCCTGAGCTCCAGGCAGGAGGCAGAGATCAGGAACACTCTGTCTGCAGCACAGGAGCAGAGACAGGGAGAAATGTCAGGATATTTCCACTGCTCTGGGAATGATCAACCTCCTAAATCCTGACCTAGTCCCTGCCAGAAAGGCGGTGTCACAGCTACACAGCCCAGGAGCTCCTGCTGCCAAGCCCTCAGAGAGAGCTCCCAAAGGAAAAGCAGAGCTCCCAGGGGAGCTTGGATAAAATCCTGATCCCAGCGAGGCACCAGGAGTGAGCCAGGATGGCTGGAGGGGCACTGGCCTGGCATCAAAGGGGCCACAGGCACCCAGGGGAGGGGGTTGTGCACCCAGGGGAGGGGGTTGCATGATGGTTGGAGGGGGGTGTCTGTGGTGGGAAGGGCAGATTTGGAGGGCTGGTTCTTGCCCAACTCTTCAGGAATTCTACTCACAAAGCACCTGGTGCCCAAGGACATCATTCCCAGGCCATGGGGTCCTGCAGAGGAGGGCATTGCCCCAGGCTCTTTTGAAGTGCTCCAGGGGAATGGTTGGGAAAACCCCTCCAGCACTTTGCTGCTGGGCACTGTGGCTGCTCTGTCGCTGTTTCACGGCCCTTTTAACCCTGTGAGGAGGAGGAAGGGCAGGAGGACACCCCGTGCTGGCTGCAGGGCTGGTCCCCTGTCCCTCCCATGCGTGTCCTCCCAGCCCTCCAGTACCTTGTCCCTGGTCTCAGCCCTTCCTGGGGACAGCCAGGACAGGGACAGCCAGGAGGAAGTGGAGCAGAGGATGCTCCCCTGGGCATCTGTGGCTCTGGGATGGACCACAGCCAGCAGCTCTTCTGGAAACCTGACACTGAGACTGGTTTTGCTGAGAACAGGAAAATCCTGGGACAGGTGCAAGGGACCCATCAGAGCCCACACCCCACTCCAGGGCACAGAGGTACCTTAATTTGACACAAATCTCACCCCTTTGGATGTCACCACAAAACCTGGGCAAGTTTCTGCCCAGCTTTCCTGTTTTCCTGCTGTGGGTAGTGCCCAGGACCTGAGGGAAGGCATTACTAGACCCTTCACTTGTCTTCTGAGAAACATATTCTGTTTAAATAACTCAGTGAGAGTTTCTCTCTCCTTCCAAATTCAATTCTTACAACTCTTACCATGCAGAAGAGCAGATAATCTGCCTGCAGTGGGTGTTGGTGTCTGAGTGGATTTCCTTCTAGGGGATTGGGCTGATTGTACTGGAGAGAAGTTATTCTTAATTTTACAGCTATTAAAATGTTACCTGTAAGAACAAATCCATCCTAGAGAAAGGCTAATGTTGAAAATTTGGGGTTGAAATTCAGTGTCACTAAGGTGGGACTCTCTTCCCAGTTTCTCAGAGTAAAGGCAAGGAATAGACCATAAAGAAAATGTCCCAGAAAGGTTTGAGTTTTTATTCAAATCAGTATTAATCTGTCATGGCAGAGCCCAGACAGCCAAAAGCAAGAATTTGACTTAACGTAACAAAGCCCCTGTGTGCAGAAGTTGCATCTTGATTTAGAAATAACAGCAGCTCAATAAATGGTTCTCAGCCAGTCTCTTACAAGCCCAGGAGTTGATGGTTTTCCCTGGCAGAAAGCTGCCCATGGACCTGAGCTGCAGGGATTTCAACCCTTGGGTAAGTTCAGGGCCAGCTCAGCTGAGCCAGGCCCAGGGGGGCTCTGGCTGTGGGATCAGGCTCCTCAGAGTGGCCTGGTCAGAGCAGGAGGTGTCTTGGTCTTCGTGTCCTTGCAGGAACACACCATTGGCCAAAGCTCTTCTGGTTGGAAACACGTCCTTCACTTGAACTCTGGCTGCAAACTGCCAAACGTGACAAAAGAGCTGGAGAATCCCATGATCCTTCAGGTAATCCCTGTCCAGCTCATTGCCTGGGAAGCTATTTCAGTTGTAGCTCTTGAGATGTTAAAAATGTGCATCTGATTTTAGCTGGGATTTTTCCAGTTTCCTGCCAGCCAGGGCAGTGTGGGCTCCAGGGATGTGTGAGAGTGCCCTGCTCTGAAATATTTACTCTGCCCTTGGCATCAAATCCCTAGTCAGCAATGTCAAGGTGGAGATTGTCACCTCCTGATCTTTGCTTTGACATCCAGGGGGTTTCCTCTCTCTGCTCTTTGTGTGCAGTGGAAGAGGCTGAGAAGGAAGAGAGTGAGGACATGGAGGGGAAAGGGAGCCCTTACAGAATGAGCATCATTAATATTGCAAAATCCAGGGCTCAGATATTGGAAGCTTTAGGTTGCCTTTCCCGTGGAATTGGCCATCAAAGCTGGATCAGCACAGCTCGGAGCACTGGGCTGTTCCCAGGACTCAGAGCGGGCTGGGAAGGAGGATTCATTCCTGCACAAGAACTTCTGAAGTCTTTCCTTTTCCAGATCTGGAATCAATGAGGCAGGGAAGTGATGTGGCCAAGAGACCTGTGTCAGGAGAGCTCTGGGTACAAACACCCCTGTGACCCCCTCCCTGTCCCTACAGGTGTCACCAAAACCAGTGCACTTCCAAAGAAACCCCTTCTAGGAAAACCTGCCTTTCCTGGGCTGAGAGGGGCAGCAAACCTGTCCATGGAGATCTCCCACTGCCCCAAATACAGCCCTGGGGTGGTTTGTTCCCCTGCACTATATTTCCCCAAAGCTGGCTGTCACATGGCCACAAATCTGGAGGCACCAGCCTGGAATTGAGATGGGAGAAATCCTGGGCAGTGTGGGGATGGTTACCTTGGAAACAAACACCCGGGGGGGGAAAGGAGGGATGGGGGGATGGATGAACACATGGAGGGATGGAAGGAGGGAGAAAGGGAAGGATGGAAGGAGGGATGGATGAAAAGATGGAGGGATGGATGGATGGATGGAAGGAGGGATGGATAGGAAGATGGAGGAATGGATGGATGGATGGGGGATGGATGGATGGAAGGAGGGAGGGATGGATGGATGGATGGAAAGATGGAGAGACGGATGGTTGGAGGGATGGATGGAAAGATGGAGGATGAATGGATGGAGGGATGGATGGATGGAGGGATGGATGGATGGAGGGATGGATGGAAAGATGGAGGATGGATGGATGGAGGGAGGGATGGATGGATGGATGGATGGATGGATGGATGGATGGATGGATGGATGAATGGATGGTTGGATGGATGGATGGATGGATGGATGGATGGTTGGAGGGATGGATGGTTGGAGGGATGGATGGATGGTTGGAGGGATGGATGGTTGGAAGGATGGATGGATGGGGGATGGATGGAAAGATGGGGAGATGGATGGTTGGAGGGAGGGATGGTTGGAGGGAGGGAGGGATGGAGGGATGGATGGTTGGAGGGATGGATGGTTGGAGGGATGGATGGTTGGAGGGATGGATGGATGGGAGATGGATGGATGGATGGATGGAGGGATGGATGGAGGGATGGATGGATGGAGGGAGGGAAGGAAAGATTCCTGTGCAGTGAGGAGCTGACTCAGCCCCAGCACTCCTGCCTGGCACATTGATTTCCAGCCCCATCCACAGGCTTCTCCCAGCTCTAAGGCAACTGTTCAGGCTTATTTATATTCCTGCCAAGATGTAAAAAACAACAGCCTGCAAAGTTATCTGTCCCTGTTATCTTTATTGTTTGCATAGTGCAGATTTCCCTTGATGCACAGAGGGGGGGGTTATTCTCCCTGGAAAACAGCCTGGACTTGGCTTAGGGAGCAGAGGAACACACCAGGCACTGAAATAGTTCTTGAGCTTGTTAACCTCCCACTGCACTGCTCTGTCCTGGGGAGCTCTCTGTCACTGCCCTGGGCCCTGGGAACCTGGGGCAATTTTCACCCAGCAGGTTTTGCTTTGAAGTCACATGTCCTGTTCCACTGGCACGGAGCTCTTTGGGTCTGAACTGAAAAGAGAACAAAAACACAGGAAAAGGGCCCACATCAGGATAAACAAACTCCTCTGGTTTGATGTAATCTGGATGTTTGGGTGCTACTGCAATTCTGGGCTTCCTCATAAAGGGAAATTCCAGCAGCCCTGCAGTGGAGCCCTCTGACCTCACCCAAAGACTTTGGTTCCACCTTTTTAACCGATGCTGAAATTTGTCAAAAGCACCACCCTGGAGGAAAAGCTCTGCTTTGATGTGCAGACATTTTCCAAGAGAGATATTGTCCATCCACAAACGCTCCCCAGCTCTACTGCTGCTGCTTCAGAGGATGTTGTTGTTGAAGCTTTCCAGGCAGCAGGTGTCTGTCACTAACCTCTACATCTTTTGGATCCCGGAAGGGCAGGAATGACTCATGCACAACATGTTTGGAGAAGGTTAGATGGTAGGGGAAAAGCCCAGGCAGCAGGACAAGGGCCAGGAGGGCCAGGCCTCCTACCAGGCTCTCCAAGGGGAAAAATTCCCTGACAAAATCGGGGTTGAATGTCAACCATTAGCTGGGATTTGTCCAGTTTCCTGCCAGCCAGGGCAGTTTGAGTTCCAGGGATGTGTGAGAGTGCCCTGCTCTGAAATATTTACTCTGCCCTTGGCATCAAATCCCTAGTCAGCAAGGTGGAGATTGTCACCTCCTGATCTTTGCTTTGACATCCAGGGGGTTTCCTCTCTCTGCTCTTTGTGTGCAGTGGAAGAGGCTGAGAAGGAAGAGGGTGAGGACGTGGAGGGGAAAGGGAACCCTTACAGAGTGAGCATCATTAATTTTGCAATACGTACTTTGCACCCAGCAAACACTCTCCTGGCAAACCCAAGCTCTGGGAGCTGTCCCAGGGCAGCCTCAGGGGAGTCTCCTCTCACTGTCAAAGTGATTGATTTTGGCAAGAGCATCTCCAGCATTTGCTCCCTGACCTCCAGTGCTGGTCCCTGTTTCTCCTGCTGCCTCGTGTTTCCTCTTTCAGCAGGAGCAGTGCTCTGTGGCTCCCTTTGGCTGTGCAATTAAATCCTGGAGCCAAACAGCCAATGGCCATGGGCATCACCAGCAACACCTGCAGCCATTCATCACTAAACCAGCCCCATGTCTTGGAAGACAGGCACAATCATCCCTTAACTGCATGGCAGGGAAGTCAAGGACACAGACCTCAGCTGGTTTCCAGAGGTCATAAAAGCCTCTGTCCTTGCAGGACTCTGTGCTTTGCAACCAACCTCTTGACAGGTGTTTTTGTTCCCTTGTGCAGGTGCAGTGACTGACAGTCAAATAAAACCCAGCCTGTGATGTTTGGCTTGTCTTCTGACACTTCTTAACTGCTCTTTTGCCACCTCATGCCCTGGGGAGAGCACTGGGTCTCTGATGAGGTGGTCTCTGTGTCCATCAGCCCTGCAATAACCCCCTGGGAACTCTTCCTCAGCAGAAAGAAGGGTGAGTGTCCCATGAGCTGCTTTGAATGGGGAGACAAGGAGGGAGCTGGTTCCTGAGCCCTGTGGGGCAGCCACAGCCTGTGGGATGACTTTGATCTCCGAGGGCTTGGCAGTGGCTTGAAGAAGCCCAGAATTAGCTGTGCTAAGGATCTGCCTCCTCCTTCCTCCACTCAACTGTCTGCTTGGAACAGAATACCAAGTGATGGTCAGAAATGTGCCAATCCTTCAGGGAACTCAGCTCAGAAATCAGTGTTGGGGTCACCTCCAGTTTATCCTGAGGTTTTGGGCCGGGGGATCGCAGGGGTCTTGGCTGGAGGGTTTTCCTTGTTTCTGCAAGAGGTCTGGGGGTGTCCACGTCTCCCTCCTCATCCCCACGTGTTTCCTGGTGAACCATGAGATGTTCCCCCGGGCAGCATCGAGACCCCTGTCCTTGCAGAGGGGACAGGCTGGAGAACACTGGGATCGGCCAAAGTGAGCTCAGGAAGTCCCTTCCCACCCGAGTCCTGCCCTGAGCCCAGGGCAGATGTTTGGGACCAAAGCAGGAGGTTTCACAGGGCTCCTTTGTTGGTGTTGCCCTGGAAAGCTCCAGAAAAGGGAATTTGAGGGGTTGTTTTAAGCTGGTTTCCTTAAACCCAATGTGTGTGTTTGCTGTGATGGTCTCGAAATATCAAGGGATATTCATTATTTCTTAAATTTGGGAGCTGTAGAGAAGATGATCCCTCCCGGCTGCTCAGCCTCTCCCTTTCCCCTGAGAAGGCTCCACTGGTCATCAGAGCATCTCCCTGAGGCACTGCTGGGCTTGGCAGCCAGTTCCCCTCAGTAATTCATCTCAGATATTCCTGGTGCTGCTTTAGATTGATGGTGTTTTCCCCTTTCCTTTCTCTTTATATTGTCACTTAACTGCTCCGACTTGCAAAGCTGTTAATCTTTCCCACACATGCTTACGTTAAGCTGCTTAAGAGCCCTGCAAACACTTTATCCTCATAAAGATTGAACTGCCCTGATATGAAACTTGTAGCTCCAGAATAGAACAAAATTTACGTAGGCAAATAAAAGCTGAAGGTCAGGGACAGGCAGAGAGACTGTAAATATTTCTGGGCCTGTATTTCAAAGGATTTGGAAAGAGGAGATGGGTTGATTTGCTCCAAGATGCTTCTGAGTCAGCAGGAGCTGAGTGGGGAGGGAAGAAGGTGCAGGGAAGGTGGGTGACCTCCAGCTTCCTCTGACTCACCCCGTGCCAGGCTGGCAGCACCATTCTCTGGGGCACTCAGGGTTAGAGAGGCTCAGGAAAAGCCCTGAAGTTTTTTCTCCCTGGGATGAAAACTAAATGCAACCTTTCCTGCTGGAAGCTCCAAGGGGAGAAGCCTGGAGGGAGCAGGATGCTGGACTGAGCCGCTGGCTGTGCCTGTGCAGACACAGGGTGGGGAGCAGGCAGAGCAGGAGCTGCTCCACGTGGGCCCTGCCTGGGGTGCAGATCCTCCCTGAGGGCTGGAAGGGCAGAGGGAGCCATGGCTGTGGCTGGAGAACCCCGTGTTGGAGGTGGGCACTGATGGGAAGGGATATTTTGGGTATGGTCACACCTGGCCAAGTCTCCTGAGGACGTGCCCCGGAGCACCCATCTGATGGCTTTGGGCAGTGATCCAGCACCCCCGGGGAAACCCTCCCTGCCCATCCAACCCTGCCCCAGGTGAGCCTCCATGGCCTCTGGGCAGTTGTGTGGCCCTCCCTTTGTGCCCCAGGCTGCTCTGCCAGTGCTGGGCTCGGGGTCACCAGCTGGTGCCTCCAGCAGGTCTGAGCTGAGGTGCTGCTGGGGAGCCAGAGACCAGCAGAGGCAGCACCAGGAGAGGCTTCCCAGAGCTTTCTCTCAAGCTGCTTGGAGCCCTCCAGGTTTTGAAAAGGCCAGTCAGTGAGGTCAGTTTGGGATCAGTGGGGAAGGATGAAGTGTTTCCCAGGGTACAAGGGCAGCTCCATCCCAGATGATTTTGGGCCATTTGCAGAGTAAACCCTGAACGGTGTTACAGGAAGGGTTTATGGCTGAGGAAGGCCCAGCACATTCCCCAGCACAATTCACATTTACTTCTGAAGTGCCTTATTAAAGGTCTCACTTAATTAACAAGGAGACCTGGTGCACTTGCTGGGATTTTCTAATGGTCTTCCAGAACCACAGACTCACAGAATGGTTTGGTTGGAAGGGACTTTAAAGATCATCTAAATCCACTCCCCTGCCATGGGTTCCACTAGCCCAGGTTGCTCCAAGCCCTGTCCAACCTGGCCTTGAACCCTTCCAGGAATGGGGCGGCCACAGCTTCTCTGGGAACATCCTGCAGAAGAATTGTTCTTCTGGGGCACAGGGATGACCAGGACAGGCAGCTGCTTCCAGGCCCATTTCAAATGACTAAGCTGAAGTCAAGACATATTTCTTTCACTCTGTTTTTGAAAGGGAACTAATTCTGTCTTTGAAGACAAGGGAGGCAGTTTGGAAGTGCCCCCTGGCTGAAAGCCTGGCAGGGTTGGTTGTGGCTGGGGGGGCTTTGCCCCTCTGTTCCTGTTATATCGCTCAAGAGCAGCACAAAACCCAGGCAGGTTTGGATACAAGGATTAGTGATAAACTTGGCTTGACCCTGGAGCAGGATTTAACCCCCTGCAGTGGCTGGGCACAGTTCAGGTGCAGCTCAGGATGCCTTTGCTGTAGGGCTGCAGGAGCAGGTCCTGCTGCACCCAAAGCCCAGCCCTGGCAGCAGAGGAAAGGCTCCTGGACCCCCTTCCTGGCAGTGCCTGGGAGCACTGGCACCCAGGGCCTTGGAGGGGTGATTGATGTGGGCTGGGCTGCTCTGCTGTGGCTGATCCATCAACCCTGGTCCTCCCCAGGACACCACCAGGCCCCCAGTCCCTTGGGCCGTGCAGGGGAGGGGCTGCACCCCCTGAGTCATCCTGGTTCTGTATGCACTGGGCATTCAGCCCCAGGGAGAGTTGTTTCCCAATTCCAACTGTGTAGAGCTGGAGAGGAAAAGAGGAATAACAGAAAGACCAGCTCTGAGCAGGCCACCCATCCCAGTGAAGGATTTGGGACCAGAGTGGCTCCAGCAGGGCTGGGATCAGGAGATAACCTGACCCACACAAGGCTGCAGAGCTCATGGTGGCCAAACCCAGTGGGTACCCTGGTACCTCTCCTTGCCCTGCAGCTCTCCTGCCAAGAGACACTTCATCCCATTCCGGTTTGTTGGGAAGCCCTCGTGTAAATGGGAACTAGGCCAGTACCTCCCTTTTTTCCTATTGGTTATTTCTTATCAGATCACTGAATGTCTTTATCAGTGATTTCTCTCTCCTCTTTTCCCTTCCTGCTGGGAAGGGACTGGCAGTGAATCCCTCTTGCCTTGATAGCAGCAGTGAAACAGTTAAACCTTTCCCAGGGCCTGTGGTGGGGATGCAATTTATAATTGTGTTTTCCAAGAGAGCCATAAAGTTGTCTCCTATCAGTTCTCCGGCTGAGGCGGCGACTCATCAAGAGTTGCATCAGGGATGAGGTATAATTCAACCAATTATAACTGGCAGGTTATGCTGCACTTGTAAAGTACGGATTTTAGAGCCTGCAATTGCTGATAAACAGCATTGCAGGAGAGCAGAGCAACATCTATTCACAGGGGAAGGAGAGTTGGATCATTTAACGCTTTCCACACAGTGCTGTGGGCAGGGATGCTCCTCCACACTGCTCTGCTGGAGGGGTCACAGGCAGGGTGTTCACAGCATCCCAGGATATGCTGAGCTGGGAGGGACCCACAAGGATCATGGAGTCCAACCCTCAGCCCTGCACAGGCCCAGCCCCAGGAGTCACCCCCTGTGCCCCAGAGGATCAGCCAAACCCTCCTGCAGCTCTGGCAGCCTTGGGGCTGTGCCCACTGCCCTGGGGAGCCTGGGCAGTGCCCAACCAGCCTCTGGGGGAAGAACCTTTGCCTGAGATCCAACCTGAGCCTGCCCTGACACAGCTCCAGCCCTTCCCTGCGTGCTGTCCCTGCTCCCCCAGAGCAGAGCTCAGTCCCTGCCCCTCCTCTGCCCCTGCCCAGGCAGTTGGAACTGCACTGAGGTCTCCCCTCAGTCTCCTCTGCTCCAGCTGAACACACCAAGTGCCCTCAGTGTCCTCCCACACCTTCAAATCCAGGCCCTTCCCCATCTCTTTGCCCTCCTTTGGACACTCCCCAATGGCTCAATCCCTTCCCTCCATTGTGTCCCCCCAAACTGCCCCAATGTTGAGGTGAGGCCGCCCCAGGGCAGAGCAGAGCGGGACAATCCCCTCCCTGATGCCCCCAGGACAGGGTTGGCCCTCCTGGCTGCCAGGGCACTGCTGACTCAGGGACAACTGGCACCCACCAGGACCCCCAGGGCCCTTTCCCGGCTCTGCTTTCCAGCTTCTCATTCCCAGTCCATCCATCCGGGGTTGTGGCTGTGTGAGCACCTGTGGAGGGGCTTCTCCAGGGATCCGGGGTGGGAAGGCAGAGATTTTTGGGGCTGGAGTGCTTGGACCCCCACAGTGAGGGGGGCTGGGAAAGCCCATCTGCAGGTGAGGTGCCTTCCTGCCCCCAGGTCTGCAGGGCAGGGATGTCCATCCAGCCCCCAGGTCCCACAGCACAGGGAGCCCTGGGAAGCTGAGCCCTGTCCCTCTGCTGTGAACACTTCTCCTTTTTATCCTCCATTTAGCCCTGGGAGGGTAATTGTTTCTCTTCAGCAGATTTACTTGTGATCTCCCTGTGGGATGACCATCCTTTACTCTGAGTGCAGCTGCTCCGGGGTTCCCCAGTTACACCCCCAGGGAGGGGGTGGCAGCAGGTTCCTGCAGCAGGAGCGTCCAACTTGTCCCAGACTTCAATAAATGCTGGAAGGGAGAGCAAAGATCGCCTGGGCTGCAAAGTAACTCCCTTTCCCTGCTGCTGCAGAGGGTCCCCTTGGTGCTCCAGCCCTCCCAAACCCCTCTTTGGCCACAGGGAATTGAAGCTCCTCAGGAGGAGGAGGACGAGGAGGAGGAAGAGGCAGCTCAGCCGGGTGCCAAACACAGTGAACTGTACGAGCATGAGGGGGGTGAAGCCCCTTAGGAAGGAAGGGGATTTGAAGCAGATGTGCCTCCCGTTCCCCCCAGCTCCTCAACAGCTCTGGAAAACCATTCCCAATCCCAGCGCCCCGTGCAGCTGGAGGGACGTTTGGGAGCAGGGCCACTAGAGGGCAAGCTGGCATTGCCACAGACCCGGCCAGGCAGCGCCTTCCTCCTGCCAGCCATTCCCGGGGTCCCTCCAGACCTCCCGGTGCAGCCCGTCCCGCTCGGGGGCTCGGGAGAGAGGGAGGAATCCAGCCCTCTGGAAATCCCCGGGCTGCGGTGAGTCAGGACCACCTCGCTGCAAAGAGCTGAACATCTGGGGACGCCATGGGCTGGAGGTGATTCACTTCCAGCTTCTTATTATGTGGAAAAAACACCAGACACTTGGTCGTTTTTGGTCTGACGGTCCTGGAAGACATCCTTGGTTCTGGACTTGTGTCTGTCACCTCTGTCCCGAGGGGGAAGCAGGACACAGGACAGCAAGGAGGGCTCTGCCTGTGCTGTACCTGCCCTTTTGGGGGACTCACCTCAAAGCCAAGCCTCGATGAAGCTCCTTGCACTCTCATTTTCCCCAGCCTGGGGGCAAGGAGATTTTTTGCCATCCTTTATTCTGGGGATTTACTTCTCAATGTTTCTGCACACAGACTGTCTCCATTCTTTGGCATTTTTCCAATTTTTTTGCTCTTGGCTTGCTGGCCAGTGAGCAGAGGTTCCTCAGCCAGGTCCTGCTCCTGGGGCAGCTCCAGGGGAAGGCAGCAGGTTCCCTCAGGGCCAGACAGCCGTGATAAATGGAGTTACCAGTGCAGGGGATGGACTGATAGCCCTGGGAGATATTTCCTTACCTTCTAAGACTCCCAGTGATGGAAACTCCACACCTCCTCCAGGCAATCTATAGCAGTGTTTCCTTATCCATCCTGCTGGGAGGGCTTTTCAGGTGCTGCCACAAGTCTCTCTTGTGTGGTTTAAGTTCATTTCCTCCTTCCTTATCCACCCCAGGCACGTAGAGCACATCCTTGTCCTTTCTGTACAATGCTTCACATCCTCACACATCGATTCTTTCTCTAAGTTAAACCTGCCCTCTCCTCCTGTCTTCCTTTGGAGAATGTCTTACCAGGCCTCTGATCATTCCTGTTGCTGTCCTCAGGGTTCTCTCCAGCTGCTTCCCAGCTTCCTTGACGTGGAGGTCCTGAGGCTGTTGGAGGTGCCTGCAGGTGATGTTTGCACCTCTCATTTCCCTGGTCCCCCCAGCCAAGCCAGGTCCTGTGCTGCAGAACTGCTACCAGGTTATTTGGGGTCAGATCCTGCCTCATTTTGCATTTGTCCCTCACAGAAGGACAAACCATCTTGTTCCTGTGTCCCTCCAGGTTTCTCACTGCTGAGGAGCTTGGCCAGGGCTCCAGTGGAACTGGTGGTGTGAGCTCTGCTCCTCCAGGAGGGGCCAAGAACAGAGGATTTCTTGTCTCTTCTCTCTGATAACCAGCGACAGGATCTGTAGGAGTGGCTGGAGCTGTGTCAGGGCAGGCTCAGGTTGGATCTCAGGCAAAGGTTCTTCCCCCAGAGCAGGGTTGGGCACTGCCCAGGCTCCCCAGGGCAGTGGGCACAGCCCCAAGGCTGCCAGAGCTGCAGGAGGGTTTGGCTGATCCTCTGGGGCACAGGGGGGGACTCTTGGGGCTGGGCCTGTGCAGGGATGAGGGTTGGACTGGATGGTCCTTGGGGGTCCCTCCCAGCTCAGCACATCCTGGGATTCTGTCTTGGCCCAAACAAACATGAATCAAACAGGCAGGAAGGGAACCAAAGCAGGTTCTGTGCCCTCACTGCTGTTCCCAGCTGTGATAAGGCTGTGAAATGTTATCTGTTCCTGGGAGCTTAGAGAACAAAGGGCTGGGTGGCTGAATAAATAAAAATAACATAAAATGGTGCCGAGAGTCCTTTTCAGTTAATAATCCCAAGTATCCAAGATTAAGCATTTCCCATAAAACCTTCATGTTTTCAGTCATTTTATGAAATGACAATATAACAATAACAACATGACAGTGGCTTTATAATGGGACAATGGCACACACAGCTCACACGTGAGCAGGAGCTATTTTTTGCCAATAAAGTTGCACTGAATTGATCCATAAAATAATATTAATAAAAAAAAAAGATAAAAGCAGGGTGGTTTTCCTGAAGGATTTCTTAAGTCAAAAGCAAGAGGGTTCAGCAAGAGAGTCTCTGGAGGATATTCTGAGTGTGGGTTACCCCAAACCTGCATTGGCATGTCCTGCCTTCAAAATCTTTGACACAATGAGGTAATGAGAGGATTTGGGAGTGTCTGTCTGTGTTTTCAGGGAGGTGTAGGAATCCCAGCTGGTTCCCCTGCACTGGGATTGAGCTCAGTATGAGGGTGTTGTGCTGCAGACTGGAAAGGTGGGAGCAGGCTCGGGGTTCCTCCCTTCCCCCTGGCTCTGACTGCAAGAGCCCATCCTGCAGCCCCACAGGCTGGATTTGGGACAGGGACTGGCAGGGGATGGAGTTTCACAGGGAATGAAGCAGCTCCATATCTACTTTTGTGTTCGGTTTTGTCTTTATAACTGGCAACAGCATCTTGGCTCTTTCCTTTTTCACGCACAGAAGTAATACTGAGGCTCCCAAAACATCTTTAGATTGGCCAGTGACAACAATTTGAGGGGCACTGATTCATTTCTAAAGGACCAAAGTACATAAGGAAGGAGTCAGATCATTTAAGAACTGAATTATTTGAGCCTGACACTGCTAAGAGTGGAGATCCCATCTCACAGCCCAGAGGTAGAGGATAAATTAGTCTTTGTCCGAGGTGACAAATTAAACCTCTGGTGCTTTTTGTGAGTTGGGGAGAACAGCAAAGGCAGGAAACCCAAGGGGAGATCTTCAGGGAGAGGGTGGCTTCAGGCTGGCAGGGCTCTGTCTGTCTTTGCTGGCCAAAAAGGCCCCAGCCAGGAGCCCTCCCAGAGCAAGGGGAGGCTCAGCAGCAGCCCCTGCTCGTGTCCTCTCCTCTCTCCCAGGTATGATGGAGGAGGCCCAGCAGGAGCTCTGGGGTTCTCCAGACCATGGACCCTGCTCAGAAATTATGTCAGGAACAAATGTCCTCCTGAACAAGAAGCATCCCCTCAGTGTCCAGAGGAGATGGACCCTCAGGCCCTGCGGTTCTCATTGCTCAGGTATTTTCTTCACAGCCTGGGGAGGGACCCCAGTGAGCTCTGTGAGCTCATCCCATGCCATGCTTTCCCAGGACACAGCTGGAGGCCCAGGCTGGCACTGGAGCCCCCAGACAGTTCCTCTGGCAGTGATTTTAGGGCTGATGTCCTTGACACAAGGCAGGGGAGCCAATGACTCCCCGAAGGACTCGGCCACCCTGAGCTCTGTCAGTGGGACTCACTTCCCTGCTCCAGGAGCTAAAGCTGCTCCAGGCTGGGAGGGGAACACCTGGCTGGGGGCTGGCACTGCAGACGTGTCCACAGGCAGGAATGTGCCTGTTCCCGTGCTCCAAAGGCTCAGTTATTTACAGCCCAGCCCGCGGGGAGCGAGTCCAGCAGATGCACATTTCCTTGGCCCCTGTCAAGTGATTGCATTAAGTGCTGCTCACAGAGCGGCTCCAGCAGGGTCCTGCCCCGGCCCCGACCCCGCCATCTGGCCCAGTGATCACCAGCTCATTACACACACAGATCAGATGCTTCCAGGTGTGAGACACAGCCCGTGCTGAGCCAGACACTTTGGGAAGCTCCGGCGGTGTCACAGGGCTGGTGAGGCTGCACTGAGCCCTGGGAAACACGGAGCCCTCTTTAACACTGGGATGTCACAGCACTGCCTCTGACACCCTGGGAGCTGGGCAGGTGCAGGGAGCTGTGGGACAGGACGTCCTGGACCGGGGACACCTCCTGGCTGTGGATTTTGGGCTGCAGGGACCGTGGGGAGGGTTGCACACCCGACCTCTGAACTGTTCTGTGTTTCCAGGGCTGAACAGTCCTGCCAGGGACTCCTGGCTGTCACCAGCACCAGCGGAGGGTCAGTGGCCCACATGGGAGGTCAGAGTCTCCACACTGGTTTGGACTGATGACCTGAGCAATAACTTGCCAATCCTGCCTTGCTGCAAAACCCTCACGTGCCAGATCCACCTCTGCCCTCTCCCAGGCACACCTGGAACCCTCTGGCTCAAGCAGGGCTGACTGAACTGTCCCAATTTGCAGCCTGGGCTCTGGTTCTGCCAGTCTGGAACAGCCTTTGGAGAGAACACTTAGAATCATGGAATCACAGAATTAGAGAATCAGCCAGGTTGGAAAGGACCTCCGAGATCATCGAGTCCAACCCTTGATCCACCCCCACCGTGGTTCCCAGCCCGTGGCACTGATGCCACATCCAGTCTCACTTGCTGCCAAAGGAATTCTGGTCCCTTTTCTTTGCATGACATGAAGAGGTCCCTGAGTGAGACCCTCAGCTCTTGTTGGCCTCACTCTGCCCCCACAGCCCACGGCATGTGTGGTGCTCCATGAAAGGAGAGGATGCACTTGTGTCCTTCCAAGGGAAATCAGCAGCTGGCTGTGCATGCTTGGAGCTGGGTGCCATGGAGAAGGACCATGTCTGCTTGGCTGCCTGAGGTCTTGTTGGGGTGTCTGTGCAGGGCCAGGAGCTGGGCTGGATGGTCCTTGTGGGTCCTTCCAACTCAGAAATTCTATGATCTGTGATCAAAGGGGATATTCTTGCAGAAGGATCTGGCACCAGAGGACAGAGCAAAGCCTTGGTAACGTCCCGAGTGACACCAGCAGCCAACATCAGCCACACAGGGTGTGACAGAGCTGGGGCTGCAGGCTCTGTGCAGGCCAGACCAGCACTGGGCCTCTCCTGCTCCTTCCCACAGGAGGACAGTGTCCCTGTCCCCACCCTGCCTGTCCTGGCCATCAAAGGGTCTGTGGCAGTACATGAAGGGGTCCTACAAGAATGACGGGGACAAACTTTTTAGCAGGACCTGTTGTGGTAGGACAAGGGGTGATGATCTTAAAGTAAAAGAGAAATGACTTAGATTAGATACAAGGAAGAAGTTTTCTACAATGAGGATGGTGAGGCCCTGGCACAGGTTGCCAGAGAAGCTGTGGTTGCCCCATCTCTGGAAGTGTCCAAGGCCAGGTTGGACAGGGCTTGGAGCAACCTGGGCTAGTGGGAGGTGTCCCTGCCCATGGCAAGAGGACTAGATGACCTCTAAAGTCCTTTCCAACCCAAAGTCTGCTATGGTTCTGTGGTTCTGTGGTTCTGTTTAGCAGCTGAGACATGCACATACACACTGTCCTGTGCAAACATTGTTGCTGTTTTCTTTAGGGCTTTGCTTGTTATTTCTTCTTCCTTTACTAATTTATTTTAAAATAAAACCTATCAGGCTTTTGAGCTACTTCTCATGCTGGGAAAATTAATGGTGCTCCCTGCACATCACTGAACCCTGTGGATTTTAGCAGTGGATGTAAATGTAGGGGCACAGCTACAAGGTGGAGGTTTCCTTGTAGAGAAACAAAAAGTCAAGGCTGGAGATGGGGCAATGAACTTGGGCATCTTGCAGAGACCAGACAGCAAAAACTTCCAAAAACAGCCAATCCCCTTTGTTCCTCCTAAACCCCCAACACCAAGGGGTGCTGCCATCCTGCCCAGGGGTCTGCCCAGCCCCTCCTCTGCCAAACTGGCTCATTCAGGGCTCTGGGGAGATGTGGAGGTCACCAGAGTTGACAAGAGTCTTTGGCTGCCTCCCGATGATCTGTGGGTTAGGGACGGTGTTGATGCTCTGCTCGTGCTTTATTGCTCTGCTCTAAGGTCAGTTCAATATCTCTCATGTGCTGCCTGGGCCACTGCCAAAAAGTAATGTAGCAAGACAAGGACAATGCTGAGCTGAGGAGAAGTGGATGAGCTCAGTGCTCTCAGTGCTAATTATCAGGCGTGATTGGCCTCGCTAACAACTTCCCAGGCCTGGAGCCACAGCTTCCCACTGGCTTTTTACCATGAGGTGATGGGGAAATGAATGGAATCTACCAGGGCCCAAGTCCTCAGAGGGATGTAAGTGCACAAGATGACTTCCCTACTAAAATTATCTTGTAATGCTGGGATGTGTGGCCCCTTCTACGTGACTTTATCCCTGTTGTCCTACACCAAGAGCATGAACTCAGCAGCTGCCTCAGCCTGTCCTGTAGCTGGGCTGGGCTGAACAGCACCTGGGGGGCTAAAGAAGAACCAACTCCATGTGCCAGACCCCGGCAGCTTTCCCAGTTTGCTTGGGTTGCTTTGTTTTACTGGGATAACCAGGTTAGAGATGCACTGGCCTAAGGGAAGGGCAAGTCAGAACTTGGGCACCTGCCCCGTGCACCTGTGGGTGCTCAGCGTGACACCAACCCGACCTGCTCCCCCCGGCTGGGCACCCAGGAGCTGCCAGGCTGTTTGCCTTGCACTGCTCCTGAAGGAATGGGATTGACTTCCTCCATGGAAAGCAGCTGCTGAGTTCGTGTGTAGGACACAAAGTCATCACCGACAGGGACATGATTTCCTTTCCCCAGCCAGCCCAGGGGTGTGTTTGTTCTGGAGCAGCCTCTGTCCTGTTCTCATTTTATCACTTTGTCCTTCAGAAGTTGTATCCATCCCTACCCAGCGGGGCCCATTCCCTGCATCTTCAGTGCACCTTGGCAATAGACTCACAGGATTATTTAGGTTGGAAAGTCAAGGTCATTGAGTTCCCCCTGTGCCCGATGCCCACCTTGTCTCCCAGCCCAGAGCACTGAGTGCCACAGCCAGGCCTTCCTTGGACACCTCCAGGGCTGGGGACTCCAAACCTCCCTGGGCAGCCCCTGACCCCCTGACCACCCTTTCCATGAGGAAATTTTCCCTAATATCCACTCTAAATGTCACCTGGAGCACCTTGAGGC
>NW_016690360.1:1290270-1294121 GCF_001604755.1 Lepidothrix coronata
TGAGCCCCCCCAGCTCCCTCAGCTGCTCCTGCTGCTCCAGCCCCTTCCCAGCTCCCTTCCCTGGACACGCTCCAGCCCCTCAATGTCTCTCTTGCTCTGAGTGCCCCAGAACTGCCCCCAGGGCTGGAGGTGCCCCAGCAGTGCCAGCACAGGGACAGTCACTGCCCTGGGCCTGTGGCCACACCATTGGCCTTCTTGCCCACATGGGCACACTCTGGCTCATGTTCAGCTGCTGTTGACCAAGACCCTGATGAATCTGAGAGCCCAAAGAGCTCTTTAAAAGATCGAGAGATTTCTTTAAGTCAGAACCTACTGTGCAGCAAAGCCTGAGCTCCCTCCCAGGCAGTCCAGAACAGGAACACTCCTGCAAAACTGGATTTGCTCCATCAAGACTTTGACCTGAGAGGATTGACTCCACTTGACAGTCCTTAAAGAGGAGAACAGGAGTATTCCCAGGGCAGTCTCCAGGCAGCAAACATCATTTGTGGACCCGGCACTGAAATTTAGCTGAGTCAGCATTTTGGGAACGACTGCAAAATCTTTCAGGTGAACAAGGAGGAAAACACCCCGAGGAAAACACCCTAAACACCAGTCACAGGATTTTGTTGTGACCAAGGTGCCCCCGTGCTCAGACAAGGACCTTCCAACAACCCAGAGGCAGGAACGCCCTGCAAGGTGAGGAGAGACCTCCCCCCAGACCATGGGGTGTCCCAGCTGGGGATGAGCACCCAGCTGAGATATCCCGTCCCAGGCAGCCCCACTGTGACCCATCCTCCAGGTCACCCCGCCCCAGGTCCCTCTGCTCGTGTGGCTGCTCTGCCCAGAGCGCGGGAGACACGGGAGGGACAGGGCAAGGGAAGGACAGGGCGGGACCCCGGGAAGGACAGGGTGGGATCCCGGGAGGGACAGGGTGGGATCCCGGGAGGGACAGGGTGGGATCCCGGGAGGGACAGGGTGGGCTCACCTGAGCAGGGGGAGCAGCAGTGACTCTGGAGGGGAGCTGGGACCGCTAGAGGGAAGCACGAAGCCACTCACACCATTGGCTCCGGAGGACTGGGATGGAGAGCCAGGGAAGTGGCAACAAAAGGGAAGGAGCTGCGGGGATGGGGACGGACAGAGTCACCTCCCGCTCACACCTCCCGTGTGTCCCGGGCGGGTCCAGCCGAGCGGGCAGAAATGCAGATGCAACCAGTTATAGCCAAACAATCCAGTCCTTCTTGGTTGCCCAGAGGACACAGAGGGGTCTCACCATGCCCAGAACAGCCTGGAGGCTCCCTGGGAGCAACGCCGGGGCTCTGCATTAGCATATAATTAAACATGTGATAAACGGGGAGGGGGAACCTCACCGGGGCATTCCCAGCTGAGGCCTTCCTGGGATTCCAAGAGGGTGAGCTGTGAGGCTCAGCTGAGCAGGAATGGTTGGTATCCAAGGATGGAGAGCAGCCAAGAACCAGTTCCCAGGTCCCATCCCAGAGCTTTGCCCAGGCTGGGGCCAAAGGTCCTGTGGCAAGACAGGTCAGCTCTGGGGGTGCAGGAAAGGGAAGGTCACACAGGCAGCTCAAGGGGCGGCTGCTCTCATACACTGAGGCTCCAGGCAGGTTTTGGTGCATGTTTGGAAGCACAGCACACCCAGCCAAGGTTGCACTCCCTCCCCCAGAGCCGGGAGTGTCCTCCAGGCTGGGGGTGCTGAACCAAGGAGGTTCTTCCCCTACTTTGATTTTTGGTCCAGCACAGTTCTCAGTGCCCACTCAGGCCCCCCTCAGGTGGACTGGCTGCCTGCCAGGGTGGAGGTTTCCCCCAGCAAGGAGCTGGGCTGGCAGCTTTTCCAGTCTGGTTCCATATTTTCAGGAAGGAAAGCCCTCTCTCCGAGCCCCTGAAGGTGCTGTGCAGTTACCCCTCAGCAACTCAGGGACCTCTGAACATGTTCCTTCCCAAAGCACCCAGTGCCCACCCCGCCCCCTTCTCCCCATTCCTCACGTCCAGCTTATGACAAGGGGGAAGAAGATTTGATGACTGGGGAACCAAAGCACAGCCCTGAGATACACAGACCCCCAAATACCCCCTGATCTGCCCCTAGTGCTGGTGATTTCCAGAAGGGAGTCACCTCACCCCCCATACCTGGCTTAGGGAGGGATAAATGACTGCTGGGGGTGCCACAGGGCACTGGGGTGAGGGGAGCAAGACTTCCCCAGTCCCACAAAAGCCATTTTGGCACTCAGGGCAGTGAAAAAAAAAGAGAGGCTGTGGGACAGCACATATAAATGCTGATGGAGTAAGTCCATCTGGAGCAGAGAGGTTGGGGCTGGGGCTGGGGTCAGGTCTTCCTGGGGGTTTGTGTGGCCAATACTTGAAGATGTTTTGTACCTTTTCTGGAAAAGAGCTGAAACTGGAAGTTTTTTCTCACTGGTTTGTTCTTCTTGGAGAAGGCACTTTCACCATCTTCTCCACACCAGAGGAGACCAGGGCATGAGGTTTCTGCTCTGGGAGGGCTGTCCTGGACACCCTCTGGGGCAGTGTCTTGCTGTGTGGGGCAGGGGCAGATGTGGGGAAATGGGAAAGCCTGAGGGGAGCTGAGATGCCAGGGAGGTGCCCAGGGCTGGGCTGGGGGACACCCCCCCTGTGTCTGCACAACCACTGGGGACAGGGAGGGTCAACTGTGCTGGCAGAGGGGGACAGGACACTGGAGCCAGGGAGGGATGCTCAGCTGCACTGGCTGTGTCCAGGGACCCCACTCAGGGACAGCAGCACAAGGTGGGGACATATTTGGCTCCAGGAGAGCTGCTCTCCTGTTGGCTTCCACCATAAAGCTTGGAAGCAAGAAGACTTTGCCCAGGGTCTGCAGCTGACAAAATGGTGCAGAAATGGCCCTTGCACAAACAAATGACTGAAAGATCTGAATGTGCAGGGCCCCAACCTGAGCAAGCCCCAGCCCTTTGCTGGAAATGCAGGAACACACACTTTGATTCCTTCTGTCTCTGCTCCCAGCCATCCCAGGAGCCACATTATCTTCTGAAGGGTCTCTGATCTTTCTAGAGGTCCAGATTAACACCCTAGCAATGGCATAGACAGGAATCAGAGCCAGGAATTGAACACCTGAACAGTTCTGGACTGGGGCAGAGACAGACAGAGTGTGGGTCAGGTCAGGAACGAAGCACTACTCCATGGTAATCCCTTCCTGGAGCTGTGAGAATCCCATAAGTGATGCCTTTGCTGGGAATGCCCTTATAAAGGTGCCTGGAGAAAGCAATTCCTCTTCCCTCATTGCAAAAGTGTGTGGCAAAGGGTGTGAGACTCCTGTGCCCTGACCTGAGGGAGCTCAGGGAAGGGGAGGGGCTGCAGGGCAGAGTCACAGCAGTGCCTTTCCTTGGGCACACAGTGCCTGCTCCATGTGTTCACTCTTCCCTTGCTTCCAGTCTTTATACATCTCATTTATTTCTGGAAAACCCTTCCAGGAGGATATTTCAGATCCTGTTTGAACCAGAGCCCGTGGACTGTTCCCTCTCCATTTGCTGGCTGGAAAAATGGGGGTCTGGGCCCACGTGTCTGCATCTGCTCCTGGAATGCCTGAGGCCCTGTGTGTTCACACACTCAATGCAGCCTCAGCTGAGCCACACTAAATCACAGAGCTGACAACAGGCTCCATCTGCAAGGCACAGGGACATCTTTATGCACTGAGCCAGAGCACAGGAGCTCCTCACACTGAGCAAGGCAAAGGAGCCTGTGGGAAGGGGTCAGGGATCATGGAATTGTAGGCACAGAGAATGTGCTGAGTTGGGAAGGACCCAAAGGATCATCCATCCAACCCCTGGCCCTGCACAGACACCCCAACAATCCCACCCTGGCCCTCAGAG